>NC_137865.1:9228035-9320535 GCF_963924005.1 Protomyctophum bolini
ATGAAGGACATCTTGCTATTTTGGAGTTAAAACATACAATCTACGGTCTAAGACGTAACCTTTATGATCTGCACTGCTCTGACTGAGTCACACTAAATGACCGACAGTCGCAGTAATTTTCCCAGAACTCACTGTGGTTTTCTTAGTATACACAGTAAGTAGACTACATTACATGACGGCTAAGACCGAAAACCCTGAGTTTAACTTTCAAGGTGTCTATCTTGTGTCGGGATGGGACGATTATCGTGATATAAAAAACATTCACGATAATCATATTGTGGAGATTTTAATTCATCGTGGAATTGTCCTGGGAAACTGGGATCAATTTGTTTATCCAGAAGTAAAAATTGGTAAAGAGTGCATTTTTCACAAAATCTCTTTATCAAAAATAGCATATCTAGCTTGTAGATATTACGTTTTTTTTGGCAAATGTTCCCCACAGAATTGGGGGAACTGGCATTTTAATCGTTCATTTTGGACATTAAAATCGTGACGTGACATTTCGAAAGCGTCCCTAATCCCTAATCCTGTGTAGCCTTACTAGCCTATGCATAATAAATAAGGGAAAGTGGTGTAGTACTTGCTACGAGGCTAATCCAGGACGACTACAAACAGCTAGCTACTTCTCTGTACCTTCCCCTCTTTATAATACTCCTCGTCATCATCATCCTCCTCCTCCTCCTCCTCCTCCTCCTCCTCCTCCTCACTATGCTCTATAACCCTCTTAGAGTGTGTGAGTGTCCGTGGAGGAGAGGTCCTGGACTCCTCAAATGAGCCGGTGGACTGCGTGGACACGGGAGAGAGAGGAGAGGGGGTGGAGGAAGGTGTTAACCCATTTTGGACTGATGGCGATTAAAAAAGAAGGCTTCTATAAATCCTAATAGTTTTCTGAAAAACCCATGTTTCTATGTCAGTTGTGCTCAACCTTTTTCATGTCAAGGACCCCCAGAATTATCTCTATTGGTCCACGGACCCCCATCTCAAAATATGTTGTTCCAGGGATCCCCCAGAAGCAAAGATTTTAGTTAAAAACGTTCGCTCTGAAATATATATTCAAAGATTTCCACCACAGACTTTTAAAAAATAGCATGCAGACCTACAAGTTCGTAGCGCGCCATTATGAGCTTGTAGATCTGCTATTTTTCTATAGCAAAAGCATACCAAAAGGGGTTTCCGCCTAAAATGGGTTAAGTGACAGATGATTGTGTTAAGCAGAGCGGGCCGAAGGCTGGCTGCTGCACATTAAGAGGCTATAATCCGGTGCGTCAGCCCCCTGTGTGTGAGGGGGGCTTCGGTTCAGAGCACAGCTCAATCAACCGAGAGCGAGAGAGAGGGAGGGGGCTTCCGAGATCAATGTGATCCGCGGTGTAGCGCTATAGACAAAGAGGCTGGCAGCGATTAGACGGAAAGTGTACACAAAGTGCTACGATGGAGGGACAGGCCGCGTGCGTGCGTGCGTGGGTGGGTGCGTGCACGTGTGTGTGCACGGAACCATACTGTGTGTGTGCGAGCGTGTGTGCACGGCTGCACGCCCCAACAGGTCTGCCCCAGTGGAAAAAGAAAGTCTGGAAACGCCACAAACTAAAAATCCAGTGAAGTACGTTCTTGACGTTACCGGTTACGGTAGTTTTTGCGCGCTCCAGTACAGTACCTTCTGCCTCTGCTGCTGCTGCTGCATGGAGCTCATGTACAGTACCTTCTGCCTCTGCTGCTGCTGCTGCATGGAGCTCATGTACAGTACCTTCTGCCTCTGCTGCTGCTGCTGCTGCTGCATGGAGCTCATGTACAGTACCTTCTGCCTCTGCTGCTGCTGCTGCTGCATGGAGCTCATGTACAGTACCTTCTGCCTCTGCTGCTGCTGCTGCTGCTGCATGGAGCTCATGTACAGTACCTTCTGCCTCTGCTGCTGCTGCTGCTGCATGGAGCTCATGTACAGTACCTTCTGCCTCTGCTGCTGCTGCTGCTGCTGCATGGAGCTCATGTACAGTACCTTCTGCCTCTGCTGCTGCTGCTGCTGCTGCATGGAGCTCATGGCGTCGGGCTGGAACTCCAGCTTGTCGGTGCGACACAGCTTCCAGTAGAGGATGGAGATGATGACCACCACCAGCAGCAGAGGGATGACCACGCCGATGACGATCCACACCTTGGTGTTCTCACCGTCCGAGTGCGGCGACGCCACTTTCTCCACGGCTATGGGGCGAGAGAGAGAGAGAGAGAGAGAGAGAGAGAGAGAGAGAGATAACATGGGTGGGTGTCGTCACCAGCCTTGTAGAGAAGTAGAGAAACATATTTTTGATGAAAACACAGTGTGTTTGTGTTAACCGATTAAATAAACACAAAGATTTTTCTTAAACGTTCAAAAAAGCTGAGCTCGCTGTGTCACTGTCTGCTATCAGATGATGCTTTCCCGCTTTTAATGGGTTCATTGACTACAGTTCTTTTCGCATAGAATGCAACAGTTAATTTTCTTTCTTTTTTGTTAGTTTTTTTTTAGATATTTTTGGGCTTTTATTGATAGATTTACAGTAGACAAAGGAAATGGGGAGCGAGATGGGGGGGATGACCCGCAGCAAAGGTCGTCGGCATCGGGATTTGAACCCGCAACGCGCTGTCATGCTGGATTACCACCCTAGGGGCTGTATTTTGCGTACCACTCAGAATAGCCAAATGGCATTGATCACGCCTCCAGGTCTTTAGTTTACTCAAGTTAGGGAATAAGACCTGGTACTTAAGACACGCAAAATACAGGTGCCCAGACAGCTACGCCAGCCGCCCCGGGCCAGTAATACATTTTCATTGAGCGGCGGAGTGGACAGGTAGGGGAGATGCGGGGCAATCTGACATGCGGAGCGAAAAACCATCCGCACTCCCACGGCAACCTGCTGGGCTGTCAATCTGGCATCAGAGGGCCCCGTGGGACAATCCCTCCGCCACTGCACGCGACGGTAATGCAGTCTCTCTTGCCTCACTGTTGCTGTTGATGTTCAAGAGTGGAGCGTCATTAACGTTGATTAACACTCATTTCATCCTGGGGATGAAGGGAGAGATAAAAGCTCTGCTGCCACGAGGGAACGCCAGAAGCCCCCTCGAGTCCCTCGAGTGCTCTCCTTGGGCTTTCATCACTCCTCTGGATATTTAATGAGGAAGACAGGCATTTAGTACAATGCGTATGAGGGAGATAATAACCTCAGATGTTACCAGAAATATACACAAACATCCTGAGCCGGCAATTAGTTAGCATCCCATTTATTTTTCTACTTTTTGCCTGCTAGCGGAACAGCTCCAATCAACATAACTCAGAAACTACAGGTTGGATTGCTGTGTATTTCCTCAATTAATCGTAATGATTCTAATGACATTTTTTTAGTAATATATCTAAATGAAATGGGCAGAATAGCGTGAAACTCGCTGAGCACCACCCTCAGGCCAAAATTGAAACTTTGCTCCCAATATTTCTCTGAATGTAATCAGCGTTTATTAGCCTCTAATGTTGCGTTCACACGGGCAGATGGAAGCCAGTGCCGTGACGATGCAAAGACGCCATGATGCATGTAGCTGCTCCAAATGATGCTCCCATTCGTCTGTGCGTCTGCCCGTGTGACGCACCATGAGTCAATGAGTCATGTTGTCACAATGTATAGTGTGAGGATACTAAAGGTTATGCAGAGGAAGTCGGGCAGTGTTTTCTCCTGTGTATGTATGTGTAGTCTGTGTGTGTGCGCTCGTGCGCCTGTGTGTGCAGGCTCGCGTGCGTGTGTGTCGTGGTGTGAGTGGGTGATTGTAACAGGGGGAGTACCAGGAACAGACGCAGCCTCGCCGGATTGGTGCACAGAGGACGACGCCAGGTTTAAAAGGCTGTCAGAGAGCCGGCGACAGCGAACCTGTGCCTTCCTGACTCCCAACCCGCCCGCTCCGTTGTTAGCTCTGTAGCCATTTGTGCATGTGAAGCTGAACAGATATGTAGCTAAATGTAACCTTTGCCTCGCTTGATCCAGTATGTAGCTGACAAATAACAGTCCGACTTGAACACGGCCTCCTGCCAAGTTCTACTCCGCTAGGCTAGGGTGCTCAGATAACGATAAGGGAGGGGGGCTGATCTTTTGTTTTCCGTTTATATGCAGTATTGTTTTCTGACAGGGAGGTTAGCGATTGTATTTTGGTTTTGGGTTCATTGAGGCAAGCATTCACTTTTTCTTTCTAGTTTTGCTTTGATGTTCAGTCCTCCGCTCTTGGAGATTTTGTATTTTCGTTGCCTGAAGTGAAGAACACAAATAAAAAGAAAACATCTAAAAGTAAACAGTTTGGACGGCGGTATTCAAAAGTTTAACAACCCTTTGCGTTAGGGCTATACTCACACTGAGCCAGGACGCCTTGGACACGATATCCCAGGACAATGGCGGCCCGCTGGACATCCAGGCTGTTGAGCGTGTCGGCCGTTTGCACCGCAGGGAGCCTGCCGCCGCTGGGACCCTCCACGAAGTAGACCACCTCCAGAGGGTTGTCGGGCCCCGGCAGCCGGCTCGTACTCACAATCTGGGAGTTGGGGCAGAATGCAGAGAGAGGTCATGCACGTTTCCTACACATGGGGTCCACCACGCCTTGAAGGGGTTTCGGGGTGGTCGGTCAGCAAAACAAGGAACAGTTTAAACACGAAAGCCCTATTTCATCTTTTTGAAAATAGCCATATGAGCTTGCAGATCGGCTCTTTTCAAAATGGTGTGACTTATAATAGTGCCTGATGGCGTGGAAAGGAAGTGGTTGGTATAACGTGTTCCTTCCGATCCACACGCTACTGTAAATCCTAACGGAGAAAGTCCCCCCCTGTCCGGTGATAAGAAGCGGCGTGCTCACAAGCATGAGCTCAGTTCGGGACTCACCCCAGGTTGGCTGAGGGAGATTACAGGATTACAGTTTTAGGCAATTGGCAACCGGGTGAAAAGATTGGTTACAAAATCGTGGGATTAAAAAAAATGTTGTTGTGACCTCGTCACTGCCGGGTTACTGGAAGCAATCCGGACGTCCTTAAATGTCCAGTCTAGTGGATACTCTGCTCTGCCCGGTAGCAACACTGTAGCCATTGTGTCACCACAGACCATATGACCGGACACAGTTAAAAATATATCTTATGTTTCATCTTCATTGCAGTGTAGTGATGTTTATTTATGTATGGTCGTATCATTTCATTGCTTATCTGTTTTTGGTTTTCGTTTCCTTATTTCTATTCCTATGCCTGTGTTGTGTGTATATAATATTATTGTCCGAACTCTCAAAGAACTCTGAATTAGCCTCCAGGCTTCCTTCCTTTCCCGAGCATGGTTTCTTAAGTCTATGCCGTTGCTGTTGGGCAGAAATCTTTTTGTTCTATCATAAATAAATTCCCTATTAATATGTTATACTTTCTTGTATTGGCAGGGTTTACGTAAAAGTAACAAATATATCATTATTTTTGTTACAAACTAACACTGCTCCACATTGCACAAGCATAATCAGGTCCAGATTCATGGCCTCTGAAAATCCACAAGGACCAAGAAGTCATACTGGACTGGACTAGTCTGATGAATGTGGACATTCTGCATATAGGTCAGCAAATCTTTAGGCCAATATGGTAGTTTTATACTTTTATTCATTTTGCATGCAGCTCTCCCGCACTCTCTCTCTCTCTCTCTCTCTCTCTCTCTCTCTGTGCGTCTACATGTGTCTCCTGGTATCTTCCTCTCTTCCCCTCTTTCTCTCTCTGACTACCTCTCTCTCTCTCTCTCTCTCTCTGTCTACCTCTCTCTCTCTCTCTCCCTCTATTCCCCTCTCTCCGTCTACCTCTCTCCCTCTTCCTGTCTGCTTCCCAAGTCTGATAACTGGCTCTATAATCACCCAGACTGCAGGAGACGATTAATAATTGAACTGGCTATTAGCAGAGCCGCGTCTCGGAGGGGCCTTGAAGTAACAGGACCAGAGAGTGAAGAAGGGAACGGGGCAGACATTTGAGAGGCTGGTGGTCTCTCCAGTGGCTCGCCCTGAAGCTCAATGGGATGCTGTTGTTGCCATAGCGACCCAGCCCTCCCCAGACCCACCCCCCCCCCCCCCCCCCAGCCACCATGCCCTCCCCTCGTAGCTCTATAGAGCGGCAGTGTTGCCAGATTTTGCGATAGAAATAAGCAACCAGGTCTATGAAAACAAGTCCAAAAGTCCTTGTGACCATAGGCCACATGAGCACTTTAACCTTATTATACAGTATATAAATCGGCGATTTGAAAATAGCCGATCTACAATCGCGATGCGTTTAACAACGGGAATATTGTGCCCTACCAAAAAATCAGATGGGGAGACCGCGGACAAATACATAAATTATTCATTTGTGGTTCCTTGCCTTGAAAATGTTTGAGAGCCACTGGTTTTAAACAACATTTGGGAGAAACTACACTTATGACCAATAACTACAAGTGACTATACAAAAAAAAAGCAAGCCCAGATTGGCTTATAGCAAATAAACATGGCAACACTGCTGAGCAGGTGCGGAGGGACCCCACAAAAGGCAGAGCCTGATTAGTAAGACCAGGGAGGCTGCCGGTGGCTACGAGCGGCGCTAAGACACACAGAATAGGCCCTCAGTGCTTAGAGGGAGCTAAACGGCAGCAGGAAACACACATGGAGGTGATGCAAGGAAACAAGGCCTTGATCAGATTATTTAAGTATAATCCCTCAACAAACTTTTGTGTCGACGAGAGTTGTGAAAGCAAACGTTGTGCAAGCAGTCACTGCCTTGCCTATAAGTTAAATCCCAGAGAGTGTACACATTTTTGCACTGTGGGAGTAAAAGCTACGTGACTGAATAAAAGTCTGTATCTGTATGATCTGTATGATGGAGTACGTAAATACGATACAGTAACTAGAACATGCAGTGATTGGAGGCGGTCACCCTACTCTTCCCATTGAGACATTTAGCACAACATCTATAAAGATATAAGCACAACATCTCCCCTATAGCCAAGCAGGGATTTACTCATCTACTGCTGAGTCTCCCACGTGGGAGTCCCTGGTTTGAATTCTAGATGTAGTAGATTGTCTATTTTCAAATGACTGAACTGTTTTGTAATAATAATCAAAATCTTCAAAGTAACTAGCAACTCAAGTGTTCAAATAATTGTAGTGGAGTAAAAGTAGAATATTTGGATCCGAGATGATGTAAAGTCGTACGATTTGTCAGAGACGTTACCGCAGTGAAATTTGTTCTCCGCATTTGACCCATCTATTGGAGCGGTGAGCCGCAGCCAAGGAGCGGTGAGCTGCAGCCATGCCACGCTCGGGAATCATTTGATTAGTAGATTTGACCCCCCAATCCAACCCTTTGATGCTGAGTGCCAAGAAGGGAAGCATTGGATCCAATTTTTGGTATGACCCAGTTTCAGGGCGGACACTCTAACCACAAGGCCACTGTGCTGGTAGTAGAGTAGAAGTAAAAGTATTGGAAATTGGAAATAAGTAAAGTACAAATATCACAGTACTTGAGTAAGCAAACTTAGTTACTATTTCCACCCCTGACTGATTGTAGTGGGTAGAAAAGATGGTGGCACTGGCACTGTACCTGGACACTGTTGTTGCCCACGCTGGTGGCTCTCCTGACGCGTCGGGCGGCAGTGCCCAGTGCTTCACCCAGCAGCAGGGCCAGACGACGCTCCATTTTAGCCTGGAAGGTCTGCTCACCCAGCCCCTGGTCCAGGACGCCCAGGAGCACTGCACACAAACACACAGAAAATATATATTTATTCGTCCCACAGGAAATTGTACAAATATGATTCTGATATAAAGGGGGAGAGCATAAAATCGGTATCTCGACCTGAAAGTATTTTCTGTGTGCTAAATAGCCGGGGAGACCCCTGTTACCGAATGAATACTCCATAGCATCAGAATATAGAGTAACACTAACAAATACAGATTTAATTGAAGTCGTATTCGTTGCTGAATTTTGTTATAGCTATAGAATAAAGTAAAGAATAAGAGGAATCACACACCTGTTTTAACCCAGGAGGAGCGGAGCAGCTGTGTTGTGTTCAGCTCGGGGTAATGGAACGCTGTTGGAATGAAACAGAGGTGAACTTTAGAGCCATGATAAACTTTGCTAGAACCTCGGCATTACATTTGGGTCCATTTGCACACTCTCAGAGTCAGTAAAAACTGTGTATAAGATACATCTTGTCGATCACCTTTATGTAGCGTACATCTTTTGCTTCTGTGTTCCATGAACACGCCAAGGAACCAATAAGTAGCGAGTCATTCACTCTCAAGTATGACTCAGCCTAGCTTGGACCATTACTCTCCGCTATTAGCTTCGAGGTGAGGTTCCGGTGCAATAAGTTGAAACTGTCTCATTGCAGGATGTTGCAGCTGCAATGGCACCAGTACCGACACCCACAGGCGGGTGTTGAATGAGAAACAAATGGCACAGGATGACTAAATACGCGATTTAAACGGTTGTTTCAACACAAAAAGATTTTTTTTAGATTTTACTTTCGGACTAAATTGCGGACATCTGTTTCTTTCTGTTTGCTTTCTGGACTATACCTTTACATTTGGTATACGATGTGCGGAAAAAAGATAATAATCAGGACCTTTCGCCGGTCCCAACCTCTCCCGCAGCAGAAACTTTAAGATCGGAGAGTGAGGTTCCAAGTGATGCTAGTCTCTCTCAGCATCACACTTGTACGTAGTTGTAGCACATAAGTGTGGCTAAATGTGTTGAACAAATGGAACCAAGTGGACCCTAACGGGTCCATTTGGTTCCATTTGTACACTCTCTGAGTTAAATTAACATTGATTTTACAATATTAATTGGGGTCTCAGAGAGAAATGCAATTAAATGTGGGTCCGTATCACTAATGCAGGTCAAAATAGGCGTCCATGAAATTAAAATGGTTGAGAATCACTGCTATAGCCTGGGGGAAAAAATCTCTTATGGGGGTGCCTGGCATATCTTTTCAAATGGGGGTCCGCAAGTGTCAAGTTTGGGGGTCCTTGACATGAACAAGTTTGAGAAGGACGGGTGTACAGTATGTGGTCATGAGGGTCTTACGTTCAGCGATCTGCAGCACGGGGAAGCCCATGTAGTAGCTGAACTCCACCGTGGTGAGCTTCATCAGAAGGCCGCTGACCTCCGACCCCATCAGGTAGCCCCTGGCGACGCGCACGGCGAAGATGATGTCCACCGGCTCCTTGGGCAGCAGGCGCTGCTGCTGCCCCTTGGGCAGCGCCATGGTGATGTTCACCGTCTGAGCCGGGGGGGAAATTATAAAAATATCATATCTGCAAGCTCACAATCCATCGCGTTTGCATTGTGCAGATCAGATATTTTCACTATTAGTTATTAAAGCAAGTACATATGGCTTAAATGGTTAACGTCTGTCCTACTGTACAGTAGGGCAGAACAGTGGACAGTCTGCTTTGCGCAACAATGCTGGTTATACTTTTAAAGAATCCTGTACTGTAGTGTACTGTACTGTAGTACACTTTTGATGATGTAATCCGTTCATTTAGCACAACTAAGACTAAGAGGATCATTATGCTACAGGCATTAATGTAACCAGATTATCTGAGACTAACTAGTCTAGGAAGCAAACACACAAAAAACGGATAATAACAAAGAACGTGAACCACTTAGCCAAAATAAGCACTTTGTGAAGAAGCAGTAAACATAATACTTCACAACCAGGAACAGGAGTCTGAATGAGTGAGAGAAAGCTGGTCCTTTGGGTCTCCTTGAATAACCAGTGGTGAAGTAAATGTATCAGTAGGCTAGCACAGTGGAAAATATACTCTAACTGTACTCTTATGTAAGTAAGAGTACATAAAGTGCACATTTTAATTGAGTGAAAGTTTTCAACATTGGTCAAAATGTACAAGCTCACAACGGGTACAGTGATGCGATGGTTAATGTGTGTTTTCTAATAATAATAAGTCTAAGTCTATAAAGTAACTAGTAACTAAAGTTCTGAAACAATTGCAGCAGAGTAAAAAAAAACGCCTCTTTCAGTGCAGTAGAAGTATTGACAAACGGGAGAAAGACGTACAGTACCTCAAGACTGTACTTACGATAAGTACGGTACTTATATGTACTTAGTTACTTCCCACCACTGTGAACAATCACCGGGTTAAGGCCATCATCAGTGAACCCTTTCTTGCAGCACCATGGCAGGGCCTCATGCAGCTCCCTCTCCTTAAGTCCCAAAGCCTCAACAACCATAATTAAATAAAAGTGCTACTGCTGCTGGCTTGAGCGTTTGCCTCAATCCAATCAAGGGGCCGCCTAGCTGCTACCACTGATGTCTGGAGGGGGTCTAAAACTTCCTCCTGCATTTGTTGTCCTCTGAGATAAATGAACACTGAGGATTGTAGCCGTGTGTAGCAGGGGGTCACAGGAGGACACCGAACACACTGCATTGCGACACACGACACTTCCACATCAAATTACTTCCAAGTAGTAAGAGACTTTTTTCCTCTGTGAAATCCTGTACCCATGGTTCGAACCCATTTGGGACACCAAACACTTATGAATCTTCACTACTACTACTACTACTACTACTACTACTACAGTAGTTGTCCACTCCCAACCACACCTTTCTGCCCTGTGCAACTTTAGTTTACGAAACAGAAGTGTAATTCATATTCGTTCCAATGTTCAACGACAGAAACACAATTAAATCGATAATCGCAATTATTTGAGTAAGACGAGTAAGAATTCATATGTGTGACGGCCCTGCCCCTAGTGACGATCTAGTCAGCTCCCTTCAAAATGGCTAGCGGAAGCGTGTTGGCCGGGTGTGACATAATCCTACTCTGTCCTAAAGGCCACCGAAGGCAATCAGTGCCAAGTCAGTGGACTGGCTGGGGCCACAGTGTGAAGTGAGGCGGAATGAAAACGGCGAAGTGGTTGTTTAGTTAAGTCTGCTCATGGTCATTTGTGTGTGTGTGTGTGTGTGTGTGTGTGTGTGTGTGTGGTGCTGTGCAGCATTCAGGCCTATGTATTTTCCTTTTTCCCCATCCAGGTCATGCTGTGTAACATTCTTTTCAGTGGTCTTTTTTTGGTGACACCTCTGGACCGGTGCAACTGCAATAGGGGCGCTAATATATTAAAGGAGCATTCAGTGATTTGGGTCATTTGGAAAACCCCCCCCGGTCCGCCCCGGTAACAAGATGTGCACATGCACGCACTACAGTGGGGGGGGGCACGCAACAGGCCAATGGCACGCACACCCAGGCCCGCCCCTGCTCGATCATGATTGGCGGAAGGCTCCTCTCTATCCTGATTGGCCATCTATCTATCTTTTTTTTACCCCTAGGGGTTTACTGGGGACAGGGAGGAACTCCTTACTATACACACTAGGGAGAAACAAAACAAAAGAATAAGTGATACTTGAATTAAGTGAAATCACAGTAGAAGGTCTACTCTACAAGGTTGTAGATCTGCTATGTCTGGTGCCCCATGCATGACACACATGGCGCTACTGAATGAGTCTTTAAATCCCATCCCCCGTGCACTCACATGCACTGTGAAGTTTGTGGACTCCTGCGAGCGGCGGCGGACTTCGGCGAAGGCCATGGTGAGGCCTCTCTCGATGCGCTCGCTGAAGTTGCAGACGCGCACGTCTATGTGGACGGGCACAAACTGCAGCACTGCAAACCAACGGACACAAGGAGGTCGTTTAGTACAGGAAGTCTACGGAAAATACAGGATCAACCTCAAACTAATTGCAAAAGAACCAAACTCAGCTGATTTTGAATCTTCAATATATTCTGAATGACAGAAATAAAAAGTTGCCTGGAATTGTCTGAGGGGAAAGTGTTGAAAATGGCCTGTACAGTATGGCCACCATACAGTAGACATCATAAGGCAAATATGTTCTAGATTTCCTTTTAGCATGTGACATGTCAAACTAGGGTGTTTTTATGATGCTGAATCCATTCCAAGCATTATTTTTACATAAAATACTCCTTGGGCCATAGCCGTCATCACAAATGTGAATGTGAAGTGGCTATGGCCAAATGTAGCCCAATGAGTGTCATACATACAATCAAATGCCTTGAAAAAGAAAAGGTTTGAGAATCACTGTCCTAGAGAGTTGTCATACCCGTGTGGATTTGGTACTTGTGGTCCGGTACGGTCCAGCTGGGAGACACGGACAGGAAGCGGCGTCCAGACCTTCGCAGGGCGTTGATGACAGAGATGGCCGTGTACACCACGGGACCGGAGACCGCCCGGAACACCAGCCTGGGAGGAGGGTCCACGACCTTCAACAGACACACATCACCACAGAACTGATCACATACAGTACCTAGGAGGGTCCACCACCTTCACCAGACACACATCACCACAGAACTGATCACATACAGTACCTAGGAGGGTCCACCACCTTCACCAGACACACATCACCACAGAACTGATCACATACAGTACCTAGGAGGGTCCACCACCTTCACCAGACACACATCACCACAGAACTGATCACATACAGTACCTAGGAGGGTCCACCACCTTCACCAGACACACATCACCACAGAACTGATCACATACAGTACCTAGGAGGGTCCACCACCTTCACCAGACACACATCACCACAGAACTGATCACATACAGTACCTAGGAGGAGGGTCCACCACCTTCACCAGACACACATCACCACAGAACTGATCACATACAGTACCTAGGAGGAGGGTCCACCACCTTCACCAGACACACATCACCACAGAACTGATCACACACAGTACCTAGGAGGGTCCACCACCTTCACCAGACACACATCACCACAGAACTGATCACAGGCAGCCTCTGTAGACATTTTTAAAGCACAGCTCAAGACCCACTTCTACACCCTTGCTTTTAATAGATCTTTTATTTTGTGTTATTCATGTCCTCACTGTATTGCATTACTGCTTGTTTTGTAATGTTTATGCCTTGCTTTTCTTTTCTTTTTTCTCCATTGCTCTGTAAAGCACTTTGAGCTGCATTTCATGTCATGAAAGGTGCTATACAAATAAAGTTTTAATATTATTATTATTATTATTATTATTACATACAGTACAGCAGCATGCCACACCACTAGGACTATAGGCCTGCAGCTATCTCATTATTTTCTTAGCGATTGTTTTGGATTTATTGAATAATTGAGACCAACAATTATATATATTTTTTTATATATTAGTTTGGAAAAAACATTTTCGTATTTGTCTTAAGAACCAGTTCAGCTTCGTGTGTCCTCGTATAACACGGAAAAAGAGCAAAGATAGCCATTGTGAACTTTCGCCCTCGAAATTTTACGTTTTATTATTCAAATCGATTGTTGATCATTTTTGTCACGTCACAATAACTCCTCCATGATGTCACAGTGACTCTGTCATGATGTCACATACTGTACAGGGGGCCACTGTAAACAGGTTATGGTCAGTGTTTGAAGGCTTGTGTTTCTCGTGGGTCAAGAGGGCTCTTGATGTAAATACTGCTGTGGTCTGTTTATCACAGGACCACAGATAAAGACACTCAGGAAGTACAGTAGGCTGTGTATGCAACTGCACACACGCACGCACGCGCGCGCGCACACACACACACACACACACACACACACACACACACACACACACACACACACACACACACACACACACACACACACACACACACACACACACACACACACACACACACACACACACACACACACACACACACACTCATGCTAAACTCAATAATATTGCTCTCTCGTACTTAACCACTTAAGCCCTACATGTATGACTTTGATTTTGACAGCAAATTCTGATTTAGTTTTAGTTAGATCAATACTATAAAACGTCTGTGTTTCCGAGGCTAGATCAATACAAGTGGAACCACAATGGAAACAAGCTTCAGCTCTATCTGTGATTTGATTCACGTTGGCGTCTTCTATTGCCGTTTGTCATTTCACTGAGGCCAAGAACATCATCCTATCCTCTTCTTGACTTTGTTATGGTCCAAAGGGGACAGTAGATGCAAGTTGTTTTTACAGTTTGGACACCCCCGGCTTAAACAAAGGCCCAGACACACTGAACGCATTAAAAACAGCCGTTGTTTACAGTGGCTGGAAGCTGGAGGGCTGGAGAGGAACAACAGACCATCCAAATGATGGAGCAATGGAGAAAGCTAACCTATTTATTATTTTTGAAACTTGTGCTGCAGTGTACAGATTGCATGTCAAAAATGTTGAATATTGCGCTTGTAAGGAATATGACACAAATGAATCCAAGAAAACATATATTTCATTTTCGAATTATGTATAATAATTATTATTGTGATTTCTGTACCCTTTATGTGTCACGCTTGTGTTTGTTTTCACTGTTCTAGCCTCAAGTCCCACTGGGAAATTAAATGAGACAAAGTCTATCTAGCTTGCTGCTTGGCGGAAATGGAAACTAATTAAAAGAATATATTTTTGTGAAGTAAATAAATAAAATACAGTGTCTGGTCACAACTATTGTGAGGCGGATTTACACACTGTAGCTTTTTTGAAAATGGTGAATTGTCTGGCATGAGAGACTATTCTATATCCGTCCGTTCAAAGACAACACACCATCCTAAAATACACAATTTGTATTGTGTACCTGCAGTTCCACTGATTTGTTGAATTCCACCTTCAGGATGTCTTTGATTTGAGACTTGGCGTATCCAAGAGTGGCGCCAGAAGGGAAACCTGAAGAGGGCAAAGATTAAGATACTGATCATGAAACGACATTGCAACTGTCCTAACGCAAAATCTAAAAAAGTTTATATTACGACTTAAATGGGCGGGTTAAATTTGCATCAAGCATTCAAGGACATCAACGCAAAACGGCAGATCTAGAAGTCTCTAACTTACCGACTTTGACCAAATAAGTAGGCTTGTTGACGTTGCAGAGGTACTGCCTCGACGTTGGTATATTCGTCGGGCCCCTGGTGGTGGCAGCGGGTACGGTCGAGGTAGCATCAGCTACAGGGCTGGATGTTCTCATAACAGTTGTGTGTGGGTGGTCTGTCGCGCCCTGGTCTCCCACCATGATCGGGGGCACCGACGTGGCATTCGTTGTAGGCTCAGCTGAAACTGCCGTGGCATTACCAGCAGTAGTAGCAGTTCCATTGGGTGCTGGCTGGGTGGGTGCAGGGTAGAAGGCTGTGGTGGTGGTGGTGGTCCAGACAGGGGTGATATGAGTGCTGCTTATTAGGACAGACTCCGTGATGAACCAACTGATATCTGTCGAGGATGTGACGTCGTCAACGCTGGGCAGGACGGACGCCGTTAGGGAACTTCTGCCCAGTTCAGTGGTGGGCTTAGGGGTGTGCCTTTCAGCGTGCGACGCAGTGCCATCCAAGTAGGACGAAAGGTCGATGTAGAGGGTGGGCACCACGGAAGACTCCACGACCGGCTCCGAGATGTTGACCAGCTGAGGCGGCGTCACCGCCGTGGCGTTGACCCGAGTCGTTTCGTTCGCAGGCTCGAAGCCCGAGAGGTCCGTCGAGCTTCCGTCCTCGAGCCACGTGGCGTTGACCGAGGGCCGGCGGTCCTCCGTTCCGTACGCCACCGTCAGCATGTGACTCGGGTGCACGGTGAACATGCCGGTGGGCATTATGTGGGTGGTGCTGATGGACACCGGGGAGGAATGTCTCACGGAGGTGACGTTGCCTCGCTGTTCCTTATTGGCCAGCTGAGTGGTGTAGTACTCCACGCTGTTCATGTCGGGCAAGAGGGCGTCCGTGGGCGCCGCGGTGAGGGCGTCGGACCAGTCCACGTCTAGGGGCGCCGTAGGCTCCAGCGCCGGTGGGAAGACGGAAGAGGAGAAAAGCAAGAACGGCTGGATGTAGGAGGTTGTAGGAGGAAAAGAACTCGAGGAAACCCGCGAGACGTGATGGAGGTGCGTGGAGGAAAGGGGCAGCCCCACCCGGGTGGGGAAGGCCGTGTCGTACGTCTCGGCGTTGGAGTCCTCCAGGTCGTACATGTCGGTCGGCAGGTTGCTGACCAGGGAGTAGTCGTCTCCCTCGGGGCCCAGGAACGACATGGTCTCCATGTAGTCCCCGGAGCCCCAGTCCACGTCCATGCTGTTGGTGGGGAAGAACTCCTCCGGGAGGGCCAGGGTGGGCTCGGACGACGACGCCCCCGACGGGGGCTGGGGGCTGATGAGAGGCACGTGGCTGCTGGGGACCAGCATGTTGGGGGCTGAGCTGAGCAGGGAGTGGACCCCGGGGTGGCCCGGGGCGTCCTGCTGCTGCATGGGGACCCTGCTGGGGCTCAGCTCGCTCGCATACAGGTCTTTACTTGAGCCTCCAACTTGAGCTGGTTTCTCGAACGGGAAATAGTCGAAACTGTGAGACGCGTCCGGGTGAGACTCCGGGATATCTAATGACGGTTTCGGGGGCTCGAAAGGGCGATCGGGAAGTGAGGTCACGGTTTCCAGCGGCTGCTCCGCTTCCATTTGGTTGTTGGGGGCTACTGGAGGCTCACTGGGGTCTCTGCGGTCAGAGGTGAGGATGACAAACTGCGGGGTTGTTGGTCTTGTGAGGGTAGTAGATGAGTTTAACTGCGCCGTGGGCGTGTTTGACCACGGCTGCCGCTCAGACACATTGAGAGGGTTGTGAGAGGGAGAGAGCAGGGCTGAGCTCGTCCTCCTCACCTCCAGATCTCTGGGGTATCTAGCCGGCCCCTCGGCCTGTTGGCTAGGCGCAGGCTCCGAGGGGCTCAGAGGGGGAGTGGAGAGAGGTTTGGATCCCTCAACAAAGAGGTCACTCGGGGTGAAGGATTTAGAGTCCTGCGAGGGGGAAAGGCCCCACTGAAAAAGCACATCGTCGAGCGTCCCGGTGTCAAGGTTTATTGTGGGACTGGATGGCTGGGCGCCGCGTAGAGGGACAGATTGTGTTGCAGCAGTGGAGGCTGGGTCCCCAGGGGCCACGGTGTGTGAGGAGCCCCCATCCTGAAGAAACCTTTGTGCCACGGAGGAATCCAACCAGGGGTCATTTGCTGGAAAAAACAAAGACACAAAAAATACTGAAGTTGAGACAAGATCCTGCAGTTGATGGTTGACCTAACCACCAGTATATACTTTGTCGTATGACAATATAGTCCGTACGTACGACTCTGTGACATGTTGTGAGCTACAAGTTTGTTCTACTTTAAAAAGTGTTGCCTGTAATGATCAAAATAAAGTAAATCCTAGATATTAAGGATAGACTGAGATTCTGATGAAAATGTCTAATTAGGGTCATTCTACCTACTGCTATAAGTGAACTATAATTACTGGTTTGTGCTGAGTACTGATCCAATCTATTACATTTACTCAACTATCAGTTCAGTATTATAAAACGATATCCAGTAGCGAGATCAAACATGCTCACAAGGTCACATTTTTCAATAATCAATGTCATTCCATGCAAAGTAAGCGCTTCACATTAAATGACAACAAAAAATATGTACGTACGTACAAACACACACACACACACACACACACACAGGCACACACACACACACACACACACACACACACACACACACACACACACACACACACAGTGCTCCTACAGTATGTGCTCAGACCCTTTTGTAACCTACATGCAACAACCAGAACACGGTGACAATTCATTACATCAACAACACAGATGTAGTGTGAGCTGCTATTGCAAAGCTCCTCGGGCTATACTGTAGTTTAAGCTACTCTTCCTGGTGAAAATGCACATTGATCTGCTTAAATCAATGCGAAACAGATTAACCAGCAGAACTGTCCACGAATGGACGTGATATATAGGATTACCATTTATCATGAAATGACAGGTTCCCACTCAGCGCTCACCTTAGGGAGCAGAGGTTAATGATGATGAAGAGACCCTACGGAGCTGTAACAGTATGATGTCACTTTGAGATGAAGTCATAACCACCGCCGGGAAAAGAACACACGCACTTAAGGCAAAAGTATAGATACTCCTATAATATTACTCCCACCGCAAGTGAGAGTAATTGCTTTTAGAAATACTTAGAAATGTTCAAAAGTGCACGCTTTTAAAAAGACAGTACATTTTATTTTATGTTTAAGTCATTGCATGCATAACAAAAATAGATCTAGAAGATGTACAAGTTTCCAACGAGTCGCTTTGCGGTGCATTGTGATCTTGCAGATATGTTCACTATTTGAAATAAGTGGTTAATTCATACTTTTTCCAGCTTTCATAGAAATGTGTGTCAAAAGTACAATATTTGTCTTTGAAAGTCATCCAAAAATACAGATAATCCAAAAATGTACAGTTAGATCAGTGAATCTCAAGGACCTCCAGTTGCATTATGACCCTAATTTGAAATTATTTTAATCTATGTGACCTCAATCTCCTCCATAAATTCATCTGTGTTAAAAGAGTTACAGACCCATAAGGGTCGATTTGGTTCCTAACTAGTATCAATCATTTAGCTAGGGAACCCCTGGAACCCTCCTGGGGGTTCTGGGATCCCACGTCGAGAACCAGTGCACTAGATCTCCAACAGTGACATCTAAAATCACTAACACAAAGTCAACCAATCAACCAATGTCAACAAGCACACAAGGAGCATGTTTCCGTCACTTGATTGGCTGTAGTGATTTTCCGACTGCGGTGTCTTGGGGTCAAATCATAGCTCTAACTAATCACTGTGCTATTTGCTAAAGTGCCTACAAATCTGAGAAAATTTTGAACAAAATAGCCCATAGCTACAACAAAGATGACTAACACATTTACACAGAAAAAACCATGCTTGTCTTGACCGTTTACAATGAAATGTTAATAATAAAATGTCATTGTAAACAGGGTTAGCTAATCTATAGGCTACCACTGCACCTTCCAGATTTCCAATTTGTATGTGGCCTGCATGGTTCCATCTGTTATTTGCAGAATATGCTGACATGACATGCAGGCACGGAACATATGTTGCAAAATTAATGGCTGGTCAGTCTGGCTCAGGGCTTTATATGCTGGGCCATTAACCCATGCACTCAACAAAGGTCTAGGACTGACTTTATATCTTCAGTACAGCAACGCTGTTTTGTCATTTATTTGTCTTATTTTTGTCACGGTTTGAGACAAGGAGAGATAGGACCCAAGTGCAGGACAGACAAACGGAGGCTAAGTACGACGCAAGAGGTTTTAATAGTAGAATTAAACACACGAGGAGCAACACTAGGTATAAACACGCTGACTTACATTGAGGATCTGACAAAGGACTGAAACACACTGGGGCATATATATACAAAGACTGACTAGACACAGGTGAACCACTAACAAAATCAACACAGGGATTGGCTGAGAGACAAACAAGACACAGGTGGAGAAAACTAATAATCACAGGTGGTGAGACAACACAGGTAACAAAAGCAACAGAGGAAACCAAGGGACCAAAAATACTACAAAACAAAAGCACAACAGAAAACGTCACGGATTGTGACAATTTTTGGTGTTTGTTTGATTGTATTGGTGTATTACTGTCAGCCTTTTTATGTTACTTGTTTTTTTTTGCGAACTAAGCATGACAATTTGCATCTCCTACTCCTACTAAAATGTGTATATTTATAGCGCATGTTATGTATTGTTTTAAGAGGAAGAAATGGAGTTAAAAAATGACATGTCATAGGACGATCGAAAAGGAGCTCCAGCAACAACATCAGAGCTGAGGGACCATAGAGAAGACAGAGACATCGATGCCAAAGACAGATGCAAGTGGAGAAACTTTGTTGCTGCCCAGTGCACCAGCCGGCGTAATGGGGATTGTTAATATAAATATTGTGTTACTTTCTACTGATGAATGGAGCTATTTTCCTCTCACCAAGAAGCATCTCTTTATGTTACAAATATTAGCTAATGCACGGATGATAAATATCGCTTTGTTGATTACGACTGAGGTGTTGAAGGCCTTCGCTCTTTCATGTGTGTGTCATGCATGATTTAACTGGGCAACAAAGAGACTAACAACAAGACACACACGTCCACACTCTGGCACAATGCTGTGTGTATTGTGAGAAGGGCTGCGTGAACTCGCGCAGCGCTGCTGGGAAGTGGTACTTGAATAATTCACAGCGATCGGCATTCAAACAGCTCCTAGGAGCTGGGTCGGCTTGCCTCATTTAACGGTCTGACGTGTGTGTGTTTGTTCACATTCAAAAGGACAAACAGAAGACCTGGATCACTGCTACCCTGACAGGTGTGTCACACAATGTATAGTCTGTGCACATATAAAAGACCATGGTTACACTTGGATTTAATCCAGGACACACAAGAGTGGTCTGACGGGAGGTCTAGTGAAGGGGTTGTGTCATCAGGCCTTCTGATTCAATGGTTCTCAAAGAGGCGACCCCTGGGTGTCCAGGTGGTCCCCAGCAAAATGAGGAACGGTTTAACCACTTACAAAATATACATCTTTTCAAACACACATCAACTCTGACATGCAATGTTTGAGAACCACTGCTATAGTTTATAGAAGAGAGAATACACAATAATAAAAGCACATCTAGGCTGCATGTCTTCAATTTGTCATTGCGAGTTAGTCGACAAGAGGGGGCAAAAGTAGAGGTTGTCCAAAGTAGAGCACATTAAAAGGAGACAGACATTGGCCGTTGCCAGAAGCCAGCAGCCACCAGCAGCCACCAACGGCCTCTTCATCTGAGGACATACAGTACAGTGACTCAGCAAACCTCCCGACTGCCTCCCTGCTCCTCTTTGTAGCCGTATATACAGTACATACAGTCAGAGAGCGTCGCACGACGATCACACACTTCAAAAGAACCGCCGGGTCAGCAGCATGCAGCAAGCAGCACAAGCGGAGGGGTTTATTTTTAACACCGGGGCAACGTTAAGAGCCAGATCCTCCCGGGAGGAGAGGGAGGGAGGAAGATATAGACTATACTTTCTGAGTGTCATCTTCAATTTGCCTCATCACTTAATATATCTGTAGGAGACAGCACTTGGCTGCGGCCCGGGAGAAAACTCCCTGCTAAATTATATCCTAGACGGGTACCTTTAATTGAGTCAACATGGGCCCCGCCGCCGACGTTCTCGGAAAGAACATAGCCAGGAGTTTGTTCCTGTAGGGGGTTGGGGGTGGGGGGGGGAGTCAGTGCTGCACTGTACGCTCGCCAAAATGACACGCAGGCCCTCGTGTGCCGCTGTTTCCAAGTGTCTGAGTGCTGGCTGAGCAGCCGCACGGTAGGACACGCGCGCGCGTGCACGCGCAGCAATCTGGGCGACCGACACTTTCACACACTAATAAGAGGAAAACAAAAGGTGCTGCCAACAGTCTGTCCTGCACAGGAAAGTCTTTTTTTTTTCACACACTCAGGATTCCATTAACACGACGACTATACTGTGTGAGGGTTAGGGCAGAGACCACTAACTGTTATATATCCGATGTACAAGCTCCCAACGCATTGTGAGCTTGTATATCTATGGGTTTGTGTCGTTAAAAGGCAATACAGAGACTATTCTCTGGTGACCTAATTCCTCTAATTTATTTTTAGGCCTACCTGTATGAATACAAAGTAACATGCGTAACAGAAGATGAAAGGGAAGCGAAAAGGACACGATTAAGGTTGTGTTGGCAGGAGAAGAGACGATGTGGGTTGAGTTGAAACGGTGTTACGTTTTTCTGGGACAAGCGTGTGCACGGTTCCGCTTTCAACCTGCTGTCCCTACTTTAGGGACTACTGTGTGCCATTATAGGTGAAACATTTGCTTACAAAAAAAGAGCTCACGCTAAGATGCAACGCATTGAGAGCTTGTAATTGGCTAGTTTCGAACTGGCGACATTATAAGTATTGTATAAAACATTGCTTAGGTGGTTTTGCGAGAGGTGTTCTATTGTGTATGAAAGAATATGTCGAAACACAAAACAGGGAAAGGGGAGAGAGGGGAAGGGGGACGTGGGAGAATACTGTAGTGGGGCCAAGTGGAGCGCCGCAAAACCCTCCGTTCCTGGTCCCTATCAAAAAAGAAAAGGGGGACTCGGGAGGCAGCTGGTGTGTGTTAGCAAAGATTTCCCTTCCTCTCTTCCCCCTACCAAACCACCCACCCACCGCCCGCCTGCCTTGAGACGCCGTCCTCCCCAAGACCCCTAGGGGGAGAAGCCTGGCCTGACCTTGCTTCCCACCTTGAACACTCGCCCCACAACCCTCAGGAGGGGAGCCCGTTCTCTGCTGGTTGCCAAACCTTGTGTTTTTGTCAAAGGTGACCCACCCAGCCCCTTTGTGCCAGAATGGCCTATAATTCCTCATTTTTTGAGAGGAACAAAAAAAACGTTGTAGTGAATAGAGTTGTAGCAGTGTGGGTGGAATGTATCCTCCACCATGATGCTACAGCAGATCTGTATCATTATATCTGCCAAAATATTTGCCAAAATGTCATGAGGAGACGCCATGGGGTTAACCCATTAAAATCTTAGATCTTAGCTTTTTGCATTGGATACAATGCAAGCTCTATTCTTTAAATTTTTAGAAAAACTGTGAAGGCATTCGTAGAATCGGCATTATATGAACCGACTTCGCGATCTCCGCTGTGACAGTCTGAGTGGCACAGTCTGAGTGGCACAGTCTGAGTGGCACAGTCTGAGTGGCACAGTCTGAGTGGCACAGTCTGAGAGACATAGTCTGAGTGGCACAGTCTGAGAGACACAGTCTGAGTGGCACAGTCTGAGAGACACAGTCTGAGTGGCACAGTCTGAGTGGCACAGTCTGAGTGGCACAGTCTGAGTGGCACAGTCTGAGTGGCACAGTCTGAGTGGCACAGTCTGAGAGACATAGTCTGAGTGGCACAGTCTGAGAGACACAGTCTGAGTGGCACAGTCTGAGTGGCACAGTCTGAGTGGCACAGTCTGAGTGGCACAGTCTGAGAGACATAGTCTGAGTGGCACAGTCTGAGACACAGTCTGAGTGGCACAGTCTGAGTGGCACAGTCTGAGTGGCACAGTCTGAGTGGCACAGTCTGAGTGGCACAGTCTGAGTGGCACAGACTGAGAGACATAGTCTGAGTGGCACAGTCTGAGAGACACAGTCTGAGTGGCACAGTCTGAGAGACACAGTCTGAGTGGCACAGTCTGAGTGGCACAGTCTGAGAGACACAGTCTGAGAGACACAGTCTGAGAGACTCAGTCTGGAGACACAGTGGAAGGGGGTTGGGTGGTCTCAGAGACACAGCAGACTGTAGTCGACATTGTTTATACTTCGCTGCACCCTTCAGCCTAATTCACACTGGTATACAGCACTGCACGTGTGACATCATTATCATCATATGCATACCGGGTTTACAGCGCCACACGTGCGTGACCCCAAAATGTCACTGCACCTCAGCGCAGCACGCAGCAACAACAAGGGGCTCATTAATTACACTGTCACAATTAGGACAAATATTAGACTTGCAGGAACGGCTTTCCATCGCGGAGCCTGTTTGAAAGAGTGTTTTAAAAGGACACACATAAAGCCTGAAGTCATTCACTGTGGTATGATAATGATGATGATGATGATGATGCACTGCTGCTGACCTTTTGAAATGTGTGATTGTGTGTGTGTGTGTGTGTGTGTGTGTGTGTGTGTGTGTGTGTGTGTGTGTGTGTGTGTGTGTGTGTGTGTGTGTGTGTGTGTGCGTGCGTGCGTGCGTGGGGGGGATCAGAGAGCGACACAAAGGAAGGAAATGACAGAATGACAGCCACACATCATTGTGTCGTGGGGACATCAGGGACAGTGACCTTCCATCCATCCTGGACTCAGACGGACGCTGTGTCAGCACAGCTAGCAGGATCTAGGCCCGTAAAATCTAATAGCAAAAGTCTAATCGCAATTATTTGAGCTAATTGCAATTATTTAGCATAATCGTCAAAAGTTGAGAAGAGCAGAAATAGCTGATCTACAAGCGTTGTAAGCTTGTAGCCATTTACGCTATTAAATGTTTTGGGGGAAATTATTAAATATGTCAGTAATTTCTTAGTTATTCGTATATACAAGTTTTGATTACAAAGCCTAAAAGGCAAACATAAATCAAAATGTGTTCAACGCCAAAGACAGAATTAAATCCTTGATTGCAATTATTTGTACTAGACAGCCCGGCTGTAGAGCACAGAGTCAGTAACGATGGAAGTTGTAGATCCATGCCCCACCCGGCTATGCAATACCCGTTGTACCCATGTGTCAGAGTACCCGTTCCGCCCATCTGTCTGTGTCCCTTTTATGCCCATACTGTATATGGAGATTTCTGTATCTGTCTCTCTGTGTCCCTTTATTCCTAGTTCTGTGTCAGGCTGCCCAAAAATGAAGTGTGTTGCCTAATCTCAATGTGATGGAATGTACAGGTGAGGTCCACTGGCAGAGCCTGACCAGAGCCTTTTGTTGTGGTTCTGCACAACTGTGTATCCGACCGACTCGACACCGGGCACAGCGTTCATTCCCTGTGGCGGTGTGGATGCCCCACCCAGTTATTATGTCTGTGTCCCTTTTATGCCCATATATTACAGACATTATGTACATGTACTTACATGTGGTGCATTTATATTTGGATACACTTGCTTGTAGAGATAGATAGGAACTAATCATCAACTTAAATGTTGTAATCGTGACACAGCCCTATAGCAGGATGGTTAAAGAGCCGAGTCATGCCAAGCACAAACCGTCTCAGATGCTGCGTTGCCACGTGACAAGTGGGCTTTTTGCAGCCACAAGGCCACGGGCAGTATGCTGCAGAATGCCCACTTCCCCACACAATCAGGTTTACACACAATAATAATATAATAACAAGCCTCGGAAGCGGAGGACTTGAATGAATTCCGGCTCGGAAATTTAAAGAAATCGAATCATGTTGATATCGCAGAATCCAAATGGGAAAGCGGTGGCTCAAATGTGGATGTTGGTCTTTCATGTGGTCAGGCTATGACGACAGGCATGTATGCAGTGGTGGAAAGTTAGTAAGCTCAATTATGATTTTGTTTCTTTTTTTCCCCTTTTTTTGCACTAGCCGCTCCTATGCCCAGTTTTGTGTGTCTGTCTGCTCGTTTGAGTGTGATTTTTATTTTTACTTTACTGGAGAATTTCCAATTTTGAGTACTTTTACGTCATTTCGGCCATAGACGATTTACAAGCTGAAAATGCATCGCATCTTTTTTTTAATTTGTGGACGTACTACCTAAACCTAAACTACTGTATGTGTGGCCTACAGCAGCGGTTTGCAGGATTAGCGCCGGATGCACACAGACAGAGACACATACAGACACACATACAGAGACATACAGAGACACATACAGACAGACACATACAGACATACAGAGACACATACAGACACACCTCTCACAGACTAGAGCTAAATTCCTGCAGAGTCACACCGTGTAAAAAGAAAAGAGTCAGATCAACGAATCTTTACTCTGAAAAGATGGGTGACGGCGGGTGATTAACCGTGAATATTAATGAAGCCGTTTCGGCCTCAATACTTCATGGCCTTATAATCTTGGGTAACGACAAGCTCGGTGCAACAGACACAAAGCGATGACTCAGGGTTGACATTACAGCAGCCACAACAGCTGACAAAGGGCCTTGCAAGACTGGACTGGCTATGCCACCTGTCCCCCAGAAACGTGAGTATGTCACGGTCCACCGCTCTCTCATTGTTGTGTGAGCAGCACCGAAGGCTAATTTATTGTCCCCATAGCAGCACAACGTGTCCCCATGCACCGTGGAGTGACTGCCTCCCGCAGTGGGACACCTTCAAACATCACATCATCACACAACACGCGTCAAAGAACTTCCGCCGTATTTCAAATATCACCTCTTCAGACTCCTCAGCCCGTATAGCACTGCCATAAGCACAAGTTTGCCCTAGCCTCAACGACCTTGCAGGCGCATGCAAAGGCTAAAATATGTAATTTATATATATAGCATATTATGCAGACATAGCATTATATAGTATAGTGTTTACTTATAGTTTCATTGTACAGATATTGTAATAGTATACTTATGATCCCAGTTGACTATTTAATGTATTTGATGTATTACCTTGTGTTGTTCTTGCTTACTGTAAGTAAGTCACTCTGGATTAAGAGCATCTGCTAAATGCCTAAATTGCAATGTAGCCACGAGACAAGGTTACACATCACTCCCTCTCCCTTTCTCTCTCTCTCTCCATCACTCCTCCCTCTCTCTTTCTCTCCCCACCCTCTCTCTCCCCAGTCCCCATCACTCTCTCTCCATCACTCTCTCTCTCTTCTGCCTTCCCACTCTCTGTCTCTCTCTCTTGCCTACTGTCTCTCGCTGACTCACTGTCATAAGCGAGAACATAATCTGTTTACGATGAACAAGGCAAGATTCCAGATTGTATTTGTGAAAATTGTGTAATTTGAGTAAAAAAGGATTTGGTTTCAACAAGGAACGTAGTAAGATGAATAAATACCTAAATATGTACATATAGCACAAATTGAGGCCCAGCAAACACAATCTAAGTGGGAATGCTTAACCACTTCAGTGAAAATAGCTGATCTATAAGCTTTAGTTTGCAATTTTCGGACAAATTAAAAAAGAATTAAGTGGAAGTGGTTGAAAGTATTTAAAGTACTGTATTTTGTGTCTATAGACTTCCTCAGCATGGATGTGGTCTGGATGATCTCTGTTCCAAATATAGCCTATAGATGATGAGAAATTAACTGAAATTAAGTTATGATGAATGAATGATCGCTCTCTTTCCTCAGTAGAAAAGAAAAGGGAAAAATAAAATACATTAGCCATCTGCCATGATAATATAAGAGTGGTAAAAATAAAGACTGGAGTGTGATTAGCCTGACAACGTTACAGAATTAATGCAAGGACAATCTCATTCATTCGTTAAATGAAAGATGAGGTTCTATATCTTCTACTGCTCTTAATGAGACTCCATTTCAGAACGGTACAGTATAGACTGGTCTAATGTGGAGGGTCTCAAAGTGGGGTCCGGGGACCCCTCAGGGGCTTTTCAAAAACAGCTAAAAAACAAACTAAATCTAATGACTCAACTTCTACACTTCCAAGTGCTTGTCAGGGTGGGGGAGTTTAAATGAGATTATTCTGGGGGTCCCCAGTTCAAATATGATGATTTTGGGGGTTCGCAGAAGAACTTAGAGGCTGCTATAGTTCTATGTGTTGCTGTGGCGGCGGAATTGAGCACAGTACATCTATAACATCAGGCTCTTGGGAAATGCTATTTTTTTATTGTTGCCATGCCAATGATGCCATATTGGTGTTGATGATCTACCAAAAAAATAGGTCGCCGGTCTGCTTTGTTCTCTCTTGGTTTCTTCCTTTGTCTCTTTTTCAGAATACTGGGCCAAGGCCACCACCGTAAGAGAAAGGACGTGGGGGGTTGACAATGGTGGATCTGATCTGACTTTATCGAAAAATAACCCTGTGATCCCTGGAATGTGGAGTATTACGGAATCATGTAGAGACAGGAGAACATCAGTTGGAACTGCTGGGTGGCTTTGTAAACATAGGGCTGATACTTTGTCATATAACGGATAGCGTTAATAGCCGCTCTACAAGCTCACGATATGCCGCATTGCAACACGCTTGAAGATCTCGAAGATCGGCTATTCTTGCCTATGATGACATATCCAAATAAGGAGCGGACGCCAGGTGGTTATGTCTTCAACAAACTATGGAACATATCCAATTCAAAGTCAAAGTATCAAATGAGACCACCAAAAGCTTTGGTTTATTTTTGTTCCACAAGCGGGCTGTAACAGGGCCCTACACTCTCTCCCTGACCTAAATAAGTGTAGCCCTACTACAGAGAAGCCCTACATCTGACCAAACTGTGCTTTCAACACCTGCAGGCTGGGCTGGATGAGCACTGACACTCACTGACGGCTGAATGAATGCTAAAATGTCCTTTTCATCTTTCACGTCAACATGGCCTTTTCTTTTTTCACAAGGGCAGTCAGTCGCCACTGAGGGGGATCTTTTTTAAAGCAGCTCCTTGTGCTATCCTTTGAATGATGCGACAACAATCAAAGAGCTTGGCTCGAGACGCAGCGCAACACAAAGAGGCTGCTTGTGCTTCAGTGTGATACTACTGCATTCATCCAACGGGCCACGCTGCACCGGTTTGAGATGCATGCACTGATGCACACCCATTCCCACATGTTTGGGGCGGGGGGAGGGAAGAGGGGGGTTCGTTTTGGTTCTGGTATAGGCGAGCGAGAGAGTGCCCACCCCGCGCAGAGCAGCTGGTGCCCTCGCACTTACTTTGGCAAGTGCACCGTCTCAGTTAGCAACAAGCCACTTTGGATGGAATAATATAGGTTATCACGTGAACCAAAACAGTACTCCCTCAACACGCCAATCTCTATTTCCGCGTGTCACCTGCTTCCTCCATGCGTCAACTATACCACCTCTGGGCATCTCACCATGCAAGTGGGTTATTGAGTGGTGCAGCCACTCCAAGGAACAGCAATGTGTGTCCCTATGTCTGTTTAGAGTACCAACAGGTGACAAAGTGGAGCTGTTGAGCTTAACACTGTGCACAGGAGCATGATGGGAAGCTGAGTTTTTAGCAGCCATTACGTGATTTCGGGTGTGACAGTACAGTACAGTACAGTAGGTGTGTTTGTGTGTACCAAATTTGAGATGATTTGATTGGCTATATATAGCTTTGTATGTTTGTGTGTACCAAATTTGAGATGATTTCATTGGCTGAGCACAGAATGTGATGTATGATGATGATGTATGATGATGATAAGCGCGCCCCTCACTTCACACAAGTGTGATTTGTTCCATAGACGCCAAATATACGGCAGTATAGTAGATCTACAAGCTCGTATAGATCTGCTGTTTTCAGAATAGGGCAGCTATACAGTGTGATTGTTTTGATCTATTCTGAACTATATTCATACTACAGTATTGTGCCATTACAGATCGATCCAACTGTTGCAAATGCAACGATCACGTCGATCAGTATAACATCAATAAACTCAATCAATATCTATTTCTTGCAGAAATGCAGTCTGCGGTGTCTCCGATGCACAGAGCACATGTATAGGCAGCATTCACTATAACCACTTAAACCTCTATAGTCTAGACTCTGTATTTGGACTGCTTTTTTTCCATCAACACCAAGTTGCCCCCCCCCCCCCCCCCCCCAAGTAAAACAGCCAACGTTCGACCTCACAACACAAGCCAATGTTTGGCTAATATGGATGCTAAGGCTCAAGTGCTGAAGATCTCAAGTCAAACGTCCACATATGGAGAACTTCACAGGAACTGCGGCCTACCTTTCATTATCAGAATCAGGTTACTATGGTCGAGGCACAGGCTGCGTTTCAGGCTTCAGCCAAACAGCTGTGAAGCACACGCACACGTGTTCGCAGCACACACGCACACAGTCACGCACACGCACACACACACGCACACTCACACGCACACACACACACACACACACACACACACACAAACGGTATACTGTGTGTGTAGAAATCTGAGATACCAATTACAGCTCCCCCCACAGCCCACCCCCCGCTAATGATATCATTTCCTATGTTTGCCAGACTTCTTCCAGAAAAAAAGTCATTTAATGGTTGTGTAATTTAAAAAAGGGGGAAAAAAAGTAAAGAAAGTAAAGGCAGAGAAGAAAGGGTCTTTTGGTATTAATGCTATAGCTAACTAGGAGCCCACACATGGTTCTGCTTTGGAGCTGAGCCCCTTGGCGTGACTCGATCCGTTCAGTTGGCGAGGGGGGACCGCCCGCGCACCCCCGCGTGCAGTCCAACCATCACGGCATGGCTGTGTTGACGTTCGGTTTGTCGGCGGAGCTTTTAAGATGGGAAAGATTCCATTGTTTTTATCAGTTGATTTCAATTAGATCCAAGCTGTCTGTCTGAGCCCCCCCACCCACCCACACACACACACACACACACACACACACACACTGCCGGGACCCCCCATGCAGTGAGCTCAATGTTTTAGTGTTTATAAGAGAGGGAGTGGGATACTATATAGTCTACAGAGCTCTCGGTCGTTCTCAAACTTTTTCTTGTCAAAGAACCCCCAAATGAACACATGTTTGGCCACGGAGTTGGACGCCCATCTGAAAAGGTTTTGTGGCCAGGGACCCCCCATCATGGGACCCCCCATCATGAGAGAAGATTTGTGATGACAAGTGTTTATAAAATAAATTGCAATATTTTTCCAAAGTCGATCTACAACAACGTCACACATTTGTAGAACTTGTAGCTCACAATGAAGCTTGTTGTGAGCTTGTAGATCAGCTATATGTTTGAATAACCGAAGAAAGTAGTTAAGAGTTAACTAGGCTATGAGTTAAGTTAAATGGATTTTAATGCTATATTAAGTATTGACTATAATTTTGCTGGGGTGAGGGATTTGCAGGGGTCTCCATCTAGGAACAGAAAATGCGTCTTCAGGTCGCGATACCAATTTCATTCAGTCAGGAGATAGAAGCTTCAATTGCACTTGTTTATGTTGTATGTATCCTGTATGAGTTGGAGGAAATTGGTATCCTGACCCGAACATGTATATTCTGTTCACTTAAATTCAGGAGAGATGGGTGGAGGAGGCCCCTGTTACTGAACTATAGCAATGCGTACTATAGGAAGATGGAGCTATTTAACACTTCATTCAAGTACTGCCAATTTTACTAACAGGTCAGCTACAGGTTCAGCACACATTTTGTAGAGCAGTGGTTCTCAAAGTGGGGTCCTTGAGGGAAACCCCCTCAAGGACCCCACTTTGAGATTAATTTGAGATTAATTTGGAGGTTCTTGACATGAAAAGGTTTGAGGACCCCTTTTTGCTCTGACTGTATTACTGTCGGCCTGGCCGGTGCCTGGGTGGACCAACCAACCACGGGACTGGAAGACTGAGGTCATGTCTGCATTTCATCAAATATTCATGCAGGCCTTTGCGTTTTTCTATCCTCAGGGAATCCATTTAAAGATAAGAGAGAGAGAAAGAGGAAAGGGGGGTAGGAAAGAGAGAGAGAGGGACGGACGGAAGGACGGACAGGGGAGAGCAGGAAAGGGGGATGGGGAAGGGAGGGGGAGAGAGAGAGAGAAGAGGGGGGTTATGAGAGGCTGATTGGGACCGAGGAAGGCAGATAGGAAGAGGGAGGGAAAGGGAGGTAGGAGGACGGAGTAAAAAGCAACACTTTAGCCTGCAGAATAATCTTCATAATCTTCACACGATCCCCACTGTTTCACTGCTGGACACTTTAATGCAGCATCAAACTGGAGAGGATAGTAAATGTTCTCAATATACAGTAAGATTCTCCCATCTCGCCCACGCACACATGCACGCATGCACACACACACAAGCACACTCACAGCTTGCACGCACGTACGTCACATGTGTGTGTGTGTGTGTGTGTGTGTGTGTGTGTGTATGTGATTGTCAGATCTTGGAAAGACAGGAAGGCAAAGTCTTGTAACCAGATAGGCCCAGAGGACTGTGTCACTCTCCAGCCCTCTGCTCTGTCTCAAAGCTCAGAGGACAGAGGCCGGTCTCAGGCCCCGAGCCCTCTGAGGACAAACAGTGTTTACCTTGACAAAAAACAACCAACCAGAGAGAATGACCACGGGTTGGGCTATAGGGCCCACAACCTCAATTTAGGGGTTTAGAAAAGACAAAAAGAAATGGTTAAGTATGAGAGGACAGCATTACTGCATGTTGTTTGGTGGTCGTGCTCGTGCATGGCCACTTTGCAGGGATTGCAGCACCAGGACACAGAGAGAAATACGAACGACGAGTCAGAACTGCCAAGTGCAGAAAGCTCTCGTTTATGAAGATCTATAATCAGTTTGTGTGCCGCAGCCTCTTCCTCAGCTCACAGCTGAGTATGGGTTTTATGCCGTTCAGACTATGATGACTCCCATTGGATTAGAGCAGTTTAGAGACGAGGCAGCCAAACATGAAAAGGTATAGTCGCTACTAGAGGTAGTAGTGAATGTAGACCAGGATGCTTTTCAAGCACCTGGCAAAAATCACACTTGTGTGAAGTGAGGGGCATCAATGAAATCAGCCAATGAAATCACCACACTCCATGCTATACAAACACAAAAACACAATTAAAGCTGTGCATATAGGAGGCATATAGGCACCCCTAAGAAAAAAAGAGCCGAGAGCGAGACTATTTAGCCCAGTGATTCTTGACCTGTATCAATTCAAGGACCCCCAGTTTGAGACCCCATTTGTGTTTCTTCTAACTCTGAGAGTGAACTCAGAGTTACAGACCCGTCAGAGTTCCATTTGGACCCCACGGCTGTGGGTTGTGGGATCCGACGTTGAGAAAACGGTGGTTTAGCCCACTTTGGCTACACAAGAGGCAGAGTCAGAGTGCGCCATCTGCTCTGATAAATATATAAATAATCAGCTCACAGCTCATTGGAGCACACGCTTAGTTTGCGCTCTGCACAGTATGGCCTCCGCCTTCGCCTTCTGCCAGAGTTTTGAACTTTGCCTGGCCGCGGTTTTAGTTCAAACCATTGACTGGCTTTTCCTCCCCCCTCCACACCTCATTGCAAGCACACTCACAAAGGCAAGAAAACGTTTTCTTACTGTACAGCACCACGTGCCGTTTACACTTCAGAGGTTCTGACTGATAAAGTATTCAATCAATCAATCATTCAATCAATCAATCAATCAAAAACGTTTGCCTTAATAACATAACATCTTCATAGCCTTCAAAGTCTCTGGGCACTAGTATGTATACACTAGTATAGAGTATGTGATTACTGTATCCAGGCTGTTTCATGTCTCTTTCTGTTCAACATTCTAACAGTCCATCCAGAAAGCATTGGTCATCTTTAATCGTGTAATTGTGATTGAGCCCCAATAAACGGCGTCCAAAAACATTTAAATTACGTATGCTTAAATCATTATCTTATCTTACTTATAATCAGCTGTTATACGTTTTGGCACAAGACCACCCACCGTTGTTAAGGAGCAGTCCTTGATTAGCCTAAGATAGCTGTCAATCATTTTAGTAAGTCCAACAGCAATATTTATGCTAGATTTGGATGTGTAGGACGATGAAACTACAGTGGAAAATTGCCGTGGTAAAAAAAAGGCAACAAGAGGGCACACAAAAATTACTTCCAGATGTCCCGTCCGTAAGCCAGCCTCCACCGTGTAGCACCTTCATGATAGCACCATGTACCGCTGGAAGGTATACTGAACAGCACACTGCACTGAAACAGCTGGAAGGCATAGCTGAACAGCACACTGCACTGAAACAGCTGGGAGGTATACTGAACAGCACACTGCACTGAAACAGCTGGAAGGTATACTGAACAGCACACTGCACTGAAACAGCTGGGAGGCATAGCTTAACATCACACTGCACTGAAACAGCTGGGAGGTATACTGAACAGCACACTGCACTGAAACATCTGGGAGGTGTGGCTGAACTACACACTGCACTGAAACAGCTGGGAGGTATACTGAACAGCACACTGCACTGAAACAGCTGGGAGGTATACTGAACAGCACACTGCACTGAAACATCTGAGAGGTGTGGCTGAACTACACACTGCACTGCAACAGCTGGGAGGTATACTGAACAGCACACTGCACTGAAACAGCTGGGAGGTAGCTGAACAGCACACTGCACTGAAACATCTGGGAGGTATACTGAACAGCACACTGCACTGAAACAGCTGGGAGGTATACTGAACAGCAGACTGCACTGAAACAGCTGGAAGGTATACTGAACAGCACACTGCACTGACACAGCTGGAAGGCATAGCTGAACAGCACACTGCACTGAAACAGCTGGAAGGTATACTGAACAGCACACTGCACTGAAACAGAAATAAACAATACAACAACAAACACACAAAAGAAAATATAACGCATCAAGGTAAAACATGTAATCTACAGAGAGGAAGAAATAAGATATTTCTTTAGATGTTTTTTGAAAATTGGCAAGGATAATGAGGATTTAAGTGAAGCATCTAGGGAGTTCCATAGATGAGGGCCTCTAAATTTGATGAAAGATTGATGTTTGGAAGTGCGACAATAGGGTAATTCAAAATGATCTCTTTGCCTTGTGGGGTAGGAGTGAATGTCAGAAGTAACACGGAAGAAATTGTGAAAAGAAGACGGAATGTCTTGTATGCATTTTTTGAATTTAAACATAAATAATGCACTGAAACAGCTGGAAGGTAGCCGAACTACAGAGCTGGATCACAGACATTTTGACAGTCTGAGGTGTGTCAGGCAGAAATGAAATGCCCAGCAAGTGTTCTCAGAACTTCTCACTTGTGCTTACATCTTTTTACAAGATATTAACCCTGGCGTATCTATTTTGGGGAAGAATATTCAGCTCACAATGCATTGCGTTGTGAGGATATATTTCCGCTATAGTACAGACGGGAAAAAGGTACATAGACCCCTGGGGGATTCCACAGTGAAGTACAGGGTTTAAATTATGCCCTATACCGTATACTATAAACGCAGCAAATCGAGTTACCGGTGTTCTGTACTTACTTTGTGTGTTTGTGTGTAATTAAAAAACAAAAAAACATACAGTATATATATATATATATATATATATATATTTATTTATTTTTAATGTTGCCTATGGCCAAAATAGGTTCAAAGTACTGTTTCTAGGTCTAATAGTGCAGGCCTGTGGGTGTTTGGCTTTTGATGGCTCTAGTTGATGTGCAACTGGGTCCCGGCTCTAATGAATAATGAATGGCCATATTGTCATCGCACACAGATCACATTTCACATGGCAACGGACCGACCACGCTGCTAATTAGCCAGGGCTGCATGCGTTTGGCCTGTTGCAGCGACTGAGAGAGAGAGACAGAGAGAGAGAGAGAGAGACCTGTGCGATCAGTTACACACAGCCATTTTTCTTTTTAACTTCAAAAGCGAATTCTGTGTTGTTATGAAACCACCTTTTTCTTTTTGAGCGGTGCACACCGCTCCTTTAAATGGCTAAATGTAACTATGTCTGTCTGTCTGTCTGTCTGTCTGTCCTGACCTATTGACCCCTTACGACCTATTGACCCCTGCAGATGCCAGGGCCATTCACACTAAGCACTCACCCATTGACCACTGCAGCACACACACACACACACACACACACAGACGCACACACACACACACACACACACACACACACACACACACACACACACACACACACACACACACACACACACACACACACACACACACACACACATACACAGTAACTATAACAATCGTTGTATCGTTGCATCGCTCAGCTCGCACGGCTGCGATTTTTACATTCTCTGCCCTTCATTGATCGTCCAGCAGATAAGATACAGGATACAGGGCAAGGAAATATTACTCTATATACAGCATGATACAAAGACATCACAATTCAATGCAACAACATCAATAATATTACTAGACCTGTACGTGCCCGTCGCAGTCAGCCACTGGCCTACTTGGGAACGATGCAACTTGGGAACCTAGTGATATACGTTGTTGCAGCAACTGTCAGCCGGTGTCCCACATGGAGATCTGTGTATGTGCCTGTGTGTGAAGACTGCAAACTGAAAAGTGTACTTGGCAATCAATTCGGCCCACTGGCAGAGCCTGATTGGTTGAGCCTGAGGCAGAGGCTGGAAATTGCACAGGTGAAAGGAGTTGGCTTCATTAGGCCCACTGGCAGAGCCTGGCCCAGGTGAAAGGATTTGGCCTCATTAGGCCCACTGGCAGAGCCTGACCAGAGCCTTTTGTGGTGGTTCTGGAGAAACGTGGGTCCGACCGACTCCATACCTGGCACTGCACTCCCTGTGGGGGTGTGGAACGTGTGTGTCGAATGTGAAGTCGGTGGGTCAAACGGTTCTCGAGTTACGTGCATTACAACCGTACACACACACACGTACGCACACACGCATGTATGCAGAGACGTGGCGCATTTATAGTAGGATTACAAATACAATATATATGTTATATGTATACATAGCTCTGGGAAGCCAGAGGCCCTGATTGTCACAGGTTCGATTCCAGGCAAGGCCAGCAGGCCAGGCCAGCAATGTATCGACGATGTGTGTCCCTGAAGATTAGTTTTTGGCTTTTGACAGACAGGAAAGAGGGAAGAAGAGACAGTCAGAGACATGCAGCAATTAGGTCGTCATGAACGGGACTCGAACACGCTACACACTGTCAGGTCAGAGCCTATAGTGTCCCGTGTCCCTGACTCTTAAGTCCTAATTGCTCCCTGGGTGCTCACTGCTCCTAAAATGCAGAGGACAAATTTCACACAGTGACAAAACAAAACCCCAAGGAGTGGGGACTATTCTATTGTTCACCCCCAGCCTAACACGGCTCATGGTAACAGAAAAGCGGGCAAAAATAGAAAATATCGTCTCTGTCAGGTGGAAAACTTTTACTTTTCAGGTTTCAAATTCAGCAGAACTTGAAGTAGCATATATACAAGGCATTAATGTATGGGGGATAAACAAACAAAAAAAGTCAAAATACAGAGATAAGAGGTTTCCGCCTGACAGCAACGATATGAAATGGGGAAAGAAGAGGGGGAAATGATATTGTTGGGTCTGGGGGAGTAATTATACCTGGGTCACCATGCTCCATTTGACCTAGAAACTATCAAATGTTCTTTTGGGTGCACGGAGGAGGAGGAGGAGGGTGGTGGGACTGGTGACTTGTCTTAACGGCAGAAACAGAACATGGAGCTGTCATCATATAACTGCACGGTGATGGACAGTGGTGTAAAGTAAGTACATTTACTCTACTCTGCTTAGTACAGTACTTAAGTCAAATGTTCCCACACAATATACTTCTACTTCATTACATCCAAGAGGCAAATACTGTCCTTTTTTACTCTACTGCAATTATTGGAAAAGTTTAGTTACAACACCAATTTATAGCCTACTTGAATTATATCTTTGTCTTTGAAATTTAGTGGATTGAAAGTCACAACAACAACAAAATACTAAAGTGAAGAAAAGATAAAAAGATACTTAGTAATATATAAATATACAAGTAAATCACTACACTACATTAGACTTTTTAGTGTATTGATTTTGTTTCAACAAGGCTAACTAACCTATTCCATACATCAGCAGTTGCCAATTAAAAAACTATTGTCTTAAATGCAGTTTAGCAATGAAACGATTAAAGTAGAGATTCTTCAAAAATATTGGCTGTTACCCGTGAGGGATAAGCATTTTACAAGCTACCGTAGGCTATATTTGGTGCATTTAGGGAGGTAACCTAGAGGTGACTTTTGTTCTTAGAATCAAGTGCAAGTGGAACCACCTGGATTAAAACCTATGCACTGGACACCAAACATCCACCGCTGAGCCAAAGGAGAATCCCCCTTTCGCCAAAGAGGTGGGAGTCAGGTTATGGTATAAAGTAAACAACATTAGAAAGTAACCTCAATTAAGCAACTACACTTTGGAAACAAGCCCAAAAGAACCCAAAAGAACCAACTACTAATATTTACAACCAACTTGACAGAAAAACAAGCCCAAAGTAGGTTATATTAATGAGACTTGGCAACACTGGTCATGGCACCTGGATTCATACCCTGGTCTCCTGTGTGGGGAAACCCCAAGCATCTACCACTCAGCCAAAAGGGACCTCCACCGTCCCCCGAGCCAAGCAGGGCTACTCTCTGCTACATAAAAGGATGATTAATGACAGCTTGCATGAAGAACACGTTTAGGTATATTAATATTTGTATACGTTTAGGTATATCGCTGGACTGGCTATTGGAATTCATGGGAAAGAACATTTTCTGTGATGCGTAATACTTGAGATTCTGAAAAAAAGAAAAGGCATAACTTCTGTTCAACAGGAGTGAGTAGTCTCCAGTTGTCTGCGTACACAACAATAAGGTTGATTTTGCTTTCCAGTTCATGTTAGAAACTACAGCAGATTGGCAGACTAGCAAGCAACACAGCGGGGAGGGCGGGGAGAAATAGAAAGAATGATAGACAATACAGGCAAATACAAGTAGTAGCAATGACAATAATAATGATCAATAATACACACACACGCCCATTATAGGTTTTTGTAGGTTCTTTACATTTACTTTGTTAATATAATAAGGATAGGCATTAATAAGCTATACTGTAGCTTCTGCCTATACCCTACCTTCTATACCTCATTTTTGTAATGTCTAACTGAAAAGGTAGAAATAAACCATTCATTATTTATTTGATAATTTACGGCTGCAGCTGCGGCCAGACTTAATGCAGCCTGCCATGGTTTAAATCTACTGTCGTTTTATTTTAACCAGAAATGGAAAACAAACTACAAAATCAGCCTGTGAGTTCGTCACCCTTTACGTGTCGTGTACAGGTACATTACAAGCCAATTCAAACCTATATATGCTGCCAAATTCTTCTGCGACAACGTGACACAAAATGACCTGATGAATGTGACGTGAACAGCTGCCAGGCGCATTCGTACCGGACAACAGTCCCTCACAGCAAGCCTCCCTGTTACTTAGACGTATCTGATGTAATTATGGAGCAATACGTCCCCATGTCAACAACTCAACATTACATTACAACTCAAGTTAACACACTAACAAACATGCAGCCAAGTAAGTACAAGCCGTTCAGAGGAGAAACACTGTTCTGTGACAACCACGTGTAGTTTTAGCAAGAATGAATGGCTTTGTTGTCTCTCTGCCAGGCTGGACGTCCGAAGTTTAGAGAGACCATCCGTTCCTGCCCTTCCTATAGGCCTGTCACAATTATTACATAACTGCAATTATTTGAGATAATCGCAATTATTTTTGCATGATGGTCATAACTCATAACAGTTGCCATGTTGAGCTTGTAGATATTGTAGATGTTAGAGCCGCACTTTTTTACTTTATCTTTTTTGGAAACTATACAATGATGATAAATGTGTCAGTAATGTCTTCAGTTACTTGACTTGTCATATCTGCCCTGTGCAATTTGCGATAATAAAGCCTAAAAACCAAACATTAATTAGAATTGCATTCATAACACCGTATGAATATCATTTTAATATACTGTTCAATGCCAAAAAACACCACAATTATTTGTATGACTATTAATCATCAACTTAAATTTGTAATCGTGACAGCCCTAATCCTTCCATCCATGTTTGTGTCTGTGAGCATCAATAATCTCTGACACCTCTGGACCAATCAGCACATTGATGCTACTTTGCACGCATTCTCCGTCCCACTAGGCCAAGGAAGAATCGACAACCCACATTTTTCAAATCTGGCTCATTGTGGCGCAATAACAGATTTGACCTAAATCACACAGTGGGTCATACACTCACACTTTGTTTCACCTGGATTCCTTGGATCATGACTCAACTCCCAGAGTTGCCAGACTAGCCCTTGGTAGTAGCCAACTACCAAGGGCTATACGTCTCTGGCGGAGATCCGCGGATAGACCTAACTTAGTAGTTTGATAGTCAAATCGCAGTTTTTCTGTTTCTGTTTTTGTTCCTGGTTAATTGGCTTTTATTAGACGTCTAAATTGTTCCTATGAGCAGAATAGCAAGAAAGTTCCTTTGTATATAACTCACTCACAGTTCATTCCTCCCTCAATCACTTTCCAAAAAGAAATATGTTGAGTCTAAATTTAGAACGCTTAAGTTGAACCAGGCTAATTCAGACCAGAAATAGATGATGCTGTCTGAAGTACATCCAAATCATGACGGATTTATGCTCAAGTGTTGCAGTGGTGAGGAGTGAGCTCTTGCTTGCATGCGTGTGCATGTGTGAGTGTGTGAGTGTGTGTGTGTGTGTGCGTGCGTGCATGTGTGTGCGTGCCCTCCATTTGTACACTCCTCTGAGAGTTAAATTAACACTCAAGATTAGGAGATACACATGTGCATCAAGTGGGGGTCAAACATTTAAAGGAGAGGGCCACAAAATGTCCACACTCACTCCTATTGGACAGACATACACAACGCATTGTGAATGGGGCGTGTCCATGGTGGCCGGGGGGGGGGGCGTGCCACTAGCCTCTGATCATTAAGAGACTAATCCAATTACAGCGTCATTTCATGAGCTTTTGGCTACTTTCGAAAGGGACTCCTTTCAATTGATTGTTTGTGTGTGTGTGTGTGTGTGTGTGTGTGTGTGTGTGTGTGTGTGTGTGTGTGTGTGTGTGTGTGTGTGTGTGTGTGTGTGTGTGTGTGTGAGCGGGCGTGCGCGCATGCGTGAGCGTGTGGTGGTGAGTGTGATCATTTCATTATCTCTATGATTCTAGGCAACCAGCTATTAATTGGCTGGATTTCCAACCTTGATCTTTGTTTCATGACAGGAAATTAGTTTAGCTCATGGTTCTATGCAGTACTGGAAGAAGTAATCCGTTTTTATTTTGTGAGAGCAGGAGTGGACCTGGTGAGACGTAGGAGGGGACCGGACAGGAGACAACCCACAGAGCCTAGTCCCTCCATGCGCCAGAAGTGTACCTCCCAGCCCTGGCAGAGTAGTTCTGGAGTAGTTCCAACGGATTGTGTGGCCCTGGTTTTGCCCTAGTGGGACTGATTAGCTACTGGGACGTAAATCGGGACTTGATCACCCCGGCTTGGTCGCCTGAGTGAAGGGTATGATGTTGGAAGACCCGAAACCCCGTTGACCTCAGATACGTCACTGAGGATACGTCCCAGGTGCATCCATGCGATGTTTTTTAGTTATTGTTGTATGTACAGTAAAACAAGTAAAATGCCTGTATTCAACATTTGACTGAGTCAAAATACAATAGTATCAGAATACACTTACAGACCAAAGCACAATACAAAAATGTGTGGTTTTCCAAAAAATAGCAGATCTACAAACTCACAACTTGTTATGATGCGATGTATTGTTGTGAGCTTGTAGATCGGCTAAGTATAAAATAGGGCTTAAGATGTTTTGTATTCAATCTAAATCTGGGAAGTAAACTAAAACTAAAGCACAGTAAACTAAAGCAATCAAATAACAATTGGAGTTGTTAATGGAGTCCTGTATACTCGGTCGCCCAACCCAGAGCTATTCCCCCCATAATATGACAAACGAAGTGCATAGGTACATCACTTGAGTAAATGTACCTAGTTACTTTCCAACCACTGATTATTTCTATGTGGAGATAGAGCCAAGTGTAGCCAGTGAATCACTTCTTTATGTGCGGCTCCGGAATCACACAGACATTCTGTCCGGTTTCCACATTATGCAGATCGCGGCTATTGAAGGCCATACACCCAGTGCCCTTGAGTCCCTGCACATACAAAGTAGCACAGGCCAAACTCACTCAATACCACAGTTTAACCACGTGTACCTCAAACCTTTTCATGTCAAGGACCCCCAAATTGATATTTATTTGGCCGCGGACCCCCCATGTCTCAAAGATATTTTGTGCCACAGACCTTAAGAAGCAAAGACACTTGAAAAAGTGGACATTTCAGCTCCCAAGGATCCCGGACCCCACTTTGAGAACCAATGGTTTAACCACATCAACCCTAGCATCCAATATTTTTGGGGCGAACATTTGCCGAACATAGCCGAGTTACAGTCAGCTTGTGGGTCGGCCAATTCCGGCGAAGGGATCTTGTGTGCAGTAAATACAATCAGCAGACCTATAGTGCAGAGCACTGGGGGACCCCGGTATAATAGGGTTGAAGAGTTTTAAGCTTTTTCCTTGCCAATCTAGGCTTAGTACTGAATGTACCACCGTCTGTCTTTAACTATTATTGATTGTTGTTACTGTCCAAACTTTAGAGACATCACCCAGAGGAAACACTGATCTGTCCCGAGAGGAAACACTCAGGTGCAATGGACATGGTGGCCGAAAGTAGGTACTACAGCCTGGGCCATACATGAACACGCAAGCCAATACACAACAACAACAACGGCGGCGCTTGTTCATGACATGCTCGTGCACACGCACGCACGCACGGTACTCGTTCATGTTTTCGGCTCGGCACGTTCACAAGCCCAAATCCATCCCAAAATGCACTCTGTTCCAACCCGGAAGAAGAGGTGAAATGGCCTCATGCGCTGGGTGAGGCCGAGGAGAAATCCGGTGACGTCTCTATTATATATAACTTAAACTCTATATGGTCCAAACCAAGTGTATCTTGAGAATGACACCTCAGGTCTCAATGAGATTTGTACCTGTTTACCGAAAGGTTAAATAGGCTAATCAAAATAAACATGTTTCAGCTACTATATGCCACATTCTCTAGAACTGGCTCTGTCCTAAAAAAAGAAAAGAAAACCTTTTCATGGTTCTCATCCACAATAAAGTAATGGTAATCATGAATCACATCTTGAAACTTGAATTTGCACATGAACAAAATGGTTAGAACCGCTATTCATAAGATTATACACATTGCACAATACAATGTAAAACTTATCATGCACATTCCTATGCTGTGCCATTTGGTACAGTATAACTGACTGATTAGGCTAAACAAACAGTCGATTCTCACACCTGTGCCATGCAACGGGTGCCGAGTTGGGACGGATTTGACCATCCGTCATCATTTGACGTGAAGGGACGGCCGCAACATCGCATGTTCACGAGGACATGATGATTTACGATACTGACCACAACGGTACGAATGGAGCTAGGGTTGAAGCAGACTTCAGCCACGAGGGGCTTAAAGTTTAAAGGGGTTTAAAGTGTTTTTAGCGGAGTCGTCAACCTCTTACGAGTTGGGTTTGAGAACAGCAAGCATCCGCATTCCAGTGTGGCTGGGATTACCGGGACCGTTGTAAAATGACGTGATAGGGTTACCTGTTACGTCAAATGTTGCCCCAAGCATATATAAGTAGCCTACTACTTGAGAGTGAGAATATGTTGAAATAAAAGAGCAATATCTCCATAATTAGGCTATGTCATGGCGGAGGTCAAACGAGAGGTGTGCATAGTTGAGAAGGTTGTTTCAGCGTTTGCTGTGGACACTGACGTACAACATCAGTGTGTACGTGTAGAAATTCTATAATGATTTTTTTTAATTTTCACCTATAGCTAACCATTAAATGCAGATGAAGTTCACATGGCATCAATTGTCTGTTGTGTAGGCTACTGTGTAAGGCTTGAGAGCCATAGTTCAGAGTTATGGCGGTCCATGAAATCTCACAGGGTTTGAGAACCTCAACACACTATGGTCAAGCAAGCCAAGTACAAATCAGTGGATCACAATGTTGTTGTGTGATTTCTCATTGTCCTACCTGCAACAGGTGAGCCATTTGCGAGCGCCGACACCAACACCACCGTCAGCCCCAGGAAGGCTGCGTGCAGCAGGGCAGCCGCGGGCTTCACCGCGGAGACGCCGGGAGGTGGGAGTAAACCTGCCATCTTATGGAGGTCAAGGCATCGTATCCATTTAGAGGAGTACAGGGGAGTATGTCCTTATACTTCACCAAGGGGTTAAGTGTCTTGTCCAGGGACACTTTGGTTGTGTGACCCGGGGAGTCGAACCTAACACATCGAGATGGCCTCTCTACCCACTGGGCTCATGCTGACGGAAACTTCAGACTGTGGAGTGTTTTTGCCTTCCGTTCTTAGGTGTAAACTCCTTTAAGTTCGCAGTCCCGGCAGTCCGTATAACGTGTGTTTCTAATGGTCTTCCACTTCCAGCCTGGAAAACAAGACAAGGTTGTGCTGTTAAAGAAAATAATTGCTGTGTGACATGAGTGAAAAAAGTCTCAGTTGAAATTCACTGCAGATATAGTATAATAATAGGTCTGTGTGTGTGTGTGTGTGTGTGTGTGTGTGTGTGTGTGTGTGTGTGTGTGTGTGTGTGTGTGTGTGTGTGTTTGTGTGAGTGAACACACACTCGCATGGGGGGAAGAGAGGTTCAACACAGGTGACATTCCCATAGCATGCATAACAATGAATACTCTAATCTCTCTCTCTGCTCTCTCTCACACACACACACACACACACACACACACACCTCAGCTACCATGTTTATAAAAGCCATATAAAACTTTCAGGGGTCCATTTTGGTTAGATTTGTACCCCATATAAGAGTTCAAATAAACGCAGTGGAATTTTTACAGTGCATTAACTATAGGCCTACATCACTGCTGAAAGTGACACATGCTCTGCTGTTCTTCTGTATATAGCTGTAGGTGTATAGCCAGCCTTAAAAAAAGAACGCCATGCGCTATGCACAAATTGAGGGCATGCACGACTTTGCACGTGCCTCACAGAGGGAGTAAAATAATTAGACCCTTTAGTAATTATTATAAAGGCAACCTCATGGCGTTACGCATGACCAGACAACTCACTGACTGACTGCATGCATGTGCACGTTATTGATGTGAGGGGAACGCAAGACAAAGGACGCAAAACGAAACGCACACGGGAGTGGGACTACACGCGCGCACACGCACTCATGCACGCACACGCGCGCGCACACACACACGCGCGCACACACACACACACACACACACACACACACACACACACACACACAAACACAAACACAAACACACACACACACACACACACACACACACGACCCCAAAAGGGAAGGCACGTACATATATACGTACAGGTCTATAACGTTACGTTAGCCTGCATTTTCCCGTTACATTGCATCATGATCTGTTGTCCCGTTACTTAAATATGACTCATTGGATAGGCAGCAGCAGACAGCCAGACCCAGACAGACTTTGAAATGATTCCCTAAAAGCTATAGGTACATGCTTGTTAAATAGTATTGTTGTTAATCATCATCAATTATGTTTGCACAACTATAGCTCAATAACTGCTCCACTGCAATGTATGAAGAAGACTTACCCAAAAAACGGGGAGCTCCTCGCACTGATATAATGTGTATATATTCCTTTGTGTGTCCTCGGAGAGATACAAATCCGTGTCAAAGCATGCCGTTAAACATTAACAGCGCCAATGTGTAACTATAAATAAAGTTTCATTATGATTATGAATGCTGTTTGATCATCACTGGCTTCTATCTGCCTTTCATCTGACACACTCTGGCAACACTGTAGCTACTAGTAGTCATCCCGCCACGCCCCCCCGACACATCCGATTGGCCCTCGGTGTCCGCTGCCCGACGACGATTGGCTCCGGGCTCTGTCCGTTAAAGGGAGGGGGGGCGTTATGTTAGGTTGTTCCCCCCTTCGACTGGCGTCTGTGGCTTCCACGGCAACGTAGGTCGTCTCGTGCGATCCATTACGAGGCTGATTTTTTTTTAAGCCTGGAAAAAAAGCATAGACCTGCTATTTTTCAAACGATCTGTTTATTGTGAAATTAAACCCCAAATCAACTACTTTTAGTTTACATTGATGCATATACCGTAAGTAACACAGGTGATTATTAGGCTACTAGCCTACTATACCGAGATTCTAGTTTTCTCCCCTTTAAGCTTTAACATGTTCAGTTTTGCAAGCAGACGAAAGTGCTCCAGTTCAAGTTGTACACAGAGAACGATGCATCTAGAGATAGACGGGGGTCGTGCATAATCACACTGATTGACTGAATATTATTAGAGGAAAATAAATAAATAAGTGACAGGCAGCCTAATGACTTTGAAGTGTGCGTGGATCCAGCAGACTTGCTAGTGTATGCTGCCACCTAGTGGTATGGCTATTTAATTGTAGGGCAAAGTGTATAAATGGTAGCCTGGCTAATAAGCCAGACTCAAATCACACTATCGTGTGGCATTTTTTTGTTGCCAACGGCTGATGGTCTGGCTTATTAGCCAGGCTATATAAATACCAGGCTATATAAATGCTCAGCCAATCAATTCATCACTATGGGGTATCAGCCAATCATCAGCCAATGTTTGTGTTCACAAATTATTATGACAAATACAGTACAAAAGTATAGCTGCAATATAATATATATATATATATATATATATATATATATATATAAGACGGGTCCAGCCCAAAAAGAAAAAAGCCATACGCAATATACACAATGAGCTATATGAACATTGATGATAGTAATAAATAAATAAATAAATCACACCCGTGTGAAATGAGGGGCACTCTTGTCGTCGTACATCATCCAATAATTATTACTTGCGCAAGCAGAGCGCGCAAGTAATCGTTTCGCTTGGTCTCTTCGAAGTGAAGCCAAGTTTTCTTCAACCGTAAGTCTGTGCCTGGTTTGCTGGGACCAGTTACAACATTACGTCATCCTTGAGAGAGTACATGGTGTGTATATGACGTAATGTTACAAGTTACAAGTTACAAGTTACAAGTTACAACATTACGTCATATACACACCATGTACTCTCTCAAGGATGACGTAATGTTGTAACTGGTCCCAGCAAACCAAGCACAAACCTACGGTTGAAAAAAACTTGGCTTCACTTTTGGAACCAAGTAACCACAGTATACTGCTAATCAAATTACAACTACATACTCTGTATGTAGTTGTAATGTGATTTGTAATTTGTAAATCTGTGCCTGGTCTGCTGGGACCAGACTACACAGATGACCATATCTCTTACGTCATCACTGAGAGCTAGTCATACATATACACACTGTGTACTCTGGTCCCAGCTCTCAAAGATGACGTAATGTGGTATCTGCTGGGACCAGATTATACAGATGACAATTGACAATTTACAATAAGTAATAAAATAATTATACTGTATAATATATTTTAATTCAGTTTATATACCTTTTTTTTCCATCACATATCAATGATTCATTTTTCTGTAAAAAAGTAGTTAGGTAGCAAATAGTTACACGTAATGATTATACATTTCAAACGTTCCTTCACAGAGATACTGAGATGTGATACTTTCCAGCGGTCGAAAGTACTTGCGCGCTCTGCTTGCGCACTAGTAGGCCATTTATGGCCTACTAGTGCGCAACAAGCAAGTATGCACTCGGCAGAGTGCAGTTCTAGTTTTTATATACTTCTTCATGAATTAATTTGTCAACTTATGTTATTATCTTTTAACCATGATACAATGTTTTAAAAAGAAACTCATCTTTTCACCATGATCATGTAATTATGACAACTGAATTTATGTGATTAATGTTTGTGTTGTCACAAATCTTCGTCATATTTCAGGCACATATATGACGTAAATTCTCCTTTCATTGTCAATGGCAAATGACGTGACGAAAAGTTTTATATAGAAAGTGAGGGGCGCTCTTACAGACTTATACATCATCAATATTCCAGCCAATCAAATCATCACAAATGGGATTGAGCAAATCATAACAATTTACTCATCGGGAGATATAAAGGTCAGAGGTCTTTTGACGAGTGTGTTCCTGAGGGATTCTCATGGCCCTCTACCATATTGCCGAATTCTGTAAAAAACAACTGCCAAAACTGCTAAAATGGTGGATTTTTTTTACGGAAACAATAAGCGGAGGATTCAATTCCATGTAAGTCTGGAACACTTCAATGGCCATGTAAGTCTGAGTGCTTTTTGCAATGCAAAAAAAAACAACATGTGAAATGAGGGGCACTCTTGCCATCGTACATCATCCCATACTGGCCAATTAGAATGCCTGTTGCCTGTGATTGGTTAGCTGATTTGCTCGTTTACATATGACGTAAAGTGTCCCTTCAATGTCAATGGCGTTTAATGTTTTGATGTTTAATTTCCGTGATAAAAAGCGGACATCTGACGTCATTTCTCCGTTCACCGTCAATGGCAAAACTTGAGACGAGTGGGGACAAGATTTTGCGGACATTTGACCAGAATTCTCTTACGTGGTCAATGGCAAATCTTGAGACGAGTGGGGACAAACTTTAGCGGACATTTGACCAGAATTCTCTCACGTGGTCAATGGCAAAACTTGAGACGTGTGGGGACAAAAGCTGTTTATAAAAGGGGCTAGCGCTCCTTAAAAAAAGAGCACAAATAAATACATTAATTTTTTTTAAATAAAGAAAAACAACTAAAGTGATGGGGGAAAAAATCTGCCAGAAAGTGAGTTGTTTCTTGATTATTGGCCTTGGATTTGCCCTGTTCATCTGCCTTTAACTTCAAGCCTTGCCCTGGTTGTCTTCACCATCAGGTTAAATCAAACTGCAGGACTGCAGAAGTGTAACATTTCCGAACAGGACCAGGCCTATACGCCAGTAATACTGACTCTTTCAGTGATAAGGAGAGGCTTTTTCCATCTCTCCCTTCTGATCTGCCAAGGTTATAGGCACTCTCAGTTATCATTAACTCCACCAAAAAGTCTGAGGATGAAGAGGAATATCTGAATGATGTCAAGGTAGAGGTTGAGGGCGGCGAAGACATACTCGTCTGGAGTCAGAGCCAGCTTCTTGTTGCCCAGGAGCTTCTGGGTGTCCACAGCCAAATAGCAGGTGAAGATGAGGGCTCCCATTGCGGCGTAGACAACGTGCAGGATCTGGTTGGCAATAAAGATGCAGAGAATGCCAACGACCAGCAGGACCATGGTGCAAACAAAGAGGACTCCCGCCCACGAAGTGAAGTCATACTTTGTCTGTAGGGAGAAGAGGACCACAGAGAAGCAGACTACAGCGGTGATGCTGACAGCCATGATGACGACTTCTGTGTCGTAGGTGCTGGCAATCACTCCCACCATGAAGGACATGCTCAGGGTGAGGACAGACAATGCAATCAGGTTCCCGGGGTGTTTGCGGCGGAAGTCTCCGCAGCAGGTGAGGAGGACGGCAGTGATGATGTACAGGGCAAAGGATGTGTATAACGTCCACGGATTCCTCATCACAAAGTGCTTGACACTGTCGGCGTAGCTGAAGACGGCAACAAATTGGAACGTGACCAGCAGCTGCACTGTGAGGGTCAAGAACACCTTCCGGATGAAAGCCTTTCGGACGGCCACGTCCTCAAAGCAGGGGTTGAAAGAGTCTTGGTAAGATGGAGGGGGTCCCTGTTGGTAGACTGGTTTACCGTAGCCGGCTGCCGGTGGGTAGCCCTGGGGGGCTTGGCTGTATGGAGGGGGTACGAAGTCTGGCTGAGGGCCCACATTGAAACCTGGCGGAGGGGGTGCAGAGCCTGGCTGGGGAGGCCCGTAGACCGGGAAACCACTCCTATCCTGTGACATGGTGTGTGCTGTCAGTTCAATGCACTACTTTCACAGTAGTGTCGATTTCCCCTGTATACTGCCTTGAAGAAATATCTACTAGTATCTGCTGAACAATATTAAACGTTTCTAATAGTTCCACTGATTATAGTAAGATGAATCAGTAGAACTATAGCCTTTTATAGCCTCTAGGTCACACCTCCTGCCACTTATAGGTTGGTGGCTCCATATATGGTAATATGGCTGCCAATATTGTATATCTATACGATATACAATATTACTGTTCAAATTCTAGATTTTAAGTGTTGCAACATTGAAAACATTCAAAAGGTGTTAGTGAGTTCACTAAAGCATCGGACCAGGGCCAACACACACACACACACACACACACACACACACACACACACACACACACACACACACACACACAGACTAGAGAGGTCCGAGTAAGAAACCCCACAAACTAGTCGCATCTGACGGTTCAGTTTTTTTAAATTCTCTTCTTTACCACATAAAATACACATGCGCTCAAACTGTTGATCTTTATCCTGGTTTTCAATTTGATTGGCTGAGCTGGAACTTACTCAGCGGATGTTGACTGCACAATGTTGTCCAAATCTCTTTCCATTCTGAATAAATTATGTTCCTGCACCTGGCATTATATTTAAATTTAGTTTGGATTTAAGTTAAGTGCAATATGCAAGAGGGGCTGATTTTCACACATCTGGGCAGCTCGCAATAATGTAGCCCATTCAATTAAGTCTCTCAGTTTGCCAACTGATGTTTTGCTCTGCTCTCTCTGAATGAAGCATCAACTCTGATTGCATCAAGCTGGGGCTTAAATAAGGCTGGCTTGATTGCAGATGATTGTGTCCAGGTGTCCACCCTGGCAGTCAGGCAGAGGAAGGGTGGCAGGGGTCATTTTGACTGAAAGAGAATAGGCAGAGATGGTATAAGTATGCCTAAATTCATATTTAGAAAATGTTTCCGATGAGAAAAAAAGAAGAAACAAATATAGAAAGAAAGAAAAACAACTAAAGTGATGGGGAAAGAAATCTGCCAAAAAGTGAGTTGTTTATTGATTATTGGCCTTGGATTTGCCCTGTTTATCTGCCTTTAACTTCAAGCCTTGCCCTGGTTATAATCTAATCTGTCGTGTTAGTGAATAACATACGCGTGAGTCCGACTGTACTTAACGTGGATAATATTTATTAACTCTCTGGTAACATGTAAACAACCTGTCTGTCTGTTCCTGTCTCCCGAGCCCATCTCCCGCCCGGTCGCTCCCCGTGATGTCATCACCTCTCGACTCTGTAGTCTTTCTCTTTCCCCTCATACCACAATCACACCACAATCTAATAATAATATAGATAGATAGATAAAGTCGAATATACTCATTATTACAAGGTAGATGTCGGCGAAGACATACTCGTCTGGACTCAGGGTCAGCTTCTTGTTGCCCAGGAGCATCTGGGTGTCCACAGCCAAATAGCAGGTGAAGATAAGGGCTATTGCGGCGTAGACAACGTGCAGGATCTGGTTGGCAATAAAGATGCAGAGAATGCCAACGACCAGCAGGACCTTGGTGCAAACAGAGAGGACTCCCTGCCACAAAGTGAAGTCATACTTTGTCTGTAGGGAGAAGAGGACCACAGAGAAGCAGACTACAGTGGTGATGCCGACAGCCATGATGACGATTTCTGTGTCGTTGGCAATCAATCCCACCACCACAATGAAGGACAGGCTCAGGGTGAGGACAGACAATGCAACCAGGTTCCAGGGGTGTTTGCGGCGGAAGTCTCCGCAGCAGGAGAGTGCAATGACGGTGACAATGTACAGGGCTAGGGACGTGTATAGCATCCACGGGTTCTTCATCACAAAGTACTTGGCATCATCCCAGAAGGTAAAGGCAGCAACAGAGGAGAATGTGACCAGCAGCTGCAAGGTGAGGATTGAGAACACCTTCCTGATGAAAGCCCTTCGGATACTCTTGTCCTCAAAGTCAGAGTAGGGACTGAAAATGTTGTAGGATGGAGGTGATCCCTGTTTGCAGCCTGGTTGTTCATAAGCTGCTGCTGGGTTGGCCCCTTGGCTGTATGGAGGTGGCATGGAGGAGCCTTGCTGAGGGGGCAAGTAGTAGTTGGGCATGTAGTATAGTAGGGGACATTTGGCTGAGTGGTAACGGAGACACCAGGCTGAGGGGGCATGGACACACCAGGCTGAGGGGGCATGGACACACCTGGCTGAGGGGGCCCATAGACGGGGAAACCTCTCTTATCATGCGACATGGTGTGCTGGTCAGCTCAATGCACTGCTATTGGTTATCCTTTTAGAGTCTTGAGGAAATAAAACAAATATTTTACAATACTGCTGTATGTTATGATATGACCAACGTCGGTTGTGACCTGTAAAACCATATACCTTATTCCCACCCTGTTGTCATGATGACAACAGACGACATCGTGTGACAGCATGACGGCCACATGCACATCCTGAAACATGGCGTCCATATATGGTCATATGGCTCCAAATATGGGATTGCCTTGCACGTGTTTCAATGGGGATTCACACGGAGATTAGACACACCAACGGACCGACATGCGGAAACAACGGTCGGACATGCGCTGCTCCCGTGCTTGTGGTTAGGGTTGGAGGTATAGGTTGTCGGCCAATGACAGTCCGACCAATAGTCTAAACTAAAGCCTGTGCAGGATAATCCAACCAGACTAGAATACCAGTGTGCTGTCATGTGACTGATAATGGAATGTGGATGTGATTGAGAACAAGGAAAGGTTGGCCTTTAAAACGAAGGGGTTAGCCGCACAAGCCGTTGAACTTGAGTTATTCAAAGCTGCGAAGATGATAACCAGCATACGATACCAAAGCAGTATCTTTAGTTGCACCGTTTGTGAAACTAGCTGTAAATATCTGCAAACCCTGTAAATAAGATCCCTACGAGTGTTCTGTTGTTGAAAAAGCTAGGAGAACAAAAGTGTGCTTTTGTGAAACAATCTTCAAATATCTAAAACCTTTTACTTGTACTTTTTTGTGGAAAAAGCAATGAAACTTTCTTCTTCCCTGCCTTGACCCCCCCCCCCTCTCTTACTTAATTGTAAAACTGAGATGTGACAATGAAGATGATCCTGATTTCTTTCTTTCTTTGGTTTATATTACAACTCTTACCTGTGCCTCATGTGATTCAACAATCTCACTGCTAAAAACCATCCCGATATGCAGGTTGGTGCCTTGCATCCAAGCCATCGTTGTATGAGTGCCCATATTTGGAGATCCCTGATGTCACCAGTATGCCAGCCCATATATGAGCAGGTGACGGGTTATGTCTGACGAGTCTTGTGTTTAGAGACCCCACCAACAGTGATGGACAGTAAGTAGCCTACATTTACTTACATAGTTACATTACTAAGTATTTTTGAGTATCTGTAGCCTACTTTGCTTGACTATTTTTATACTTTTATACTTTAACTCCACTGAATTTCAAAGACAAATATATCTGCAAGCAGTGATAAGACGGCCATAAGAGGCCATACAGTTGGATACTGGAGACGACGTCACTTTTTTGATTGGCTGAAGGGGTTGTCTGTTAACGCTGTATTCCGCAGCCAACCGTGCATTAGCAGGGTCCAGACTCTCTCGGCACAGATGAATGGAAATGTGATTTCAGGGGGGAGTAGTTAACCAGGCTAATTCAAATTCTGTTCATATAGACCGATTCACAGAGGGGTGCCCTGGGTGCGGCCATTACTGAGGTGTAATACATGGAGCAGGTGCTCTGTAGACCAGGTGTAGCTAATCAGTGCTGCTGCACTTAATGGTACACCTCAGTAATGGCCGCACCCAGGAAACCCTCTGTGAATCGGTCTATACAGTAGAGAGGTGTGACATTATCCCAAGACATCACACTCTCGCCTTCCAAATTAGGCGCTTATGCCCTTGTTTCTCCACAGTCAAGGTTAGTTATCATATCCCAACCCAAAAAGTCTGAGGATGAAGAGGAATATCTGAGTGATGTCAAGGTAGAGGTTGAGGGCGGCGAAGACATACTCTTCTGGACTCAGAGACAGCTTCTTGTTGCCCAGGAGCATCTGGGTGTCCACAGCCAGCCAGCAGGTGAAGATAAGGGCTCCCATTGCAGCGTAGACAACGTGCAGGATCTGGTTGGGAATAAAGATGCAGAGAATGCCAACGACCAGCAGGACCATGGTGCAAACAAAGAGGACTCCCTGTCACGAAGTGAAGTCATACTTTGTCTGTAGGGAGAAGAGGACCACAGAGAAGCAGACTACAGCGGTGATGCTGACAGCCATGATGACGATTTCTGTGTCGTTGGCAATCAATCCCATTCCCACCACCACCATGAAGGACAGGCTCAGGGTGAGGACAGACAATGCAACCAGGTTCCAGGGGTGTTTACGTCGGAAGTCTCCGCAGCAGGAGAGTGCAATGACGGTGACAATGTACAGGGCAAGGGACGTGTAGTATAGCATCAACGGGTTCTTCATCACAAAGTACTTGGCATCATCCCAGAAGGTAAAGGCAGCAACAGAGGAGAATGTGACCAGCAGCTGCAAGGTGAGGATTGAGAACACCTTCCTGATGAAAGCCCTTCGGATACTCTTGTCCTCAAAGTCAGAGTAGGGACTGAAAATGTTGTAGGATGGAGGTGATCCCTGTTTGCAGCCTGGTTGTTCATAAGCTGCTGCTGGGTTGGCCCCTTGGCTGTATGGAGGTGGCATGGAGGAGCCTTGCTGAGGGGGCATGTAGTAGTAGGGGACATTTGGCTGAGTGGTAATGGAGACACCAGGCTGAGGGGGCATGGACACACCTGGCTGAGGGGGCATGGACACACCAGGCTGAGGGGGCATGGACACACCTGGCTGAGGGGGCCCATTGACGGGGAAACCTCTCTTATCATGCGACATGGTGTGCTGGTCAGCTCAATGCACTGCTATTGGTTATCCTTTTAGAGTCTTGAGGAAATAAAACAAATATTTTACAATACTGCTGTATGTTATGATATGACCAACGTAGGTTGTGACCTGTAAAACCATATACCTTATACCCACCCTGTTGTCATGATGTGCATGACGGCCACATGCACATCCTGAAACATGGCGTCCATATATGGTCATATGGCTCCAAATATGGGATTGCCTTGCACGTGTTTCAATGTGGATTCACACGGAGATTAGACACACCAACGGACCGACATGCGGAAACAACGGTCGGACATGCGCTGCTCCCGTGCTTGTGGTTAGGGTTGGAGGTATAGGTTGTCGGCCAATGACAGTCGGACCAATAGTCTAACTAAAGCCTGTGCAGGATAATCCAACCAGACTAGAATACCAGTGTGCTGTCATGTGACTGATAATGGAATGTGGATGTGATTGAGAACAAGGAAAGGTTGGCCTTTCAAACGAAAGGGTTAGCCGCACAAGCCGTTGAACTTGAGTTATTCAAAGCTGCGAAGATGATAACCAGCATACGATACCAAAGCAGTATCTTTAGTTGCACCGTTTGTGAAACTAGCTGTAAATATCTGCAAACCCTGTAAATAAGATCCCTACGAGTGTTCTGTTGTTGAAAGAGCTAGGAGAACAAAAGTGTGCTTTTGTGAAACAATCTTCAAATATCTAAAACCTTTTACTTGTACTTTTTTGTGGAAAAAGCACTGAAACTTTCTTCTTCCCTGCCTTGACCCCCCCCCCCTCTCTCTTACTTAATTGTAAAACTGAGATGTGACAATGAAGATGATTCTGATTTCTTTCTTTCTTTGGTTTATAACAACTCTTACCTGTGCCTCATGTGATTCAACAATCTCACTGCTAAAAACCATCCCGACGTGCAGGTTGGTGCCTTGCATCCAAGCCATCGTTGTATGAGTGCCCATATTTGGAGATCCCTGATGTCACCAATATGCCCATATATGCCATATATGCCCAGTGATGGACAGTAAGTAGCCTACATTTACTTACATAGTTACATTACTAAGTATTTTTGAGTATCTGTAGCCTACTTTGCTTGACTATTTTTATACATTTATACTTTAACTCCACTGAATTTCAAAGACAAATATATCTGCAAGCAGTGATAAGACGGCCATAAGAGGCCATACAGTTGGATACTGGAGACGACGTCACTTTTTTGATTGGCTGAAGGGGTTGTCTGTTAACGCTGTATTCCGCAGCCAACCGTGCATTAGCAGGGTCCAGACTCTCTCGGCACAGATGAATGGAAATGTGATTTCAGGGGGGAGTAGTTAACCAGGCTAATTCAAATTCTGTTCATATAGACCGATTCACAGAGGGGTGCCCTGGGTGCGGCCATTACTGAGGTGTAATACATGGAGCAGGTGCTCTGTAGACCATGGGTGTAGCTAATCAGTGCTGCTGCACTTAATGGTACACCTCAGTAATGGCCGCACCCAGGAAACCCTCTGTGAATCGGTCTATACAGTAGAGAGGTGTGACATTATCCCAAGACATCACACTCTCGCCTTCCAAATTAGGCGCTTATGCCCTTGTTTCTCCACAGTCAAGGTTAGTTATCATATCCCAACCCAAAAAGTCTGAGGATGAAGAGGAATATCTGAGTGATGTCAAGGTAGAGGTTGAGGGCGGCGAAGACATACTCTTCTGGACTCAGAGACAGCTTCTTGTTGCCCAGGAGCATCTGGGTGTCCACAGCCAAATAGCAGGTGAAGATAAGGGCTCCCATTGCGGCGTAGACAACGTGCAGGATCTGGTTGGGAATGAAGATGCAGAGAATGCCAACGACCAGCAGGACCATGGTGCAAACAAAGAGGACTCCCTGCCACGAAGTGAAGTCATACTTTGTCTGTAGGGAGAAGAGGACCACAGAGAAGCAGACTACAGCGGTGATGCTGACAGCCATGATGACGATTTCTGTGTCGTAGGAGCTGGCAATCAATCCCACCATGAAGGACAGGCTCAGGGTGAGGACAGACAATGCAACCAGGTTCCAGGGGTGTTTGCGGCGGAAGTCTCCGCAGCAGGAGAGTGCAATGACGGTGACAATGTACAGGGCAAGGGACGTGTATAGCATCCACGGGTTCTTCATCACAAAGTACTTGGCATCATCCCAGAAGGTAAAGGCAGCAACAGAGGAGAATGTGACCAGCAGCTGCAAGGTGAGGATTGAGAACACCTTCCTGATGAAAGCCCTTCGGATACTCTTGTCCTCAAAGTCAGAGTAGGGACTGAAAATGTTGTAGGATGGAGGTGATCCCTGTTTGCAGCCTGGTTGTTCATAAGCTGCTGCTGGGTTGGCCCCTTGGCTGTATGGAGGTGGCATGGAGGAGCCTTGCTGAGGGGGCAAGTAGTAGTTGGGCATGTAGTAGTAGGGGACATTTGGCTGAGTGGTAATGGAGACACCAGGCTGAGGGGGCATGGACACACCTGGCTGAGGGGGCATGGACACACCTGGCTGAGGGGGCCCATAGACGGGGAAACCTCTCTTATCATGCGACATGGTGTGCTGGTCAGCTCAATGCACTGCTATTGGTTATCCTTTTAGAGAGAGTCTTGAGGAAATAAAAAAAATATTTTACAATACTGCAGTATGTTATGACCAACGTCGGTTGTGACCTGTAAAACCATATACCTTATACCCACCCTGTTGTCATGATGACAACAGATTACATCGTGTGACAGCATGACGGCCACATGCACATCCTGAAACATGGCGTCCATATATGGTCATATGGCTCCAAATATGGGATTGCCTTGCACGTGTTTCAATGTGGATTCACACGGAGATTAGACACACCAACGGACCGACATGCGGAAACAACGGTCGGACATGCGCTGCTCCCGTGCTTGTGGTTAGGGTTGGAGGTATAGGTTGTCGGCCAATGACAGTGAAAATAAAGGCTTTCTAGACTAAATGAGACATGTTGCCTGTGTCAACTGTGTTTTCAATTGTATTTTCTCCTTTGTCTACAACAACTTCATCAATGTCATTATTAGTTTGATTTAAAGTAGCCCGGGGTCCACCTATGCTTTCTATGGCATATAGGCAGCTCCGGGCAGGATCCACCGGGAGAATCTAGATGCAGCTGCGTGACATGAGACTGTCACTAATTAATTAGAGCGACAGAGAGGAGTGTGTGTGTGTGTGTGTGTGTGTGTGAGTGTGTGTATACGTCAATTTAACAAAGGTGCAGACGATCAGAAATCGAGAAATCAGCAGAGATTGATCAACATTTGCGCTACTCTATGCCGAATTGAAGTGGACTTTTTTTTTCTCCCTGGAAATAAAAACTTTCCGAGGCTAGATTTAAAGGGGTTATCGGTATCCAATCTTTGACGTCACTTCTTTTGACGTCGGGAATGGATAGAGTGGATCATATCATTTATACAATCATGTAATTGGGATATCTAAAGGTCAGAGGTCCTTTGACGAATGACCGTTTCCCATGACCTCTACCATATTGCGGAACTTTGTGGAAAGCGACTGCACAGAACTGCCAGAACTGCAAAAGTGGCGGAAGAAAAAGCGATAGAAAAACAATAGGGGCCAAGCCTGAAGGCCTTTCTCCCTGCATGTCGGAAAGGAAAAAGTTTATTGTGAACTCTTTTCCCATAGTTGAATTCATTTGTTATGTGATACAAATGTGATATTATCAAACAGCCTACATTTCCCGAAAGGAAATGCATTAATTTAGTTCAGTCTGACCAGAAGCAGGAATAAAACTCCACCGGACATTAAAATGAATCACCAGGGGGGAGATCAAAAGCAGAACTACAAACGGAACTAATGACCGTTAAGGCTTATGAAATGGGTGCCAGTGGCCTAGTGTACATCGAACTGGGGGTCCTTGAGATTAAAATGGCTGAGAATCACTGGTCCAAGTCATTCATTTAGTCAAATACCACATACAGGCCGCAGAATCCATTTTACTTTAAGACTTTTATTAAATCTGTCAATGAAAAACACAGACAAGAGATGCGATTGTGTCGATGTCATTGGGAAGAACAGTCAGCATATGGCTGAGAGAGACAGACAGAGAGAGAGAGAGAGAGAGAGAGAGAGAGAGAGAGAGATCTGCTGCAAAAAAGAAGAAAAAGAGGGGGGAAAATAATTGTCACGTAATCTTTATTGCAAAACTGTTTGATGGTTTTCCGCCAGCATCACGAGACAGAGCAGCACTGTTCATGGAGGGGGAAGGGGCTCAACTGTGTAAAAAAGAACTAATCCCAAGAAGAAGAATAGTGATAATAATTATAATTATAATAATAATATAATAATAATAATTACAAAAGAAATAAAAACATCTCTAACAGATAAACACAATCACCTCAATATAAGACGAGATTCGGTTCACGGTCACAACAACCAGAGAAAAGTTGTTTTTCTTTTTTTTTTCCTTTAGTTTTTAATCCTCTCATTTCTTTAAATGAATTAAATAGTTTTTAAAAAATATCTCACCATTTACTTATACTCATCTTTTTTTCTCTTTTCATTTATTGCGAAAAATAGGCAACTGGACTAATTGTGATGAAGATGAAAGTTTTATAGTTTTAGTTTTGTATTGATTGTTTGTGTTGTTGTTGTTGATGGAGACTAAAGTGGACAGATATTATAATTTAAGTGAAACGTCTTGGATGCGTTGGCACTGTGAGCAGCGGCGGTGTGCAGGGGTTGCAATTCTCCCGTTCAGCCACAGCGTGGCGCAGTTTATTCAAAAGAAGAAGAAAAAACACACATCCCACACTTGTTGTATGGAGGAGGTCAGGTCCTGATGCCAGCGACCGAGGCCTCGCCGTTTTAAACCGGAATGATGCTTTTGTGTGTGTTTGTTTTTTTTAAAGTCCTCTTTCCATTGGTCGCCTGTGTATCTGCGTTGAGTTTTTCTTTTTTATGTACAAAGGTTTCAAATCCCTGAAGGACACCAACGAAGACAAGTGCAACCTACCATTCTGAACATTCTCCTTTTCTGGAGACGCTCAGGGCTTCCAGCAGGTGTTTTTCCCCTGTAGGAAAAGGGGGAGGGGGGCTGGGACATGGATAACGTGCCGTAAAGGGACTCAAAGGAAGGATTGTTCCTGTTTTGGAGAAGGAGGGGGGCCAGGCAAGATGGCAAGTGACCAATTCACATTTTGCCGCCCGACGTGTGACGCATTTCGTTTATCGCTTGAAAATTGGTCATGAATGGTGATCCACACCCGTCTTGCGACAAAGAATGAATTAAGCTGAAAATAAGCGATTTCCAAGCTGCAGCTTGTAGATTGATTATTTTCAGTGTGCGGCACCCGCGCACGTATAAATGAGGAATGGGGCTTCGGGAAGAAGAAACAGGGAGTTGAAGAGACCAACCTCAGGACGGGGCACCGATGTTGTTACATTTAAAAAAATACAAATACAAATAAAATAAAAGTCCGGAGAAGATGAACACAGAGAAAATACAAACAAAACCATCGTCCGTTGTTCATCTCGTGAATCCGTTCATGCCGATCAATCCGTTTCTCCATGCTTGTTTATTTGTTTTTGTTCCTTTTCTTTTTAGAATTGCTGTCTCGCAAAACAGAGAAACTCTTAAATAGACAAAGCTGTCCGGCTTGGTTTCAGTTTTATATTTATCTTTTCTTTTCTTTTCTTTTTTTCTTTTCTTTCGTTCTCGTCTGTCCCCGGTGCTTTGTGTCTACCTGTCTTTCGGTGGCAGCAGCAGCAGCAGCAGCTGCGGCGGCGGCGGCATGGCGCCCCCTGGAGGACTGGCTGTCCTCTGCGTCTCTGTGGGCGGCAGGGCATGCAGCTCCATGAGGGGAGACGTAACGGGGTAGGCAAGGCTTCCAACGTGTCTTTTGGGGGACATTATTCGGGGGGGGGGGGGGGGGGGTGTAAACTGTTCAGCAGTGCAATCCGCTGCTCGTCTGCGAGGTCGGGCTTCATCCAGGTGGGGAGAGGAGGAACGAGAGGGACGTGTAGAGAGAGAGACTGGAAAGGTCTAGGTTGACCAATCAGGGAAATATATCAGAATATATTATCCAATCTACAAACCCAAGTGAGCTTGGTGTGTGTGTGTGTGTGTGTGTTAGAGAGAGATAGGGCTCTACCAATAAGACTCAATCCTCTCCCTCGTTCATATCCATCTCCTTTTTCTCCCCATCCTCTCTCCTGCCTCTCCTCTCTTTTCTGGTCGTTCCAGAGGCCTCCACCAGAGGGGGGTGTTGATCTATAACGCTAGTTGTTTTGTTGTTGTTGCTGTTGTTGTGTTGGTGGGGAGGAGGGTGTGATCTGGGTGGGCGGCTATGAGCTGAGCCAGGCGTGGTTGAGGCATTCTCCGGCCGAGGCCCTCTTCTCCGGCACCATCTCCAGCATGGGCAGCAGGAAGTGTGTGAAGTTGCCGGCGTCCTCGGGCGACCAGCCGTACTTCTCCACCAGCACGTCGAACAGTGACCAGGGCTTCAGCTTGGTGATGTGCCGCAACTCGCCTGCAGGAGGGGACGAGGACGACACGGACAACAGTTAGCCACACAACGCCGGGGACATGGCCGGGGGACAGGAGACCTCAGCAGCTGGAATATAGTAGGCAACACATGCAGCAGAGGTAGATGGACAGAGTAGCAAAGGGCAGGGTTCTCAAACCTTTTCTGGATCAGGGCCTGCTTGAAAATCTCATCTGACTCGTCTGACCACTTAACACAGCTTTAAATGATATTCAACTCCCGAATTTGGTTGGGACAGCCCTAGCAGCACACAGGCAGCTCATGGCCAGTGTAGCATCTTTTGCATTGTTTCCCAAACGTTTTAGCTTGAGGCCAAAAAGAAAAACCCAAACTAGTGACAATAGCTGATCAACAAGCTTACGACACGTCACAATAGGAGCAACAATCACAAACTTACAGATCTGCTATTTTCACTTTTCTTTATGGAATTTCTTTCTTTTTTTAAGAAATTGTTTTGAAATAAATGTCAGAATTTGTAAATTATGATGATGATGATGATGATTCAATTCTAACTTGCAACCCCCAAATATCTTTAAAATAAAATCGTCCACGACCCAAGAATGGGTCCTGACCACTGTTTTGGCATACAAGTATGCAGCCAGCTCAGATCCGGTTCCTCCTGTCTACTCCACAGTGACTGGACAGCACAACAATAAGGAAAGTAAGCCATTATATGGGTCATATATTAAAGGAAGCGATGATGACTGCCTGGGCCAATGTGCTGAATCACGATCATCCAGACAGAAATAAAATGGAATGCACCCAGGCTATTTTTGTAAGGAGCATAAATTATTGCAATTCCTCCTTGTCTGTGTGATTACAAGTCTGCAGTGTTGTGACTGTTATAAGTTAATTTAGAAAGCGGAGCACATGACTTGACTGCACGGTTCCCATGGTCTGATCTATGTGTCATAATGTTGCTGCTGGGCAGGGACTTTGTTTCTCCATATTTCAGCTTTTTACGTTTATTTATTGTTTTGTAAATGAAGGCCTAAAGGCAGTTTCAGACAAGGAACGAACTATTGATGCTGCATGGTGTTCTTGTTTGGATCAGTAGGGATCGCGCTGCGGTCTCATGTGCAGACACGTAGTGTGGAGAAAAGCTCTTGTTGCCCGCATGCACGAATTTCCTGGGGTCTAGGACTATAGTAAATAATAATAAAGAAATCACTGTAAAATTTTGTAAAGAAATTAAAAAATACATATTTAGCTACTTGCCCCTGTCAAAAAACCACGAAAAGCACTACAACGAAAGAAAGCAGTAAATAAATAAAAATGAACACTCAATCTTATACTTTCTCTAATAACACCCTAAAACATGAACCTTGGTTCAGGTTGAAAGAAACTAAAGTCGTCCTTTAACCCATTTTCAACCTATCTTCATATAATTGGTCCTCACTAATGGTCATGATAATCTGGTACCATTTTTTCTGCTCACTCTGAAACCTATCGTTAGGTAGGGTTTTTTGTTTGTTTTAACGTGAGAACAATGCCTTCCATTATAGTGTAGCAGACAGAGTGCCTCACAGCCTCAGCTTGATGGCCTCAAACAGTGTAATATCTCCCCCAGTCCAGAGGGATATCTCTTTTAAGTGGTTAAGATGTTGGACTTTCACACGGGAGACCCGAGTTCGAATCCCGGGCGTTACAATGGTGCCGTGGCCCGGATCGGGTTTCCCCGTGGGAGGAGGTCAAAAGGGGGGGGGGGGGGGGGGGGAGTGTAGCAAAGTGGCTCACAGCCTCAGCCTGATGGCCTCAAAAAAGTCTAATATCTCCCCCAGTCCATAGGGATATCCCTTTGGTCTAGTGGTTAAGATGTTGGACTTTCACAATCGTGAAAGAAATTGGTGGACGAGAGAGATCCCTGGACAGCAGGACACGTCCCTCGGCAGACAGACAGACAGACAGGCAGACAGACACAACGAGTCAATCAATAAAAGATACATAAAAGGCAGGCATTGAGACATCAAGTGCCGAGTTCATATCTGCAAATGAGATAACATCAAAGGAAGAATATTTAGTGCCATTCAACATGTATTCTCATGACATACTACGGAGAACATATTATGAACAGAGAGAGAGAGAGAGAGAGAGACACAGAGAGAGAGAGAGAGAGAGAGAGAGAGAGAGAGAGAGAGAGAGAGAGAGAGCAGGCAGAGTGGAGAGAGACTACGTGACAGACAGGGAGAAAGAGCCATTTGCACCAAGCAATATAACTATTATGATTTAAAGGGTAAGACCACTTTTTTTTAGGTTTGGGTTGTGTAGTTACTTTGCCATGATGCAACTCCAAATGTGGACAAGAAATAAAAAATACTGCTCCAGTATCCTGTTGATTTGTCCATTTTATTGGGAAGAAAACCCGGACTGGATCCGTGGATCCGGATCCAGATTTTCAAATAGTAAAATCAACAGGAATCTAACATTTTTATGAAAAAATAAAACTACATGAGTTTTGGTGATGCTCTATATATTGTCTGAATCAACATTGTTTGTGTTTGTTTACGTACTAAAAGAGTGACTTTGAGAGCTGTTTTAGCTACAATGTAAGTCAATGAGGAGGATATTTTGAATTGTCAATTTCTAATCACTGGAGCAGTCATTTTTTATTTCTTGTCCACATTTGGAGTTGCATCATGGCAAAGTAACTACACAACCCAAACCTCAAAAAAAGTGGTCTTACCCTTTAAAAATGTATCTACTGTAAGCGTCCACACCACAGCCTCTATTTTTGTCCATGCTAAAACCCCTTATCCCTAAACTTCTTAGTCATTTTTTTGTACTGTTTTGAAAAACATTTTCGAATAGTTCAACTAGACGATCTACATTGACACGTTGTGAGCTTGTAGATTTGTAGCTATTTTAACTACTACTACTTCAACATAGTAAAAAAAAAAGGCAAAGAAGTTTAGGCATAAGCCCCGAAGCTATAACACAGACAATGAGAACGATATAGATATAGTGCTTGGTGTGAACAGCATTTTTAGATCTCAGATGCATGAACTTACCAGGAGTAACCATGTGGGTTACCATGTGGGACACACACACACCTCAAGAACTTAGGGCGGATTTCTACTTAGTTGTGCGCCGGTGTCTATAGTGCTGAGTTTCTGCATCAGCAAGCTGAATCTACTGCAAAAATCCTACATAGTGTAGCTTAATGATGGTTTGGCTGTATGTATGTACTACACGTACACCGAAAATAGCTGATCTACAAGATCACAACGTGATGCAATGCAGAGCTCATACAGTATATAGATCTCCATATAACAGATTAATCCACAAAGAGAGTACCCCAAATAATGGGGCCAAAATCACCTTTGTTCTCAGCTTCTAAGTTCATTGTTTACCTGGTATCCTAGTTTGGTTGAGCCACTACAGCGTTCTCCCGTGTCGTTTGTCGTTTACACTGCCTGTTCTGAAGTCACCCTGGATTAACGTGTCCGCTAAATGCTCTAGTCTAGATCACCAGTGTCCCGTTACCTTTCTTGGAGAAAAACTCTCGACTGTACTTCCCGACGCCGACCACTTTGCGCGGGACCTTCCCAAGGAGCTCCATGATCAGAGCGATGTGGTCTGATCAGCGCCACCACACCCCACACACACACACACACACACAGTCACACACACAACATCAAGAGAACAGGCACGGGACAGCAGCATTACAGCATGCACACATAGCACAGGTACGTACGCACAGGCACGCCGGCTGCAGTGTGAGACTGGCGTGCACACTGCGCTCTTCTGGGCTTACAGACAGACAGACAGACAGACAGACGTGCCATTATTCTTTTTCTTTTTTTTTCTCTATGCCCCTGATTTGACCTAGATTTTAATTTGCTCCTTTAGCCTAGCAATTGTTTGGTTGCCTTTGCTGTTTCATGCCATGTTTTTAAACGCTCTAGCACTTTGAGGTTTGCAAAAATGTAAAGTGCGTAATGCGATACATTAAATGCATTATTATTATTATCAAAAAGAATCATAGCCGGAGATGCGGGACCGATTCTGAAAAGAGGCCGAATTGTTTCGTGAATTTCCGCCTGACCCCGACCGATATGGCCATTATGCAGACATTTTATAATCTTTTAAAATCTTTCAAAAATTTGATATGTACTTGTATGCTTGTATTTAAAACATGGGTCTCTCAAAATCACGATAGGCATCTGACCCAAAAATCTGGCATCAGCTTTCACGTCCTTACACATAACGTATGTTTATGTTGTGTCAGTCTGTCAGTGTTTGTCAGTGTCTGTCTGTCTGTCCCTCCAGGCTTGCTGCTGTATGCATCGCAGTCCCACCCGCACTCCGGCCAGCGCTACCTCTTCGGTTGAAGAACTCCCGGGAATATTTTCCGGAGAGCGCAAAGTGCCTCGGTATACAGCCCAGAAGTTCTATGATGTGGGCTATGTGGTCTACGGAGGAGAGAGGGCAGGCAAGGGGGGTTGGGGGTGAAGGACGAAAAACAGGCAAAACAAATAGACAGAATTGCAAGGAGGACAAGGAGGAGGGAGTTAAAGAAAAGTGGGAGAGTTGGAGGGAAGCGGAAGGATAAGAGAACAAATGGGGAAAGAGGTGGATGGAGGGGAAGGATAAGGAGGACAGGGAAAGGAGAGAACATCACAACAGGACAGGAAGGAAAAGGGAGGGGGAAAAGAAAGAGAGAGACAGAGTCACAGACATGGCACAGAGTTAAGGGGACAGAGTCAGTGTTAGGTGTTGATGTGAAACGCAAAGGAGCACAACTGAGGCACATGTAATTCAAACTGGCATCTGCACAGTAATATCCTCAATGTTACGTTAACTTGTTAACTCTGTACTGAGTGTGTTACATTCTCTGAGTTAAATGAACGCACAGGACATTATCGTGTACTGTTAAGCCACGACTAAGTTGCGCATCGGTGTCACAAAATTAAAATGGCATGTTCACAATTCGTTGCTGTCAGGCAGAAACGTCTTATCTCCACATTCTAACCTTTGGGGTTTTCACAAATTAATGTCCTTCTTGATCATACTACAGCGTGTGATGCTGTAGTATGAAAAACATTGAAGGTAGAAGATCCTCTTTCAAGCTTGTTTTTTAATTTGAATTAAAAGTTGTGAACAAATTAACTTTAGTTCAATGTGTCACACCTGTGTACAACTAGCTGTAACTCAGGCTTTACTAGATCACCGACTCCAGTGCCAATGAGAGGGGGAGAAAATAAATTGCACGTCTGTCATCGTAAGCTTCAACATGCTATGTCAGAAGTGATGTCAGTTTATCACATTGGAGTGACATGGGACTAATGAAGTGTGAACAAAGGTGTGCAAAAGTAATGTGAGGTCAAATGTCAGAGGATGTGAGAACAGGAGAGAGCCCTGAGAGAAACAGAGAGCTTCTATTAAGTGAGGATGAGGAATGGAATGGTTATTTGAGTTATTTCACTGAGTAAGATGACAGGATAGTTGTTAAGAGCTGTCCACACCAAGCATGTACAGTATGGCTATAACTTTAACAGCACCAGGGCTGGGCAAAATATCCATATAGGCCTATTATCAATATTGTGATATATGAGCCTAGATATCGTTTAGGGGGTGTTGGATAGTGTAATGTGGTGATATTGCATAAGTATTGTCTACTCCTTGTTTTAGTCACTTAAGAACTATTATTAATTATCTTCTGAATAATTGCAAAACTAGCCAGCCTACAAGCTTGAAGTTGTATTCACATTCTGTCAAGGGATTCTGTTAAAGATGGAGTGCCGTGATTTTTTCATTGGCCCGTTTGACTGTCAAGGGTTCAGCCTCCAGGAAAAACCCCTAAATACAAAGTGTGTCTAATGAAGTACTGTCACCTCATAGACACATGAAAAACTGGAAAAATACAAAAACTGGGGCACTCCATCTTTAAGGCATAGCTCAAACAACAAAGACACAAAAATAAGTGCCACTGATTTGATCTCGAAAGAAGTTCCTATTGTTTCTCTTTAAGAACCACATTTTAAAATGATATAGTTCTAGTTGTGGTTTTCATGCTTGGTGTGGTTGCCTTATTAATTTAGACAGTGAGTGGATAGGGGGATGTGGGGTGAGGGAAGGCTAATGTACACTATGCTCATTTAACCAGTAATTTGGAACCAATGGCTCATTGTCAAGTAAGCCAGCAAGTTATCATCATTAACAAAAGTGTTCAAATTAATATAAATTCAATGGCACAAATGATACTATCAATCAGTCAAAAACACACAGTACTACAATCATACAATGCTAACTTTGGTTTTGTATCACATTGTATGAACATTAAATGGTAAACATCAGTATTACTACAACAACACAGCTTGATGTGTCTCTGAGAGTAAAGGTGGTTGCACACTGGACGCGTTTTTCGGAAAACCCGATGGAGAAACGCCGCTAGAAATCCGAAAAACGCGCTCGGTGTGTGTGGGGACCTTTACAGTGCACACAGAATTCTGAGAGATAATTTACCCATTTCAACTGTACAAAGGTAACCAAATAATTGTGGTTAAAGGTAGGGTAAGTGATATTCCTTAGTTAAAATAAGTGTTAAGTAACTATATTGTGATAGTGATAATTGCTATAGAGTGATTGTAAAACACGTACCCTCATCACGGGAGTAGTCCTCTCCAGAATGAGGCTCAAAAAGGTAGTCGCCGGTGGCCAGCTCAAACGCCTAGGATAGACAGGACAAAGTCATCTAGAGCAGTGCTTTCCTACTAGTGAGAACAGCACATCTACAAGCTCTACACTACTACTATTATTTGTTTTCTATAATTTATGGAGTTTGTCGATTTTGCGTTGCCTAGCAACCTGGCCAAAGTTCAAAGATATATGGACGTCAGTCCATCACGCCTTACTGTTATTTTATAGGTAGCCTACTTTTTACACGTACTGTATGTCTGTTCTGTAACTTGTCATGTATGAAGTAGCATTTAAGTGTAATTTTATTTCTGCCTCTTTGCCAGTTCCCACTTACAAATAAAATAAAAAACTCAACCTTTTCTGGATCACCACTTAACCCTTTAAGACCCGGATATATTTCTACTTTACTACCTTACTTACTTACTTACTACTTTGTACTACTAGCACTTTGCAGAGAAAAGGCAGCCATGGGCAACGAGCATTTTCAGAGCATACTTACTTTTTATGACTAGTTAATCATGTGAATGAATGAATGTCATTGTATAGATACAATCTTTGTGTTTTGAGAAATATTTGGGGCCCCACTTGCAATATGAATTATTTTACAAACGTACAAACATATTCGTCAGGGTTTAACTACCTTCTGCCACCACCAGGTGGCAGACAAAGTGTTTTAAAAACAAAAATGTTTTGCTAGGTTACTTTAAACTGTAATAAACCTGATGCAAAGCATCGTATGTGTGTGCATGATGTAGTGGGTGTCTGTATTGGCTCCTCTCTCACCATGCATGCAGTGCTCCATATGTCTGCGGGGGTGCTGTACCCGGCTCCTATCAGCACCTCAATGGAACGATACTGTCTTGTCTGGATGTCCTCCGTAAAGTGCTTGTGCTGTGGAGAGCAGGAGAGGAGATGAAGTAGACTATTAAAAGGCATCTGTCAAAACAACATGATCAACAGGTGTTTGGTAGGCAGGCTCTCTATCGCTCTCTCTCTCTCTCTCTCTCTCTCTCTCTCTCTCTCTTCCTCCATAGTTAACAGGAATTGTGTGTCTCACCACCCAGCAGGCGTTGCCCAGGTCGGCGATCTTGACTCGGATTGTATCAGCATTGCGGGGGTCAAGTGGGTTCACCAGGAGGTCCGCTGCCCTGGCCTTGGCTGAAGAGAGCAGAGGACAGCGTCTTAAATAATTAAGACATACTGAACACAAACCAGGAACTTTCATAATGATGCTCCAATATAGGCTCTGTGAGACTAAAAATCTGAAAGTAAACCGAAGATGGCGGATCTTGCTTTCCTATTTTGTCTGGCTCAACATCAGATTTCAACTGATAACACATGAAGGTGTTTATGTGAAACCTGCTGCTGAGCCAAACGCAAAACAAACATATACGGCAATATCAACTGGAACAGGATATGGATAAGCCGCCTTCTGAAAACTGCCATCAACAGGCTTCTTTGTTTTACAATTAAAGTGGGTTTGGCAGTGGCACTATCAGAGCACACTGTTATGTTTTCACAGCTGGTTTAACATTCTGTTCTTTACATTTCAACATTCGACATCACAGCTCAGCTGCTGGCCGTGAACCTTAATAATAATAATTAGATGTATTTGGCCGCGTACTCCTCATCTCAATGTAAGTTGTTCCAGGGACCCCACAAACAAAGATTTCAGTTAAATGTCACTTTCAAAAAAATATAATATTCAAAGATTTGTCACAGATAGCATATCTCAAGCTCATAACGTATCACGTGACTCGCCATGAACACGTTATCTAATATCTAAAATCTAAAAGGCTTGGGGTTGTAATTGGGTTATAAATCAAAGAGTGTCACCTTTGTCCCCTTTGGGCGTGTCTCCCGTGCTGGAGGAGGACACGGTGCGACTGCGGTCAGCCAGAGGGGTGCCGTTGTTGGCCGTTATCTCCGCCATGCCGAGGGGCAAGGGGTTTCCCGGCTCCGGGTCCAGGGGCAGGTCGGGCAGGCGCGTCATGTTGCCGCGGCGGTGGAGCCGCTCGGTGTTGGAGCCGTTGGTCATGGGCGGAGAGCTGGCCAGCTCGCCGTTGAACAGCTCGTAGCCGCAGCTGAGCGAGCTGTCACGGTCCGTGTAGCTCAGCTCCGACTCCACCAGGGGGCAGAGCAGTGGCACGGGGATGGGGCTGGAAGAGGGGGGGGTTTGAGGCGAAAAAAGATAGAACAACCATTAATTAATCGTAGTTAACACGTTAAAGTCCTGGCCCTAGTAAATAAACAAATATTAACCAACCATTGTAACAATGGAATGCGGAAGTGCTCATTCTATCTCAATGGGCTATAGTTCCAATGTTTGGAACTATAGCCCATAGGAACCTGCTTTGCGGCGAGTTCAAAGCGTGTCGCCACTCTCTTACTAGATCACTCAGATCGCTCGCCGCGAAGCGATGCGTTGCGAGCTTGTAGATCTGCTATTTTCAGTACTTTCTTGAACGTTTGTTTTCTAATTTCCAATTCTTAGATTTTCAGTTTGATTTCTTCATGAAATTACTGAGACCAAAAATAAAGGGACCCATATAAATGTGTCCGTGACCGACAACTGGGTCCCGTGGACCCTGTGTTTGGGGACCAGGGAACAGAGGGTTTACGTGGTAAGGCCTATTCATAGTCTGGATTTTCGGTGGTGAGGTGACCACCGCTCCGGTGGTGAGCTGACCACCGGAGCTGAAATAAAATTGAGCGGTGGTGAGTAAAAACAGAGGGCTGGAGCGGTGGTGGTGGTTTGCTCTTCACCGCGGCTCGTGACGTCATGTTGTAGTTCGGTGGTCACCTAACCACCGTAAATCCAGACTATGTATGAGCCTGTACTGTACTGACCTCGTGGAGCCGGGCGGTGCGAGGCCGGGGGGCAGCAGTTGGCTCCCGGAGAGGATGTGTCCGTTGGTCTTGACGGTGTAGTTGTTGTTGTTGTTGAACAGCTTGACGGGCGAGCTCACCGACTCCGTCAGCGGCTCCGCCGTCGTGTCGTCGTCGTCGTCGTCCTCTTCCTCCTCTTCCTCGTCTTCTTCGTCTTCGTCTTCCTCCTCGTCCTCCTGAGTCTTTGACTCCTCCTCCTCCTCCTCCTGCTCCTCCTGCTTTTTGCTCTGGTTCTTTGGCTCCACGGTCTCTTTCTCATCTTTCTCCTCCTTCTCCTCCTTCTCCTTGTCTCCCTTCTCCTTCTCCTCCTCTTCCTCCTCCTGGGTGAAGGAAGGGACGTCACGGTCAGGGTGCTCATGACTCCACCATTAATTGTCGCCGCTCAAATTATTTCGATCAACGACTTAATGGCGTTTCTGTCGTTGAACACTGGCACATTATGACGAAATAAAATGGCATTTTCCAACTTGGCGTTTAGGTCTCGTAAACAAAAAGGTGCACAAGGCATACTTTGTCGACCAAAAAAATCAAATCAAAATACATATAAACGTATGTTATTTAATCAAGATTCATGATTTGAATTTCTGCTTGTAAGATTTGAAAGTAGAGGCTTGAAAATATTTGCAAAAGCACCGAAGTCTGACGTCATTATCGGTAGATGGCGCTAAGCCCACTGGTTCATGTACTATTTTATTTGCATTGTAATCCCCATAGGTGGATTTTAGATCGTCTCATAATAAGAACTGTGTTTGAAAAATAAACAAATCCTCCTGGCCGTTTCACTCATATGGATATGAAGAATCAACTGACTGAGAGAAAACGCTATATTGTTACTGCAGCTGAATAATTTACATTTTCGCTACAAACAGACTACATGACATATGACTGACTGACGGTCGTAAAACGATACAGAGACAACCTCCCCGAACAATTTCTCCGAGACAGTTTGTTTATTTTTGGACCGCAAACGATTTAAAGATGAGCCCATGCTATTCTCCATAGAGAAAAACGTCCATGAACCAGGGGACGAGCGAGTGACGCCAGGACTTTAGCGCTCTGTTAATCTCAAATAATTGCGACACGGGGGGATTATGTAATAACTGTGACGGGTGGTGCACCTGTGTGTCTTTCTCTTTCTCCTCCCGTCCATCTTCTTCTTCTACGCCTGGTTGCGTTGCGTCTCCGTTGCCCTCTCCTCCTCCTCCTCCTCCGTCTTGTTGTTCTGCGCTGGCGGGGGGGCAGAAGGGCGGGTTTGCAGCGGTGGGGGTGAGATCCTCGTCCTCGCCGTTGTCCTCCTCTGGCTCCCCCTGCTGGTCGGCTGGAGTAGGTGTGTCGCGCTGCTCCTGAGAGAGAGCCGCTGCTAACCGACATGACACACAAACGCACGCAGTCACACACACATGCACACGCGCACATGCACACGCACACACACAGAGAAGAGAAGAGAAGAGAGTTAGCATACCATTGTTGTCAGGCATTAAAACTCTGCTCTATAGTATCATAATAGAGCCATTTAACACTTATGAGGGTGTTTGGTTTTAAATCAGTCCAACAAAGAGAAACACCCACCTGTCTGGCAACTGACACACACACACACACACACACACACACACACACACACACACACACACACACACACACACACACACACACACACACACTCTTCTGACAGCCTGTCAGAAGCTCTGCTTCATAAAACCTCCTTTCTAGTTTCTGACAGAACGAGTAGTCGAGTACACATGCAGTCCAACCTGACATCACAGCCCTTGCACTGACGTACTACAGTAAATCCAGCCACTCAAGGCACTGCATGTTCGAAAAATGTACCAGGCCTTTAATTCAATGGGTTTACAATCATTACAAAATAAATACACCAAGGAGCGTCGGCCAGATTGGATAAACTAGATTATTTATAATCTGGTCATAACTCCCAATCCAAACTATTTCAAGTCAAGGACCCCCCAAATGCATAATTTATTTGGTCACGGACCCCCATGTGATAATGTTTTGTGCCAGGGACCCCCCAGAAGAGAAGATTTTTGAAACTTTTCAAATATTTTCCAAAAACAGCAGATGCACAAGCTCGTAGTGCAGCGCAATCTACAATTACAATTTAGGCATTTAGCAGACATTCTTCATCCAGAGCGAGTTACAGAAAGGTAAACACATCAAATGCATAGAGACAGCGTAGTGCCTCTGTTATCTAGGACAGTGGTTTTCAACCGTGGTTTTCAATCAAGGTCCATTATTTATTCCGCATTTGATCCACGGACCATCATTTGACCCATGGAAGACTTATAATATTTTGTTGTTGGCCTGGTTTACCGGTTCAGGCACCTTGGCTGGTAATCCAGCGTGACAGTGTGTTTTTTGTTGTTGTCGTTGGATAGGATTTTGTGAAAGATTCCATGCTGTCTTGACGTTGGTGACATTAGGAGAGATAACAGGCAAACACGCTAATTCTGTAGACTTGTAAATCAACGTAAGTAATTTAAATTATTTAACTCTTGAGAGCGTAAAATGAAACCAAATGGAGCCGTAAGGGTCCATTTGGTTTTCATTTTACACTCTCAAGAGTTAAAGATCGATAAGGGTCCATTTGGTTTTCATTTTACACTCTCAAGAGTTAAAGATCGATAAGGGTCCATTTGGTTATCAACTCTCCATCATTTAGCCGGGGGGGGGGACCACCTGGAACGCCCTCAAGGACCACCGGTTGAAAACCACCAATCGGAGGACTCTGCGCTCTATAAGCGGACACGGCAACGCAGCTTTCACTCACACGTGTGATTGGTCAGCCTGGTGGGCCTCTGCCTCTCCTCCTCCTCCTCCTCCTCTTCCTCCTCCTCCTCCTCTTCCTCCTCGTCCTCCCCTTCTCCGTCCTCCTCGTCGTCGTCCTCGTCGTCCTCGTCGCTCTCGCCCAGCGCCATGGTGGGCCCGGGCGGCCGCGCCAGCGGAGGAGCGGCGCCACCGGGCGTCTGGGCCGCCGCGTTGGTCTTGGCGTTGGCGGGAGGGGCCAGCGGCGGGGAAGAGGAGGAGGAGGACGATGAAGACTCCGTGTTGTGGTGCGCCGAGCGGGCCGCGGTGCCGTCCGCACCGCCTCCTACACGGATGTGGATGATTAGTTGATGATTCACTGTCATGACTGCCATTAACCCATTTTGGGGGCGGGGACCCCTTTTGGTGTTAGCATTATGTTATGCTTTGGCTGTCGAAAAATAGCAGATCTACAAGCTCATAGCGCGCCACCGAGTGGCGCGCTACGAGCTTGTAGGTCTGCTATTTTTGAAGAATCGTGAAAAGTGACATGAAAGTGTTTGAGAACGACTGAAAAACATAGCTTTTTCAAGAAAACAGTCAGGATTTAGAAGACATTTGCAGAATCATTCCCAGGTCGAAATGGGTTAATAATGTGTGTGTGTGTGTGTGTGTGTGGGGGGAGGGGGTAATTGAGGTAATTTATTAATGAAATAATGTGACTGTAATTTTCATTTTGTAAATGAAAATGACAGTCAACTCTGTCATGGCCAAGTTCAATCCCAAATTGGGGTGACGTCCCCGAGTGTGCTCACTCAGTCATCACGTGTACCTGCCCACTTTTCTGCCTTTATATACCCGTCTTATGCACTGCTGTTCAGCATACCTCCCCAAAATAGGCCTATTTCATTCAAAACGGTGTGCAGAAGGGACAAAACAACCAGATCCTTCTTTCAACATATCTGCGATTATCTGGAAACACGGCGATGGGAGGCCGACTAACGTAACAATGGCGACAGACAGACAGACAGACAGACAGACAGACAGACAGACAGACAGACAGACAGACAGACAGACAGACAGACAGACAGACAGACAGACAGACAGACAGACAGACAGACAGACAGACAGACAGACAGACAGACAGACAGACAGACAGACAGACAGACAGACAGACAGACAGACAGACAGACAGACAGACAGACAGACAGACAGACAGACAGACAGACAGACAGACAGACAGACAGACAGACAGACAGACAGACAGACAGACAGACAGACAGACAGACAGACAGACAGACAGACAGACAGACAGACAGACAGACAGACAGACAGACAGACAGACAGACAGACAGACAGACAGACAGACAGACAGACAGACAGACAGACAGACAGACAGACAGACAGACAGACAGACAGACAGACAGACAGACAGACAGACAGACAGACAGACAGACAGACAGACAGACAGACAGACAGACAGACAGACAGACAGACAGACAGACAGACAGACAGACAGACAGACAGACAGACAGACAGACAGACAGACAGACAGACAGACAGACAGACAGACAGACAGACAGACAGACAGACAGACAGACAGACAGACAGACAGACAGACAGACAGACAGACAGACAGACAGACAGACAGACAGACAGACAGACAGACAGACAGACAGACAGACAGACAGACAGACAGACAGACAGACAGACAGACAGACAGACAGACAGACAGACAGACAGACAGACAGACAGACAGACAGACAGACAGACAGACAGACAGACAGACAGACAGACAGACAGACAGACAGACAGACAGACAGACAGACAGACAGACAGACAGACAGACAGACAGACAGACAGACAGACAGACAGACAGACAGACAGACAGACAGACAGACAGACAGACAGACAGACAGACAGACAGACAGACAGACAGACAGACAGACAGACAGACAGACAGACAGACAGACAGACAGACAGACAGACAGACAGACAGACAGACAGACAGACAGACAGACAGACAGACAGACAGACAGACAGACAGACAGACAGACAGACAGACAGACAGACAGACAGACAGACAGACAGACAGACAGACAGACAGACAGACAGACAGACAGACAGACAGACAGACAGACAGACAGACAGACAGACAGACAGACAGACAGACAGACAGACAGACAGACAGACAGACAGACAGACAGACAGACAGACAGACAGACAGGCGGTGTGTGCAGCGGTTACCTCCTCCCCCCTCCTCGGCCTCCTCCCCCCCGTCCCCGTCCTCCTGGGCTGCGTCCGGATTGGCCGCTTTCTGCTCCGCCTCGCGCTCCAGCGCCTCGATCTCCAGCATGCGTCTCTCCAGCAGCTCCGCCTGGCGCTTCTGCTTCTTCTTCAGCTTCTTCTTCTTGTTCTTGGAGATCTTCCCCACCTGGGGGGGGGGGGGGGAGAGAGAGAGAGAGGGAGAGAGAGAGAGAGAGAGGGAGAGAGAGATAGAGAGACAGAGAGAGAGGGAGGGAGAGGGAGAACCACAGAGACAAACGGTGGCGTTGAGACGTCGGGAGGGAAGGATGGCTTTGAAGCATTGAAAGGATTATTTTTGGAGTGAACTGTGTGCGACTGTGTATAGCAAGCGATTCTCAACCTGTGGGAATTAACATGGGCCATGTTAATCCATTTTGACCTGAGATCAGATTCTAAAAATGTCCTCTACATCCTGACAGTTTTCTGAAAAAGCTATGTTTCTAGGTCAGTCGTTCTTCGATTAAAAATAAATAAATAGCAGACCTACAGTACAAGCTCGTAGCCACTAGGTGGCGCACTATGAGCTTGTAGATCTGCTATTTTTCAATAGCTAAAGCATAACATAAGCTAACACCAAAAGGTGTTCTCGCCCAAAATGGGTTTTTAAGCGATCTGCATAGTAGGTATAGGAAAACTATTGAGTTAAAGTTAGTTACCTGGAGGAGTAAAAGATAAAAATAGTAAAAAAAAGGCAAAGAAGTTTAGGGATAAGGGGTTTAGCGGTGACGAAAATGGAGCCCTATGTCTTTTATTCCTCGAGATAACTTTAACTCTTTTATTTTTACACAGATCTTCGTCGCTGTCAACGCGAACGCTTTTGAGATTTTCACCCTGATCCATAAAACGTTTGAGAACCACTGGTGGGGATGGGTCTGTTTGGTGATGTGTAATATAAAAGATAAAAATAAAAACTGTTAATAAAAGCGTAGGTATTCAGGGGTGAAACGGATCATTGATTGAACTACCGGTATTCGATTTGTATAAACAATAATTGATTAAAAAAAAAAACACACTTTCAATAATAGCAAAAAATATAATTATAGAATATAGGATGGTTAATCGGACTACTGGTATTCATTTTGTATTTATTGTGTTACCACTTTTAGGACAAGACTCCATATTGTCTGTCGGGTGGAAAACACATTATGTCCTGTTACTTTCCAAAAATATAAATATATATCAATATAATCAATTTTGTATACTTTTGTGTGACGCAGTAGTATGATCAAGTAGGGCATTCGTGTACAAAAAAATAATAGCAAACAGCAAGACTGTTGTGGAGACTACTCTTACAAAGTAATGGTCGAGACACGCTCCTTCTGACGTCAGAAAAATAAATGCCGGAAATTCAGGCCATTTGGAGGTGCAAAAGTCCCGAGAATAAAATTCTGAAACCAACCCATCAGAAGTTCTGAATAACGTCAATTCGGTAGTTACATCACCTTTCTGGAAACCTCAGAAGGAGCATGCATTGCTCTTATAGTGGCCTCTGTTTTCACTTTTCATGGACCCCACGCTGTCGCTGTGCAGATGTTTGCCTCCCTCCCTCCCGGGTGTGTGTGTGTGTGTGTGTGTGTGTGTGTGCGCGTGTGTGTGTGTGTGTGTGTGTCTCCTGTCATACTCACATCTGCTGTACTCACCGGTTTGAGCTGGGGAGCGGTGCTGACTGACAAGAGAGAGAAAACCGGGAGAAAGACAAAACATCAATTCAGACAGAGAGGCTAAAAGTTCACCAAGTTCAGCCATCAATCCCCCCCCTCCCTCTCTCTCTCTCTCTCTCTTGTACTCTGCTTTACTTGTAGTTCTTCTATAGCCTGGAAAAATAACTCATTAGTTGTATATAGCTCATATTAAGGTCTTCCACTCTGGGTGTGAGTGAGATGGGGGGGGCGTTTGCAAGAGGGACTGAATCAAAGTCCTTTTCACACAGCCTCCTTATTCCCTCGTCCTAGATCCATAATAATGTCCGGGGGAGTGAGAGTGCGGTATATGTAATTCCCCATATAGCCCTGGAATTCTGCCTCACTTTTGAATCACCACGTTTCAAAGGAATCTTAAGAGAACTGCCTGGTGTCCAACCGACTGACTTGAGAGCTGTGAAGAAAAATGAAGAGGACATGATTCGTCAAAGTATAGCCCCCCCCCCCCCCCCCCCCCCCCCAACGCCACACTACACCCCCACCCCGGGGAGGCTGAGGCAAGGATTTCATGGTCTCATGACATGTGCACGGTTCACCAGGAGGACACCAGGTTCATGGAGAATGCGAGTCTGATTCCTTTTCAAAGAGAACCTGTTGGGATGTTGAAAGTTCCCCCTGGCGGAGCAGGAGCACCATGCTGTATGGGGGGGGGGGGGAAACAGCTTAATTGGAGTAAAAGAAAGCTGTACAGTATATAGGAAGGAGCACAGGAATGTGTTGTCACTGTTGGGCAGAAACCTCTTATTATCTCCATATTCTAACTAACTTCATTTGGGTAAAACATTGCTGTTTAAGTATAGCTTATACTCGGTGAACTTTTGTATATTTTAATATGCTTTCTTATATGTATGTAGCACAATCTGTGGGATAAGTCCCAACAACATTTTGCTGCTTGTATACCTGTAACCTGTATGAGTCAGTGACGAATAAAACAAAAAATTAGCCAGTGTTCCAATTCATACAATGTATTTTTTTTTGCTCCATATACAAGCTTATAGATTGGCTAGTTTCGATACTTTTGTGTGACACTTTGTAGTATGAAAATGTGGGGCATTCATTTACCCCAAAAACACAAACTATGGAGATATGGAGATAAATATGGAGATGAGAGGTTTCTGCCTGATAGCCACTATTTGTAAGTACAGTACAGTACATGATATTGTGATGTGCTGTCAGAGCGCTCTGACCCTTCCTTACCGTCGGTTGCTATGGTAATAATGCAGCTTATTGTCCTGCTGCACTCATTCTTTCAGTCAACTTAAAACGCCTACGAACAAAAACAACATGCAAATGCAAAACCTATAGAGACAGTAAATCAAAGACCGCCGTTCCCTTTCCTTTCCACGCTGCTGTTGTTACATAAGGTTAGATCTTTACTCCAAATGGTCTACGCTGGCTGTAATGTATTGTAATGACACACTGAACCTGTATCGTCCTAATTCATTCTTCGTACTGTAGTATGGTGGTGATGACCCGTGCTAAGAATAGGCGACCTGCAAGCTCACAGCGTGTCGCGGGCATGATGTATTGTGAGCTTGTAGGTCGGCTATTTTCGTCACTGTCGTGTGACAGAGCATACATCCATTTTTCTCTCAATTTAGCCAGTATGCCATTTCCACATTTTCCCCACGAGTGTAGTCCCTGTCACTGCCAAGCCCTACAGTGGGAGGGTATACGAACATTGCCTTTCACCGTGACAGTGAGGGGATTCACCAGAAGTACGCAACGCGTGTGGAGAAACACACTATCCGACCTAGTTCTTCTCCTATGCGTAACAGGTGTCCTGGGCTGCAGGAGGACTGCCTCTTTTGTTGGTGTTCAGCCCAGGCGGGCATGGTTATATGCCTGAACCTTAACCATTAACCATTAACCTCTAACTATGCCTACAACACGCAGCAGAGAAAGTCCTGTAGGAGGACGGGGAGGCGACAGAGATTGCCCTGTCAGCTTGGCTTCTCACCCATGACGAACACAGCTGATGATGATCATTGGAACCAAGCCAAGTGCCAACCCGGAAGCTTCTGGAGGATTCAAAGCCTACATGGTGGTGGGCAGGAACTTTCCCCCTGCTGCGCAACTTGGTGAGTGATGCTTATAATGCTTGAGCATGTGCGCTTATCGTTACTGTCGGGCAGAAACCTCGTGTGTTGTTTATTCGCAAATTAACACACACTTTTGATCATATTACACCATCTTTTGCACAGGTTTCCACCCACCCGACAGAGACGACGTACAGTATGCAAAAGAACGCGAGGCTTGCTTGTGCACAACGCTTTCTTTTTTCGTTTTCTTCAGCCAGTATCCTTAAACGTACTTTCCACCTCTTAGAGCCTCTCTAATGTTGAAGTGAGTCGCATGCAAATTCTCACACGAGTTCATTCAGGGTCTCTAATTAAATGCAATGCACAGGAGGATTAAGAGTGAACGTGCTCGTCTTTGAGTGTCTCAAGCCTGTGCACACACATTCAAATGAATGTTCGTGTGCGTGTCGCGGCGTGCAGTTGAACAAGAAAACCTCTTCGCTCCACGGAGCACAACTTTGTATCCTTAAATGTCCTCGAGCTGCGCTTATTACCTGTGTATCACTTGTCACATCTGTAATTGAATTCAGAGCGACCATGTCATTTGCATGTCTGGTTTATACGGCACATTGCGTTTCGGTGCACTGAAAGTCTACCGTAGTCGCTAACAACCTGTTTGCATTGTGACCCTGTAGAGCTCCCAGAACTTGTAGATTTGGGTCTACAGAAACAGAAACAGGCTTAATCTTGCTCATAGGTTCGTTCATCGAATAATCAAGAAGCAGGTTTTTTGCAGGTGGATAATGTCAACTCCAATAGTGTTAATCAGACTTAAAGGAGTAGTTCACCCAAAAAACCTTATTTATTTCCATCAATTAACAAACCCCACGAAGTCTTGAATTCATGGAGGTTCACTCATTCTCTCTGTTTGGGGTGAACTTCTCCATTAAGGCCTGTATTATACTTTGTTGTGGTTGTGTGTGCAACAACAAGGTATAATGGTGGCGTGCAAAAAGAGCAAAAATAGTGAATCTACAAGATCACAATGCATCATACCCTTACCGGTTCCAATTGGTTTCATTTGTACATTTATACATTCTCAGAGTTATGGGGGTCCTTGAAATAAAATTAAAATAACCACTGATCTAGGAATAAATAAATAAATCTAGGAATAATTGTTAAAGTGCAGCTACAAGTTAGTAAAAATAATAATGTAAATGGTACAGTAAGAGAATAAAGATTGAGATTTCTTGACATTCTGTACAAAACCCACCTGTGTCAATATGAGAATTCTCGTCATTTGTTGATTTCTATATTGATCCAGAATTAACACTATTTACCGGGTGGTCGCTTCCCTGTCGCTAGGCAACGCTAGTTTCCGCAGTGTGACGTCATTGAAATCCAAACACTTTGTGTTTGCACTATTTTAGCAGCGCATTTCTCGGAATTGAGGCTGAGAGATCGAGGTGACATGAGGTGAGGGACGATACAATAGAAACGAAAGAATAAAAACTAGGTTCACGGGGTCTTCTCTGGGGCCTTTTCCTGTGCGTCCTGTTGGCCCTGGCGCCACAGAGAGATAATAATAATAATAACAATAATGGATTGCATTTTCTATAGCGCTTTTCTATCCACAATGGTCCATTCATTCATACATTGGGAGGTGAAGCGGCGAACAGTCGACGCCAGCGTCCTCACTTCCCACATTCACACACCAACGGTGTCGACCACCGGAGGCGAGGTGGGGTTCAGTGTCTTGCCCAAGGACACTTCGACAAGCATACAGGAGGAGCCGGGATTCGAACCGCCGACCCGCCACGGATCACCTGCTCTAAACCTCCTGAGCCACAGCCGTCACCAAAGATAATAATGAACAAAAACAAAACGAAGGGAAACAAAAAAAAATAAAGGGACCCACAAATGTGTCCGCGACGCACAAATGGGTCCCCCGAAGCACCCGGTGTTTTTGGGGAAACAGTGGTGTAACTTACCTGCCGATCCGGACGGCGGCGGGGCCCCGGCCTTCTGCCACTCCGTGGCCTCCACGGCCATGCGCCGGACGAAGGCATCATCCACACACATCAGGATGTTCTCCGGCTTGATGTCCGTGTGGATGATCTTACACTTACTGTGCAGGTAGTCCAGGCCCTGTAACACCTACACACGTGCATGCATGGATGCACATAGACAACACACACACACACACACACACACACACACACACACACACACACACACACACACACACACACACACACTCACACTCACACTCACACACACACACACACACACACACACACACACACACACAGAGCAAATGTACAGTAAACGTGCATTTATTATTTATTGCCTATATAGGAGCCAAATGAACTACAGTATTCGAGGGTCTTTGAAGTGCACAGCAATCCTTCCCCTTCTTGGTGGGGGAAGGCTGCTGGGCGAGCGCTCCTTTTGTTGATTGTTTGTGTGTCTTAGTTGTCAGTCACTAACAAAACAGAGTTCATATGCTTACCGGGGAGGGTACATTTCTCTGCCTTTATCGATAAGTCAGTGCGAGAGGCAAGTAAGCCTTGCCGAGCCATGAGGCACAAAGGGCTTGATGTACAAGTACACCCCCTGGACATGACGCTACTTATGTCGCAGGGACTTACCCCCAATGCAACTCATAATGCTGATTGCCAAGCAGGGAGGCACTCGGTCCAATTTTTTGGATGATCCGGCAGAGGATCGAACCCTGACCTCCCAGTCTCAGGGCGGACATTCTAACCACAAGGCCACTGAGCCGGTAAGCTACAAGAAATTGGGAGAGAATAGGGCATTAGGGCAAGTGACATGCAGCAAATGTTTCGCCCGGCCCCGGGGAGCCTCTGACTCCGATATGGGGGTCTGATATGGGGGTCTGATACGGGGGTCGCCCCACTTTGTTCTGTCTTTTAGGATTCTTTCATGTTCTCCGTGTTGTGCCGTCTGTCAGGAGGATGTGTTGTCAGGGGAGATTAACCTGTCGTCTCTGTCCAATGGAAACCGCATATGTCAAGTGAAAAAAATCTAAATAAATTAGCAGATCTACAAGCTCAAAGCGCATTGCATCGCGGCGCGTTTCAACCTAGCAGATCTTCTACTTTTGATAAAAGAAATTGATCGTCACCGATCAAGATATACAGACAAGACATAGACACAATACATTACAGGACGAAAAATAACAGACGGGTACAAGAACATATCCTCTGGTTTAACCACTTTGGTTTAAAAGCAGGAGAGACTGGAGTTCTTTAGTCTGTTTTTCTTATTTTTGTGTGATGCTGTAGGTAGTACGATCAAGTAGTACAGTGTTCATTTACGAGGAAAATAATATATGGATATAATAGGTTTCTGCCTGACGGCAACGATGTCTAATGTGTGGAAATTACAGTTAATTTAAAAAATGTGAATGGATGTTTGTGATGGCCTACTGTATGTGTGTGTGTGTGTGTGTGTGTGTGTGTGTGTGTGTGTGTGTGTGCACGGTACCTGATGGATAATGCTCTTGACGCAGGCCAGAGGCAGACCCTGGTAGTTGGACTTGATGATCCACTTCAGAAGGTGATGACCCAGCACTTCAAACACCATGCACACATCTGGTCTGAGAGTCAACGACTACAACTCTGACATGTACAGAAATACATAGCCTATATGCGCGCGCGCTCACGCACACACATGCGTGCACACACGCACACACACACACACACACACACACAGAGTCTGTGGATACGTATGCCGTTGATTCCAGAGATCTTAAAGTCGTCTATGAGATTGACCACCATGTCCTTGTTGGTGTCAGCGGGGTCACTCTCTCTGACCTGGAGGAGAGGAGAGGAGAGGAGAGGAGGAGACACGAGTGAGACAAATGAAAGAGGGATGAGAAGAGAGGTGTGACGGGAAGAGAATCACTAACATATGACTGACTGACAGACAGACAGACAGACAGACAGACAGACAGACAGACAGACAGACAGACAGACAGACAGACAGAGAGACAGACTGACTCACACAGCGCAGCAGTTTGATCTCATCCAGGGCCGTCTCTGTGTAGTGCTGAGCACTCTTCACCACCTTCATGGCTACGAAGTTCTTCACCCTGACACGCACACACGCACAAGCACACACGCACAAGCACACACACACACACACACACACGCCATTTTAACAATGTCCACATAAGGGAGAGTATAGTGGTCACAAATATTAAAGATAAGAAGTGTGCAGTGATTCCCCCCCCCCCCCTAAAACATGATACTATGATTATACTAGGAGGAAGATTTTTTTTCTTTTCAAAATGGTGTACAGAAAGTGTTAACTTAAAATGATGTTTTAATGTGGCCATGCACCCGTAGCACCACCCACCTGGTTTGGGTTGTGTTCTTGTGTAGTTACCTTGCCATGGTGTAACTCCAAATGTGGACAAGAAATCCAAAATTATCGCTCCAGTGTTTAGAAATTGATAATTCAAAATATGTTCCTCATTGACTTACATTGTATAAGAGCTCTCAAAGTCACTCTTTTAGTATGTAAACACAAACTATGTTGATTCAGACAATATAGTCAGAGCATCACCAAAAACTACTGTTTTATTTTGATAATTGTCCAGACAAGATATTATATTGTCCGGACGAGATAATATCTTGTCCGGATGAGATAATTTATTTTCCTTACCATGGCCACTCAGAGGCTCCGTAACTTCCTGTTGATGCCATTTTTATTAGGAAGAAAAGCCGGACTGGATCCATGGATCCGGATCCAGATCTTCAAATAGTAAAATCAACAGGAAGTTAAAATTAAAAAATATAAATAAAACAGTACGAGTTTTGTTCTATATTGTCTGAATCGGCTGTTTCAGATTTCTTGGTCACATCGTGGCCAGGTAACACAACCCAAACCTCTACCAAAGTGTTCTTGCACTTTAAGCCCACAGTTGTATGAAAATGGGGGAGGGGTTAGGACTTAGGATCATGATTTCACATAAAGTGGTATATTTCGATTGGGCCTTTTGACTCAAATACTGTGTCCACACGGGCAGACGCAATGACGCAGTCTACCATTCATTGTCAATGGAAGCCAGCGACATGACGATGCAAAGACGCAATGATGCATGTAGCTGCTCAAAATGACACTCCCATTCGTCTTTGCGTCTGCCTGTGTGAACGAATGCACCAAAAGGGTTTCAGAAACCAAAAATACAACTTTCGTCCAGCTTGATAAATTAACTAACTAATGTCACCGTGTCTCTACGCATACAAAACAGAAAAAGTACCAAAAAATCATGGGACTCCAAATGTGCACAAAATCATTAGGCATAATGTCTTCATGATACAATAAGCATGTCAGGAGGAAAGGAGGCAGGCACTGGAGCAGCTCAGACAGTTTTGCACCCTGATCATAAAATAAGGGCTTAAACTGTCTGAGCTGCTCCAGTGCCTTCCTTTCCTCCTGTAACCTGTGATGCACCAGACTGGCCTGCCATAGGCTAGACCGCTAGAGGCTGCCTCTGAGATGCACCAGACTGGCCTGCCATAGGCTAGAGGCTGCCTCTGAGATGCACCAGACTGGCCTGCCATAGGCTAGACCGCTAGAGGCTGCCTCTGAGATGCACCAGACTGGCCTGTCATAGGCTAGAGGCTGCCTCTGAGATGCACCAGACTGGCCTGCCATAGGCTAGAGGCTGCCTCTGAGATGCACCAGACTGGCCTGCCATAGGCTAGAGGCTGCCTCTGAGATGCACCAGACTGGCCTGCCATAGGCTAGAGGCTGCCTCTGAGATGCACCAGACTGGCCTGCCATAGGCTAGAGGCTGCCTCTGAGATGCACCAGACTGGCCTGCCATAGGCTAGAGGCTGCCTCTGAGATGCACCAGACTGGCCTGCCATAGGCTATAGAGGCTGCCTCTGAGATGCACCAGACTGGCCTGCCATAGGCTAGAGGCTGCCTCTGAGATGCACCAGACTGGCCTGCCATAGGCTAGAGGCGCAGGTTGGAACTCCCTTCTACAATAAGCATGTCACTCAGTACTCTAAGTATAACAGCGTCTCGGCTGCCATACTGCCAAGTATCGCAGAGGCAGCACAATACTCTCAGCCTTTTAAGTTGTGGAAACCCTCCAACAGCCAGTCTGTGGGCCTATGTATGTATGGGCTGCCAAATATATCAAAACAAATAGTCTGCACCTACAGCCCGGCTCTGAGATGGTTTTGTAGGAGTGGTTGCTATTGAATGACCTTGGTCATAAAGGCTTCCTCTAGGCTGGGTCCAAAGGTGCAGGCTATTTCTCTAATTATGACACAGGCAAACATGACAAACTGTAATTCTCAATGTAGATATGTAGATTTGATATGATATTGTGTATTGTGCATCACAGCCATGAATGTCCACGCACGCATGCACGCGTGTGCGCACGCACACACGCACACGCACACACACACACACACGCACACACGCACACACACACACACACACACACACACACACACACACACACACACACACACACACACACACACACACACACACACACACAGCCACATGGGGGATGCTATTTTGGGTTGCTAGAAGAGGTATAGAACAATGACCCATCTAGCTGCAGGAGGTCCGAACACTGCATAAGATATTATTAGATTAAAAAAACAAACTCTGTGATGTGCGTGTCTATTATTTTATATCCCCAAATCATCATGATAAAATAAAAATTATAGTCTGTGTGTGCGTGGCTGTCACATTTAAATCTGCTAAACTATAATTCCAACTTTCGTCCAGCTTGATGAATTGATAACTAATGTTATCACATTAATATACATAGCTCTACAGTTTATGGCTGTAATGAATGTCATAACATTAGTGGAATACGGGCCAACTGAGGGAAGCGAGAGAATGTGTGATGTATGTAGGTCAACTGTGTGTGTGTGTGTGTGTGCGTGCGTGTGCATGCGTGTGTGTGTGCGTGCACGTACGCCGTACGTGTGTGCGTGTGTGCGTGCGTGCGTGCGTGCGTGCGTGTGTGTGTGCGTGCGTGCAGTAAGGTGACACTGGGACAGTACTGACAGTGTGTTCAGCAGCACATGAACTCACAGGAGCTTCATTCTGCTGGCTTTGGTGTTTTGACTAGGACGGTTTGGTTGTCATGGCAACGCTGCCGAGCACGCATGCGTGTACACTATTGTATACGTGTGTGTGTGCGTGCGTGCGTGCGACTCACTGGATGTCCCAGCACAGCCATACGGTGGAGAAGTGGCCCCACCCCAGCTTCCTGATCACATGGTATCTCCCATTGAACAGGTCCCCTATCTTCACTGGATGGTACCCTCCTGAGAGAGAGAGAGAGAGAGAGAGAGAGGCATCAAGGTTACAGGTGACATAACTAGGCAATGACATACAGTAAGGAAGGTCGATCCTTTACTCAGAAGGAAGAGTCTCTCTCTCACACACACACACACAAACTCACACACACACACACACACACACACACACACACGCACACAGAGAGAGAGAGAGAGAGAGAGAGAGAGAGAGTGCATCTACTGCATATTCAACATGGAGTCGCAGGCAGGCTGGCTACAAAAAAAAAGGCTTAAATGGTTGTTTCAACCTTAGAGTATATATGAATAGAGACGGCACCCGGAGGAAACCCTGAGGCCAAATGGACATAGTGGCCGAATTTGGTATTGCAGCTCGAGCCAGCGCTGGTCCGTTGACTATCATTGCGCTCGTTCATGTTATTGGGGCCATGACACGTGAACGAATGTTTCATACGCGAACGCGCGCAAACGGCGCAATGATAGTCAACGGCAGCGCGTTCATGTGTTTGGGGCCAATCCATCCCAGAATGCACTCTGTTCCTACGCGGAAGGAGGAGTGAAATCGCCTCATGCGCTTTTGAGCAACTTAATGCAAGTGGATGGAAGGAGAAGTCGGATGCCGTCTCTATTCATATATACTCAAAGGTTACTTTCAACCCATTGATTACTACTTATCAGACAGTAAAAACATCTGTAGCGTAAAGATGTGAGATCAAGTCCATGCACAACAGGTGCGCAGCCACACCCAGCTCTGAGTCCAGTTCTAGTTTGACTCAGGCCAGGTGTGACTGCTTAAATCAGTCACCCTCCCTCTCACAACACGGCAATACATCAACTGCACATGAATAGTAATCTAGGATCATAGGTAGACCAAGAACATATAAGACTGATGATATAGGTTCTTGGTTTATCCACGATTACTATTCCTATGCGTTTGATGTATTACCACGTTTGATGTATTCACAGCCACAGTACGAGAGGGCAAAAGTGAACTGTGATCTCGACGACCTAACGTCTAACATCATCCAGGTGCCTAAAGCTGGAGACCTGTCAAAGCCAGACAACTACCGAGGCGTCAGCCTGACATGTATCACCGCAAAGGTTTTTACAACCGAACGATACGAAACAGGTGCATGCTATTGACCCTCACCTGGGGGAGAACCAAAATGGCTTTCGAGAGGGGAGGACTACCATAGCCCAGATATTTGCACTATAAGGAGACTGATCGAGGAGGCGAAAAAGGATAACTTGACTGCTGTATACTCTGTTTCATCGACTTCAAAAAGGCATTTGACTCGATCCACAGAGGTACGATGGTGAAGGTCCTTGAGCCCTATATACTACGGTGTCCCTCCCAACGTACTCCGGGCGATAGAGACCACGTATGCAGGAACAAGAGCCATGGTGGTGACCCCAGAGGGCAACAGCGAGGAGTTTGACATCCGGGCTGGGGTAATGCAAGGGGACACCCTATAGCCCCCTTTCTCTTCATCATAGTCCTGGACCTCAGTCCTCAGTGGACGAGAGCAGGATCTTGGCTTCACTCTAACACCAAAGAGGTCGAGAGGACACCCCCAAAGTAGTCCTGACAGATCTGGACTATATGCAGACCACATATATACGCATACTTTAAAAAAAAATCATACGATACAGAAAAAGATAAGAATGTACCCGATCATCCCCTCCCACAATATTTTTCAACACCGTGCGAACGAGACGATAGTGCTGCCAACGAATATTCTATATCCGAATATAGATTCGAATCAAAAAAAATAATTAATAACCGAATATATAAAATTAAGGTTCGAATTAAAAATAATAATAAAAAATATTTTTTTATTTATTATTATTATTAGTTTTCGGTGCCATGGGTAAGCGTTGTGACTTGTGAGCTTGTAGATTAGTTATATTTGCCACGCGACACGCCGACAACGGCATACATTGAAGAATAAATCAACTGCCTCGCACTCTTCCTAAACACAGAATACAGCGCAGCGCAGTTCTGATTGGCTGCCTCGTCTCCAGCCATGTTGCCTCAGAATTCTTTAGGGTCACTAATTTGAGCATAACAGCGGAGAAGCTAGCCAGCTAAAAAGTTTCATAACGTCGGCAGCAGACCCACAGTCCACAGATAATAATAATGCAGCTGGCTGCTGGTAATTAATTTATTTAATAAATTTGGGCTTGTTAGACAACACACAGATCTATCACTCATCAATCTTCAATCATGAAGCGACTTTATCCTTCAGGAAATTATAAAAAGATAAATAAAATGCGTAAGGATGAAATGTGGTGCCCCGGCAGCAGCAGCAGCGCCAGCAATGCAGTGTTCTGTTCTGTAAATTAATACTGCCTCCGTGCCTCGTTTTGATAAGGCTGTGTGGTAGGATTGCTCATTTAAGAAAAATGTTTTACTGGAGAAGGGAGAATGTATGCGCGTTGTGTTCCATCTCAGTTTTCAGCAACACCAATGCGCGGAGAGAGAGAGAGAGAGTTGCGCCAGCAATGCGATCTTAAATGTTATGTCTCAGGTTGTATTGGTGTAAATATAATTATAAAAAAATCCGATTGGCTCGAATTGAAATCCGAAATCCGAATGGCTCGAATTGTTCGAATCCACGTGGGTTTTTAAAACGAATATCCGAATCCAATTTTTGGACAATTACGGCAGCCCTACGAGACGACCAGTTATAGCCGAGTGGTGAGCGGAGGGGGAGGTCGGACAAGGGGCTAGTGTGAGATACCCTTTAAGATATCCCATATATGGGGACTAGGTTGGTGGAGGGTGTGTAGAGCCCAGGATCACATTAGATGATTGACACAGGGGTGAAAAATGGGTTACAAAATCGTGGGATAAAAAAAAATATATATATATATATAAAAAAAAAAAGATATGTCAGGGACTCAGGGACCGCCACAAGAGAAGATCTTTACAGCTATAGCAGACTAGCAGTGATTCAGTTTGACAATTCTCAGTGTTACTTTAACTCTCAGAGTTAATTACACACCCACAGGGGTCCATTTGGTTAACTATCCAATCATTAGACTGGGGGACCCTCTGGAATCCACTCAAGGACCCCCTGGGGGTCCCCGGGCCCCACTTTGAGAACCACTGACACGATGCACACAATGACCTCTGCTGGGGTCAGCCCCGACTCAAAGTGTATGACGTCGTCTCAGCTAAAACCAATGGCTCTCGACCTCTTCTGGATCAGGGCCCACCCAGAGTGGTCCGGTTGGGTGGGCCAGGTATACATTTTCAGAGCATTAACGAGCCGTGGTTATAGAGTGTTCCAATCAAACAGCGGAGCCTGTTGGAGAGCAGGAGGCCCATTAGAACGCTATACTCCTTCCTTCCTGGCAACAGTCAATCAACCTTGAAGCGAGGTGGGACCACCTGCCAAGTATGTCACACTGCTGAGAGAGCAGTGATGTAAATAGGTTTTCAATGTAATGAGTCCCGGGATGCAGGGATGGTCCTTTAGAGGAGTCCCAGGGACATTTTATGAGTCCCACTTCAACGACGTTAGGAGTCATATTTTTCCAAATTGCAGCATTTAACTCCCATTTCATTTTATATGGTTATAATGTGGAAGAAATGATTATTATAACTGAAGCTAGAATAAAAAAACAGTACAGTAGTACAGTAGTGCATCCTGTGGATGCAGAGGTCGTTGTTTCTTTGCGTCCCTTAACTATAAACTGCATTTTGGGATGCAAAATGCACCCTAAGAGAGAGAGAGAGAGAGAGAGAGAGAGAGAGAAAAGAGAGGGAGATACGATAGGCTGGAGCCTGGGACACATGATGTGACGTGTGTGTGTGTGTGTGTGTGTGTGTGTGTGTGTGTGACCTTTGCAGTAGTCTGCGGGGTCTTCCTGCTCCTCATCGTCGGAGCCCAGGATCTCCTCGTCCTGCTCCGGGGGTCCCGTGGGCTCAGGGGGGGGCGGAGGGGGCGGCGGGGGAGGGGGGGCAGTCACTGGAGCTTTCTGCTGGGTCTCAGGTCTGGGGAGAGAGAGGAGACACGCATGTCATTATAATGCACCTTACACAACACGGCACTGGACACTTCTTATACAGCAGCTGAAAGTAATTATCACATTTAGTAAGGGATAATATCTGCCTATAGGTGGTCATTGTCAGGAGGAAATTCAACCAACAGGGGGTTTAACCACCGACGCGAAGCGGAGGTGGTTAAACAGTCTGAAGGTATAACAAGGAAAACAAGGAAGTGAGTTGATCCAATAGAATCCATTTTCGGGTACTGCTTCGTCTATTTCTAGCTCAAATGTTTTCAAACACATTTTTGAGAGCAATGTTTGGCTGTAAATTACATTGTGTGTGTGTGTGTGTGTGTGTGTGTGTGTGTGTGTGTTAGATGGCTGTCATGTTGGAAACCTCAGTAAATCAAGCGGGGCGCAGCAGGTGCTCCGAGGGTTTGATTAGGCATCGGTCTGTTATAGAGCGGAGCGCTCTGTTATCAAGAAATAACACACTGCTGAATTCTACGATTGACCAATCAGAATCAAGCAATTCAACCAAGCCATGTAATAAATAATAATAATGTCTGGGATTTATATAGCGCTTTTCATGAGCACTCTTTACATGTGTGGGGGCAAAGGGAGAGAACATAGGAAGGACAACCTTATTAAGAAAATTAAAACCAATAAAACATACATACAACGTACATAACAAGTTAAAAGCAAGTCATTGTACTGTACTTAAGTAACATCTTGAGGTACTTTTACTTTAATAGAGTATCTCCAATGCCCAACACTTTTACTTCTACTCCACTACATCTCGGATCCAAATATTGTACTTTTACTCCACCACCTTTAATTGACAACAGCTGTTACTAGTTACACTGTACTTTGTAACGGAGCAAGATATCTCGCCAGCGACCCGCCCCGTTAGAGCCATCTGAGCAGCCATCCGCTGCACCTGTGTGTAACTGTAAAAGCAACCTCCTCCCCTGGGGAGCAGAAAACACTTCCTCCCTGTAATGTGACGTGTTGAAGATGATTGTGTTCTTGTGGTTCCATGAGCGAGACTATCAATGAGACGGAGCATAAATTAAACGGAGCTGGAGTCTCTCTGTAAAAGGAGTGTCTAGCGAAGCTCCAGTAATTGAAGTCCTTGTTTCACTAAAGGTCGTGTCCCCTTCGGTCGTCTACAATCAGGAAAACTCAAAACAACACCGTCTGCACGCGCACACTCGCACACGCACGCACACACACACACACACACACACACACACACACACACACACAGTGATTTCTTATGCTTATTGATTATGATTGCTGTTTCATACCTGCTACTGCAGTATACTATGATGGATTTATTAGTTCTGGTGGCTAAGCCATAGAGACCGTGACAACGTCCATAGACCGTGACAATGTCCATAGACCGTGACAAAGTCCATATAGACCGTGACAAAGTCCATAGACCGTGACAAAGTCCATAGACTGTGACAAAGTCCATAGACCGTGACAACGTACATTGACCGTGACAATGTCCATAGACCGTGACGTGTGCATTGTGTAAGTGGCGTTCACGCCTGTGCTTTGTGGCCGTGATACGTCACTGACTTCACCTCTGCGTTTTCAACCCAGCTCGGTGGGTGTGCGACTACTGACCAATCAACATTATACAAGCAGCAATCTCTCGCTCCGTGTTGAAAGTGTAAGTGTGAAGGAGGAGCGCTCTTTTCGGATACGGACAGATCTCTCTTGTTCACAGAGAACAAACAACAACACAGTCAGTGGCCGAAGACACATCGCTGTCTGCCTTTGTTCAACATGTACGCTTTGTGCGTCTGTGTCACGCGGTCGGTCAGTGGCCAAAGACACACCGCAAGCGCCCATCCATGGGCCCATCCACACGGTCAGTGGTTAACACAATGAGCCCCGGAATTCCTTCAAAATAGGAGCTCTGGGGTGCCGGAAAGACATGGCCGCTTTTACTCTGAAACCCACCCCCCGGAAACAAAACGGGAAAGGCAGACGGCGATGTGTCTTCGGCCACTGACTGTGTTGTTTCTGTGTTGCTGTTTGTTCTCTGTGAACGAGAAGCAGAAATGAAGCTGTCAGGAGGTGGTTTTCAAGCAGGACCCAAATGCAAGGAAGTCTTTATTCAAACAAAGACCTAGTATAGCAGTATGGCGCAAACACTAGCAAACATAACATAGACTTGGAACTCAGGTGACAATACAATAATCCAACAGGGAACACAACCAAACACAGGGCTTAAATAGGCACAAGATTAACAGGACACAGGTGAACTCAAATCAAATCAACACAAGGATTGGCTGGGGGAAAACAAGACACAGGTGAAACAAAGAACCAAAAAATCAGGGAAGGTGAGACAAGGCAGGAAACTACTACAAAGTAGGACAGGAAACACAAAGCATCA
>NC_137865.1:9325535-9375535 GCF_963924005.1 Protomyctophum bolini
CTGTAGGTTACGTGTGTGTGTGTGTGTGTATGTGTGTGTGTGTGTGTGTGTGTGTGTGTGTGTGTGCGCGCGCGCGCGCGCGCGCGCGTGCGTGTGTGTGTGTGTGTGTGTGCGTGCTTGTGGAGGAAGTAAACATGAACTACTACCATTATTGTAATGTCATATCATTCATGTTAAATGCAGTGTGTGCCGCGTGTGTGTTTGCACATGTGTGTGTGTGTGTGTATACTGTAGTGTGTTCATGTTTTTGTTTTGCTTCCATTCATTGTTGTAAATATTGTAGTTGAAACTGAAGGATGATCAGATAAACTAAACTAAACTAAATTAGTTTGCATAGCCTATAAAAAAGGTGTTTTTGTGTCAGCAATATTATTTATATATTATTCATACTTTTTTTTGGTACATTTGATGTGAACACAGGCATGCACCAGCACGCGCACGTGCACACACAAGCCCACACACACGCACGTGCACACACACACACACACACACAACCCGGTCTCTCTGTGAGTGGCACTGCAGAAAGCATTTTCCTTCACACACGCCCAGCGCAGGTATTCAGAGCCCTGGTGTGACATTTTCAACAGCAGCAGCCCTGCCCTTTACTCTGCACTCTGCTACACAAACAATACCCACCACACACATTTACATTACGCTGCTGCATAGGGCACTAACCTTTACACACACACACACACACACACACACACACACACACACACACACACACACACACACACACACACACACAGTCTTCTTCTTCATGAATGTATTAAATGGATGCCCTACTTCCTCCTCATACTACAGTGCCACACAAAAGTAGCAACAATAGTTCTGCTATTCTTTTTAAAACAATGTTTAAAGTGAAATCTAGGGATGCACCGAATGGGAAATTCTTGGCCCGAAACCGAATTTCCGAATATAGGAAACGGTTGGCCGAAAACCGAATATGATTAATATTATATATTTTATTGTTATTGTTATTATTATTTTTGTAGCATTGCTGTCATGGAGCATTGCCTTTGTTGTAGAACTACATGATAATGGCAAAATTCGGTTTCTGCTCTAAAATCAACCGAACCGAATACCGCATATTCTGCTGTTCGGCTGAATAGTTTGGGTGGTCGAATATGGGGTGCATCCCTATGAAAGTATTAACCAAGAGCCTGTGACATGTTGTGAATATGGGGTGCATCCCTATGAAAGTATTAACCAAGAGCCTGTTGTGAGTAAGTAACAACTACACTGGATCTTTTCTTCTTTTTGTTTTTCATTTCATAGTTTTGGACATACAAGGATGACGATGTGGAAAAGTACACGCAGCTTTTAATAACGCATGGAGAACAACAGGACAATGACCAGGTTCCCACCTGTCCTGCAGTTCTAGTCATATCACTAGACTAAATGTAAGATTTTAGTCAACTAAATGTACAGTTGATCTTGTCGACTAAAATGTATTTTGATGGAACTACAGCATGACCAGGTTCCAACCTGTCCACACACATCATTCATTCATTATGACTGACTGCTCTAGCAGAGTCATGGTGGATCCTGTTCAGCGCGGTGGAGATATGCTGTGCAAACTGCAAACCAGCTGAAGTTTGAGTCCAAGAAATGATAAGGGATGACAAATCGACTCCCTTTGATTTGCAAAAGGAGTGAATTGATGGAACTGAGGTCAGAGTAGAAAGACAATACCCCACTCCCCTTCCTCCCTCCCACCCACCCTCCCCCACCACCACACATTGGTTAATCGGTTGAAGAAATGAGAAGGGGTGGCAAATCAACTGCCTTTCATTTGTAAAGGGAGATAATTGATAGAAATGAAGTCTGAGTGTACAGAAAAAAACACGAGCGCACACACACACACGCACGCACGCATGCACACACAGAGACACACACACGCACACACACAGAGCTAAAGTTACTGCATGCGGTGGTTGTAGTAATGAAGCCCTCCCCAGTTGCAGTGTGTCACAGCACAGCGGTCCCCATAAGGCCTACAGTCAGTATCATGGTCCAGATAGAAGTGCACAGTGAGATGTCCTCATTGTCCCTCGTCTAGATCACAGTCATTTCAAAAGGTTATTTTATTGACAGCGGTTATTCCCACTAAACCTTTTCTGGATCAGAGCCCACTTGCAAATGTGTAAATTGATCAATGGAACTAACAGCATTCCTATTTATCGGTATATCACGATGAAGACTCATTTTGAAAATAGCATTAACAATATCAGTGATCACTAGATACACAAATCTATGCCCATTGCCCACACACTCTTATAATCCTCAACACAATTTAAACACGTAGGCATTAAACAAACGCTCTTATTCAAAGCAGTGAGATCAGAGAAAATGGTTGCAGGGTAAGTTGCAGAGTGGAGAAGGAAAAAGTGCTTCAAAGTAACTAGGTAACCAGGTAAACATCAAACCTATCTATCATCATCATCATCATCATCATCATCATACTATAATTCAGTCAATGTTTGAGTGTGTGTCTGTCTCTGTGTCTGTCTGTCACTGTGACTGCCGTAGCTTCTCACTGCCTGCACCAATCGCTCCCACTTTTCACACAGGCCACATTGACCATAATAATATTGAGGTCTTAACGAAGCCCTTTTTCCAGTTTAACAAATTGTAAATTAATTATGAAATATCTCACAACGGGTAAGGGCTAGTCTTAAAAACATGCTAATCTAAATAGCATTCCTTGTGGTAAAACAAAATGCTAATCTAAATGAAAACATGTGAAAAAGTAAACATAAATCTGTATAGTATAACTACGTATAGCTAGCGTATGTAAAAAAAAAGGTAGAGGGTGCTCGGGTGGTGCAGAGGCAAAGTACTGTAGTTGCCCACCACCACAGAGTCTGGGGGTACCAATACACCGCGGTGCATCCGGCTTTGTGGAGTCTATGAGAACAATTGGCCCGTCTTCAGGGCAGGGTGATATTAGTCACTGCACATATTCCTATACAGGTGAGTACTTCTTGCAGCACTGCAGATTGCACCCATCACCATGGCAATGGTGATATGATAGTCTATAGCGCTCAGGCCACAGTTAACTGATACTGATGGATGTGGGACCTTCAAACACCTGTTTGACTCGACTGCTGCTTCGTCAGGGGGACGTCTATAAGGAGGTCTGGTAGTTGGTTAGGGGGTGTGGAGAAAAAACTATTTTAATTCAAATCTCAATTATCATTATAAATGATTCAAAATGGATTCACAATTACCAAAAATCTAAAGAAAATCTGGTTACAGGTGTTTTTACTAGTGGGTAAAAACAAACAAAAAAAAAAAACAGTGGTGTTTGTGATATGAAATGTAAGGGTAGTTAGGGTATACCATAATCACAGTAAACATTATCATGTCTTCAGCGTGGATTTAAAGTTGCAAAAATAACAGTTAAAAGAAAAGCTGGAAAGTTTAGTTCATTCCATTTGGAGGCTGGGTCACTGACCAATTTCATCTGTCACACAGCTAGGGATGAGATGAGTAATCCATCTCATATTGTGAATCCCAGACAAAGAAAGGCATTTCCCTGTTGCCTTAAACACAGGGATTTGTACTAGGCCTGTCACAATTATTACAAAATTGCCCGATCGCAATTATGTGGGATAATTGCAATATTGTTTGGAATAATGACTGTAATCATCATGTTATTGTGAATATCATTTTCAAAAAACGTAAGAAATAGTGGAAATACTGAAATAGCCGATCTACAAGCGCAAGATCAGTATAAAGCAATTATTAAATAACCTTTGCAACTTTTGTGTGCAACTTTTGTGAACGGACATGTAATCTTTTATTCACAGCGTTCCAATAATGTCCAACGACAGAAACACAATTAAATCCTAAATCACAACTATTTGAGTGACATTTCAATTTCATGATCGTGACAGCCCTAATTTATACCACCACAGCTCCAGTCATTGGGGTGTGACTTTCACAACAAACCCTGAAACTCTTCTTCACTCAGTGGTGGACAGTAATTCTTTTGAGTATCTGTACTTTCCTAGAGCATTTGTATCATACTCCACTACATTTCTAGGAAGGGAAAATGGACGTTATGAATGAATGTGCAAAGGGTATCAGCGCATTGTCAGGTTCAACCACACAAAGGGCAGTACAACGGTCACATGGTACAATCCACATGGTAGTTCCACAAAGAAAGGTTAGAGCCATAATAGTGTCACTTTACTTCATGATGTATGTGTTGTGGTGGACGGGTCCTGGGCTCAGAACGTCATTGTAATACATTCATTCCACTGTTGGCTCTTGATGAGGAACCTATCAGGTAACCTTCTCTGCAGTGAAACAGCATTATCAGCATTATCACACATGCACGCAGCCACCCACGCACACATGCACCCACACACACCCACCCACACACACAAACATTTGTATTACTATTTGTGAGAACATCACGATTTTTGGATGGTATTGAAAATGGCCAATAATAGCAGAACATTTTCAAGTTCACACACCATTGAGCTCGTGATCGGCGCACAGATAACTGTGAAATAAGGAAAACTCTGACCCTAACCTCTAAATGCCTAATCCTAACCTCAACTTGAATCTTTTCCCGATTGTAAGCCTATAACCATAAAAAACAACAGGATCAGGAAATGGTGCACACAATGTCTATTGCTCAACATCTATCATCTTCTATCTATCTATAAATGCACCACGTCTGTCTGTCTGTCTGTCTGTCTGTCTGTCTGTCTGTCTGTCTGCCTGTCTGTCTGTCTGTACGGCTGTAATGCACGTAACTGGAGAACCGTTCGCCCTACCGACTTCAAATTCGACACACGCATTCTACACTCCCACAAGGAGTGCCATGCCCGGTGTCCAGAACCGCCACAAAAGTACATACAGTCTACTGTATGGAGCATGCCTGTTCTGACATCACGACACTCCATATTTGGGCATGCCTGACACAGAACTCCACATATAGGAATAAAGGGACACACAGATACAGAAATCTCCATATATATGGACATAAAAGGGACACTCACAGACAGATGGGTGGAACGGGTACTCGTTACCGACTCGGTGCTCTACAGCTGGGCATCGGTCTAGCACTAGTTAATACCATAACATTAATCACACCAACACCCACACACACAGTGGATATGCCCTGACATTTTAGCTTGAGCGTGGATGTAGCTACGCCTGTCAGGAACCATGAGAATCAGTCGTCACGCCAGTGAGGTCACGGCCACGATGAGTCATCAATATCGCTGCTTGTTATCACCGGGGCAACAGGCAGCATCACTTAGCAACAAGAGCATCATCATCAGTCACTGTCAGTACATGAACCACATGAACCCCCAGCATGCCTATACTATAGGGAGAACATTTTGCAAAAAAATACTGTAGTAGATCTACTGTAGAGCATTTTCAGCGAGAATATTATGTGCTACAGCAGCTGCTAGACAGAGCCCCACACCAGAATATTCCAAATTGTTCAAATTTGGAGCGTTGTAAGCTTGTAGATATTAATTATCACCTAATATAGCTATATTAACACCCACTGGTCACCAGACCACTGATCAAGTGCAAAACTATCAAATGCAAAAAAACAGCAAAAGTAGCCGAACTACAAGCTTGAAACGCGGTGAGACGCAACACATTTCATCAAAAGATCTAGTTGCAGATCTGCTACTTTTGATACTTTTCTGTGACACGGTAGTTAGTAGTATGATCAAGTAGCGCGTTGATTTACGGAAAAACACAAAAAGTTAGAATATGGAGATAAGCGGTTTCTGCGCGACAGCAACGATATACTTGCTTCTGTTCTGACCACGAGAGTGTTCTGACGTCCTATAGAGTAAACCGACCTCTCTTGCATTCATGGATTCGTCATCTGTCTCACTTTTGTGTCCATCTCTCCATCCGTCCGTCCGTCCGTCTCTCTCTATCTCTCTCTCAGTCCCTTGTGTGTCGGTCACACAGCTGACTCATCAGCGGATCCATTCTGTCCGTCTGTCCATCGGTCCGTGTGCGTGTGACTGTGTTTGGGGAAGGCTGAGATCTCGCCTCTATTTTGGGGCCTTGCAGCCTGACGTCACCCGAGCGAGGCTGTGACTGCTGCCCCCACACAACCTCCTACGAAAGCAAGGCAAGCCGCCATGGCTGCTCAGCGCCGCGGCGGGGGCTCTGGTTTCACACCAGCGGGCACTACAGCAGGCAGCTCCTCCACCGTCCCATACTGCTTTCACACTAATTTCACTCAATGAATACAAGTCAACCACTTAACCCATTTAGACCTGAGGACCATTCTACAAAATGTCTTCTAAATCATGAGATGTTTCTATGTCAGTGGTTCAGCTGGTTCTCAACCATTTTCATGTCAAGGACCCCCAGGAATATATGAAATTGGCCGCCGACCCCCATCTGAAAATATGTTGTTCCAGGGACGCCCACCAGAAGATTTGAGTTAAAAACATTCACTCTGAAAGAATATATATATTCAAAGATTTGCACCACATTTTCACGATTTTTCAAAAATAGCAGATCTAGTACCCTAGAGATAAGAGAACTCATACTGGATGCAGGATAAACAAGTGGAATTGGAAGTGACGAAATTAAGAAATGAGCAGAGGAAATGAGTACTGGCACAATATAAAATTGATAATGTATACAACCCACCTGAAAACGTACTATTTATTGAAGTATACACAGAGACCCCTGCTCATGAACAAACACTCCATACTCAATATAGAGTGTTTGTTCATGAACAGGGGGCTCCCCATTTTAGAGTCTACTCTATAGAGTCTATAGCAAGGCATACTATCAGAATAAAGTGCTCTAACCCTTTCGCCAAACGTTCACCCCCCACCCCCCACCCCCCAGAGCGAGGATGCTACTAGGGGTCACATGGTTAATGTAAGGCTGATTAATGCCCTTCACAGCCTCGGGCACTTATCCGCTCGGAACAATTAAGACGCGCCAGCGCTATTGTTGACAACATACCATCAGAGCCTCATGCACTTGTCTGAGCTGAATAGGTTTTCCTATACAAACAAACAATTAGGCAATGGTGTATGCCGTGCAGTGGGATGGGGTGTGTGATGGGGGGAGGGGGACAGGAGGGGGCGCACCGGGGGGCGCACCGGGGGGAGTCCATCCAAACCACTCTATCTTATACACATAACTGGATTGACTGTTGCTGTAATCCCCCGCGAGGTAGAGAGACGCCCATAGACGATGCTGGACCGCATGCTACTGTACAGTACTGTACACACTACACCGACTCCACTCCCACGATACTGTAAAGAGTGCACATCCCTCTGACGTCCCGTTAATACTTGGCGTGCGTGCCACGTTGCGCAACCAAAAAATTGCCGATTTACAAGCTTACAACAAAAGGCTATTTCCACCGCATAACTAAGTATGAAATGAATCACCCTTAACATATAAACACAGATTATATATGTGCCCAGCAGCGTAAGTAAGTCACATATTGAAAAAATGTATAAACACACACATACACACACACACACACACACACACACACACACACACACGCACGCACGCACACACACGCACAGTCGCACGCACAGTCGCACTTACACAATATTTTAATGGTGATTGTACCCAGTGGGCCTGCATGTGGGAATGATGCTGAGATGGTAGTATTTTAGAACACAGTACGCACACGCACACACACACACACACACACACACACACACACACACGCACACACGTGTGCGTGTGTACTGTGCTCTAAAATAATACCATCTCAGCATCGTTTCCCACATGCTGGCCCGCTGGGTAAAATCACCGATAAACTACATATTGTGTAAGGTACTGTACCCTGCAGTGTGTTCCCTCTGCTAACAGCAGCCATACATTGCAGAGTACATTCTCTAATGGAATGTATATACATTCCACTGACGTCAACCAGCCACAAAGCCTGGCATTGTGCGAAGTCACATCCACCCACGGTCCTCCTTATACACTGGTACAGGCGCGTGCTTAATTCGGTATCTCGCTCGCTCGCACACACACACACACACACACACACACACACACACACACACACACACACACACACACACACACACACACACACACACACACACACACACACACACACACACACACTGATACTATAGCGTCACTGTCGGGCACAAACCTCATATCTCCATATTTGTACTTTTTTATCGTACAACAATGGCTCATTTCGTCATATTTCTGTGTCACACAAAAGCAGCAGAAATAGTAATATCTATAAGCTATAATGTTTGGCATCGCGCCATGCTTGTAGAGCTGTAAGTGTAAGTGAAAATGGTGCATTTATCCAAAGTGCTTTACATACTGTAAACTGTGCATTACTATCACCTCACCACCATGCAAGGCACCAACCTGCACAACAGGAGCAATTAGAGGTTCAGTGTCTTGCTCAAGGACACTTTGACACTAACTCTGGGAGAGCCCGGGTTTGAACTGGGAACGTCACGGTTTCCCCGTCCGACCGTTCTACCGGCTACTCTACCCCTGAGCCACTGCCAGGGGTAGACATTTCGAACCATCACTTTTGGACAAGATTTCCACCTGACATACCACTTTGCATACATTGTGCCTTCGCACCGTGTTGTGAGCTTGTGGAGCTGCTACTTTTGATGCTTCCGTGTGACGCTCTAGTCTAGTATGATCAAGCAGGGCGTTACTTTACGAGGTTTCTGCTTGATGGCAACGATATCAATGTTCGAGAACCACTGCCTTAGGTTAAGATCTGAGGGACTGTTGTGAGGAGACGAGAACACTCACGTGTGAGAGGAGATGTGTTTCAATTGGCCCACATGATGAAGCCACAGTGTTTATGTGAGGTGAGAATTGATTGCTTTTCCATGTTGCTAATTATTAGCACTGCCCCTGTGGCCCATGCAGCTCCCATGGGACTTCATTTTCCTCCAGCATATAGCCGGTCTATAGCGCTGAAAGGCTGATTTGCACATAGTTGCGCACCACTGTCGTGCTCCAAAAATAGCCGATCTACAAGCTGACACAAGCGTCACATCGCAACACTGTGAGGTTGTATATATATCGGCATAGATCAGGCAATAAGCCTTTGGAAAGCAAGCATAGCGGTATGAGTTTTCAGATACAGGCTCGAAATCCTAGCCATTAATCACTGTCACTCAAAGTGCACGCGGCTGCTGATCAAATATCTAAATATAACTTTGCCTCAGAATTAGCATGGATGAAATATAGAAGGCAGTCAAAGGGAAAATATGATTCAAAATAATTCAAGAAACGTTCTTGTTACATCCTTGGGTTTCGCCTCTTGATTCTGCAAAATAGCAAGCTAAGTTGTAGCTAATTTGGCATGTTTTGTTCGGCTAGTCTCCGGAACTGGCACTCTCCCCGCCAAAGTGGTCTAATTTGTAGCAATACTTCCCTATTTCACTGAATTGCTAAATTGGTCCCTAAGTGACTAAAAATTACAAAGGCCTCGATTAGATTCAATTAGCTGAATTATTACTTAACATGCTTCACATTGAGGGATCAACTGAGACGCGTAAACATCCTGAACTGGCTGAGAGGAGAGCTACGAGCCACGACCAAAGACAACATAACAAGACACACCAAGAAACATAACAACATAAAAACATTAGGAAGTGCATGACTTGCATCGTGAGAATGATACCAGCACTGAGGTCAAAGGGAGAATGATATACAAGCACTGAGGTCAAAGGGAGAATGATATACCAGCACTGAGGTCAAAGGGAGAATGATACCATGCAGCACTGAGGTCAAAGGGAGAATGATACCAGCACTGAGGTCAAAGGGAGAATGATACCAGCACTGAGGTCAAAGGGAGAATGATACCAGCACTGAGGTCAAAGGGAGAATGATACCAGCACTGAGGTCAAAGGGAGAATGATATACCAGCACTGAGGTCAAAGGGAGAATGATACCATGCAGCACTGAGGTCAAAGGGAGAATGATACCAGCACTGAGGTCAAAGGGAGAATGATACCAGCACTGAGGTCAAAGGGAGAATGATACCAGCACTGAGGTCAAAGGGAGAATGATATACCAGCACTGAGGTCAAAGGGAGAATGATACCATGCAGCACTGAGGTCAAAGGGAGAATGATACCAGCACTGAGGTCAAAGGGAGAATGATACCAGCACTGAGGTCAAAGGGAGAATGATACCAGCACTGAGGTCAAAGGGAGAATGATACCAGCACTGAGGTCAAAGGGAGAATGATACCAGCACTGAGGTCAAAGGGAGAATGATATACCAGCACTGAGGTCAAAGGGAGAATGATACCATGCAGCACTGAGGTCAAAGGGAGAATGATACCAGCACTGAGGTCAAAGGGAGAATGATACCAGCACTGAGGTCAAAGGGAGAATGATACCAGCACTGAGGTCAAAGGGAGAATGATACCAGCACTGAGGTCAAAGGGAGAATGATACCAGCACTGAGGTCAAAGGGAGAATGATACCAGCACTGAGGTCAAAGGGAGAATGATATACAAGCACTGAGGTCAAAGGGAGAATGATACCAGCACTGAGGTCAAAGGGAGAATGGAAATAATGAATACTGTAGGTAGAATCCCAGATCTGTGTGTACACACACACACACACACACTCCACACTCCCCTCTCTGACAGGTATCAAAGTGATTTCTGTCTTTGTTGCATTCAATAGAGAGAACACTACAAAGCATATGAACGAGCAGTGATGGGCAAGTATTTGAAATACATGTATACGTATTTTCTGTATTTTAAAATAGAGAAAATACGTATTTAAAATACAGAAAATAAATGTTCAATGTATTTACAATACATTTCCCTTTGAAGTTCAAACCACGCTTCTTGATTATTAAATTAATCGGAAAAAGGAAACGATAGAATTAATTGTTAAGAAATGAATCAATATTTGCAGCCCTACTGTCCAGCTTCAAAGTCTGTGGGATCCAGGGACCCCCAGGGTTCCTTGAAGGGGATTCCAAATGGACTCTTACAGGTCTGTAAAGAGTGTACGGTCCATTTGGTTCCATCTGTACACGCTCAGAGTTGTGGAGGTTCTTGAATTGATATTAAAACAGTTCGAGAAGTTGAACCACAGCTGCTTCTCTTTGGTGCGCTACCATGTGTCGGAGGGCCCTGTGGCGCAGTCTGAGCGCGCTCAGAGCCAGGCCCCATCTCCTCTTAGTGGGCCTACCTGTGTCGGAGGGCCCTGTGGCGCAGTCTGAGCGCGCTCAGAGCCAGGCCCCATCTCCTCTTAGTGGGCCTACCTGTGTCGGAGGGCCCTGTGGCGCAGTCTGAGCACGCTCAGAGCCAGGCCCCATCTCCTCTTAGTGGGCCGTTCTGAGCTGCATTCCATGGAAGGGGACCGGGACATAGGGATGGACGGACGGATGAATAAAAAGAAGGACAGATCCAGCTTCCTCTCTCTCTCTCTCTCTCTGCAGCAGACTGTCTGAATGCTGTGTGCGTGTGTGTGTGTGTGTGTGTGTGTGCCCTGCCTAGAATTCCACCAATGGTCACATGATGGAGCCCTGACACTCAGCTGCTAATGGTGCTTCTCAACAGCCCATTGGAGAGGGTATGTGAGTGTGAATGTGTGTGTGCGCATGAGTGCGTGCGTGTGTGTGTGTGTGTGTGTGTGTGTGTGTGTGTGTGTGTGTGTGTGTGTGTGTGTGTGTGTGTGTGTGTGTCTTCTTGCTGCGGACCATTCTGTCTCTCACTCTGTGTTAAAAAAAATGTGCCATTGATGAGTGCATTGTTGTTTTTATTTTGAAAGAGAGATTACAGGTTCTACCTTCTAAACATAATCTCTCCATCTGGTTTCCAGGCAATCATGCTCCTCACTGTATCCATCATGGCCATGAACAAATAGCTGAAGCCATGTCCCACATCTTAAATGGTTGTCGACAGAATAGTGGATTTGATATCGAAAGACATCTCTTCCATTTTCAGGTCCTCCATCATGCTTTATAAGCATTCTACTGTGAAGCCGAGGATGTTTAACCTGTGTAATGATGATTCTGTGTTTCAGCTAACATTTCAGCTAACACCCCTGATGTCATTGTTGTAAATTAAAACCATAGAGTTCATTCTCGGAAGAAGCCTTTCTAACCAAAGTGCTGAAGTATCAGCAGCTAGTGCAGACCATCTCACAGCTAGGCTACAGATGTAAACTTTTAGTAGCCGTGTGCACAAGTTGGTTTGCCTTTCCAAAAGGAGAGCCAAGCAGTTAGCGAGGTACTGCTCAGTTTCAGCCATTATAGGAAGCCGCTCAATTTGGAGGAGGCGTTGTTTCCTTTATCCATGCATGATTTATGTCTGCTGCCCTGTGTCTGACACGTCAGCTGTATGTAACGATGCTCTGCCGTCCATGCACGTTGTAACTGGCTGTTCTCCTATTGTCAAACTGCACGGGCAGTGTTTATGTTCTTTGTACAAGGTGTTCCTGTACTTCTCATTATGTGGACATAAATAAACATTTAAAATACAATTACTATTTAGTCATTAAGCACAGTAGTTCAAAGCGGGGTCGATCACGGGGGCTAGAAACATCATTAAATAATAATAATAATAATAATAAATGACGCATTGTGAGTTTGTAGAGCAGCTATTTCTTTCTTTCTTTTTTTGTTGTTGCTATTTTCTGGTTTATAGCCAGATATGGCTATTTGAGGGTCCTTGACATGGAAAAGTCTGATTTAGCGGAGGCTCTTATCCAGAGTGAATTACTGCAAGAAGGGAGAAAGCACTGATCATTTGGAACCAAATGGACCCTTACAGGTCTGTCACTCAGAGTGTGTGCTAATTGAACTGCATCTGTACAGTACACACTGAGGATTGTATACAGCATAGATTGGAGTCCAAGAGATACAAAAATATACATGAAATGTGCTATCAAATGTGGCTCTGTGGTCTAATGCATGTATCAAATTGGGTGTCCTTGACACAAAAAGCTCAGAGAATCACTGCCCTAGTGAACCACAAAGAGGGACGGGAACCGATAGACTCTAATGGCGTTGGTATCAATGTACGTAAATGAAATCGGATAAATTAAATTGGTCTCGAATCATTGGTGTGTTTCGGGCTTTAGGCTGCACTCACACATCAGAACACGTGTTTTGTCTGTGTTCTGGGTGGAGACAGCCCCCCGCCCCCATCAAACAAGGCTGTCTCGTCAAACCACCGTAATACATAATGTAAAACAAATGCACTTTCAAACGCATAAACACAATACTTCACATGTACAGCAGATCAATAATGCAACACACACACGCACACGCACACACGCACACACACACACACACACACACACACACACACACACACACACACACACACACGCACACGCACACGCACACGCACACACACACTTTGTTCTGCTTCATCTGTCATTTAAAACCTGCCCGTTTACCAACTAAATGCTACTAAAATACAAAATGTACTGCTGGGGTTACTTTTATTACTGTCAAGACAGAAAGACGTGGGCATGAATGGGCACTTGATTGACCTTGTGTCGACTAGCCAAGCATCTCCCTAGACGCCATGAGCCCCATGGCTAAATAAAGCCCCCACCCCCACACACAGCACGCCTGGTCTGCGTGTATATACAGTAACACTCATTTGTAGAGAGAATAAACAGGCTGGATAATAACATGGATAGTTATACAGTAGAACCAGGCCGCCGATGCGGCACCGCGTGCCGCGCTACGAGCTTGTAGATCTTGCTATTTTTGAAAAATCGTGAAAATGTGGCGCAAAACTTTGAAAATAATATTCTTTCAGAGAGAGCGTTTTTTTACTCAAATCGTTGCTTTCCGGGGCGTCCCTGGAACAACATATTTCCAGATGGGGGTCCGAATACAGATAATTATGTGGGTCTTTGACATGAAATACTGAGCACCACTGATATAGAAACTGTCAGAAAACTGTCATGATTTACAGTAGAAGACATTTTTTTTAATTTCGATGTCAGGTCTAAACGGGTTAAAGAATGTGCGCCACGTGTATGATTTGCTACTGTATGTGTGAGATGTGCAAAAGACCTACGGTGTCTCAGCATACTGTGTACACGCCGTGTGCGCTCAAAGAAAAGTCAATGACTTTTGTAGTGAATTAACTTCAGGTCTTTACACAGGGAGAGATGAATTGATGATATATGAAAATAATTAGCATCAAAACTACATGCAGCACTTGTATAGCTGATGCCTCATTCATACAGTTTGACGCCGTTACTGATAGTTACAAGTAAAGTGAACGAGGGAAGGAGAGAAGGGAAGAGACATGCAGCGAAGGTCGTCAACACTCGTCATGCCAGAGCCTACATGTGGCATGCGTCTGAATCACTAGGCCAGCGGGAGCCCCCAGTTTGATGCCTTTATTCGCGGTTACTCACAAACAACATTTAAAAAATATTATTTTTCTGGCGAAAAAAAAGAACACCCCCAGTGTTTCCACTAACACTAATGACTAATAAATCCCTCTCTCTCTCTCTCTCTTCACAGCAGAAAGCACTTCTCTCACAGTCCTCCTCTCTGTCAGTGTTGTGGTGGTGGTGGTGATGCAATGAGACTCCATGCAGTTCTGTGTGGAGCGTGTCTGTGTTCATGATCAAAGGTCTGATCTGCCAGAGTGTTGCTTGCATCTCTGCCAGCCATCTTTTTGATGCCTGGGCGGGAGGCCATCAAAAAACGTCAGTCAGTGTGTCAGTGTGTGTGTGTGTGTGTGTGTGTGTGTGTGTGTGTGTGTGTGTGTGTGTGTGTGTGTGTGTGTGCTGCTGTGAGCGAGCGCCAAGCCAACGAAGAGAGAGCTTGGGCAATGGGAAAAACTCAAGATGCGCGCACCAGCGGTGCGCGCATCTTGAGTGTGCGCGCACCGCCGCACACGCACACGCACACGCACACACACACACACACACACACACACAAAGCTATACAAACATTCACATGCTCGGCTACACACACATAAACACAAACAGGCCATTATAATTCCGTTGCTTCAGTGCCTGTGTGCATCAGTACAGATTAGGCCTCTGGTGGGTTACCATTACAACATGGACCGGCTCCAGTGCAGAGAGCTAATCTCTGTCCTTCCAACGGATCATCAGGGCCCACTTGAAACATGTTGAAAGGGTCTGCGGCCCACCCCTTATAAAACGTGATATGCACAGTCAGGGGTATATCTGCAGTGGTGGAAAGTCACTACTGTAAGTACATTTACTTAAATACTGCACTTGAAACGGGACATTCGGCATAGTGAGCACTTTCTACTTTTGGTATACTTTAAGTGCATTTAGATACCAGTACGTCTGTACTTTTACTCAAGTACATTTTTAATCCCTGACTTTTTCTTGTGAGGGAGTATAGTTCTACATAGCAGTGTTGATACTTTTACTTAAGTAAGACAATCGAGTACTTTTTCCACCACAGTATATTTATTGATGATATTGTTGGTGTTATTTTTATGCTATTATGTTGATGAATTGAATACATAGGACCACAATGGAAACAAGTCCCCAGGGCTTTTTTTGTGTGTTATCCTTTTAGCTCAAATGTCTGACTGTACAGATGTTATCAATCAATCAATCAATCAAAGCACTTAACACAGCAGCTGTCAGATGGCTGCTGTGTTACAGTATAAGTGGTCAGTTGGGTGTGCGTTTTCAGAGCATGTTTTATTTGTATAATGATCAATGAATTGATCTGTTAATGCTACAGAGCTTTCTACCAATATGTATATTGTATTGTATTCAATACATTTTGTATTTGAGTAGAATGGAAACACGCCCCTACAGTATATGTCATCACGTTCATTATTGTGTGTTCATGTAGGCGATGACTAGATTACTAGTTGATTGCAATGTGACACTTATTGAGTGTGGACAAGAAAGAATATAAGTTGATTACAATGCCAATCAAAGGTCATTTAGACTTTAGAGCTTGCTCTGAATCAAAATGTAACCACTCAAAGCCCTATGAGTCGTTACACTTTTTTGTATTAGTGACAAATTGAGTACAATGGAAACACGCCCAATATCCTTTTAGTATGACCTTTGACTGCACTATCCGTACACGCTCAAGTATATTCAATCAATTCAATCAAAACATGGGATAGAGATATTTTATCCATTTTGGGCGGGAACCCCTTTTGGTGTTTCAAGCATTCTGTTATACTTTAGCTATTGAAAAATTGCAGATCTACAAGCTCATAGCGCGCCACCGAGTGGCGCGCTATGAACTTGTAGGTCTGCTATTTTGTAAAAATGCGGCACAAATCTTTGAATAGGTAATAGGTATATATTATTTCAGAGCGAACGTTTTTTTTTTTTATTTCGACGTCAGGGTTAAAAGTGTAATCATATTCATAGCTATCTAGCCAGTTTTCTTTGGATCTCTCCCGGGATTCCTGTGGCTCTTCGACTTGAATTCCTTCACTCACGTCTCTCTCTATTATGCATTTCTTTCTGTCCTCCCGTCTCCCCGTCTCCAAATCCATCTTATTCAGCCTCTCTCTCTCTCTCTCTTCCTCTCCGTCTCCTCCTGGGGGACTCCCTGTTCCTCCCAGGGCGGTCATTCCTTCCTTTACTCTTCCTCTCCTACAGAAATGTCCTTTGCCTCTTTTTCTCATCACCTTCTTTGGGGCCTTTCTCTATAATTCCCTTGTGTCTGTCGAGTCCATCCGACCTGATGTCACGCCGTCACGGCTGAGAAAACCATGCAGTGACGAAGATGAAATGCTCATCACACTTTGATGGCAGACGTGAAACGGGAAACTTTTTTAACATTTTTAAGTTTAGGTGTGAGTTTAGAAGTTATAATTGTTTGTATTTGTATTCAATCAGCTCGTCACAGTTTGAGGAAAGGAAATAGTGTTTAAGTTAGACTTTCAGCTTAGTGTACCTTTAGGTACTGCACACAAAGCCTGAAACAGAAGATATACCCCTTGAGAAAAACCCATGTTTCTATGTCAGTCGTTCTCAAACATTTTCATGTCAAGGACCCCCAAAAATATATGTATTTGGCCGTAGACCCCCATCTGAAAATATGTTTATGCCCCCCCCCCCCCCCCCAGAAACAAAGATTTTAGTTCAAAACATTCGCTCTGAAAGAATATTATGTTCAAAGATTTGCACCGCATTTCTAACATCATATCCTGTGTTTGTAAAACTGTTCAAAGATTTGCGCCACATTTTTCAAAAATAGCACATCTACAAGCTCGTAGCGCGGCAAGCTTGCAGATGTGCTATTTTTCGACAGCTAAAGTATATAGCAAAATGGCCGATGCACACCTCAAAAGGCTGGTGACAGGTGTGTAGGGCAATAGAGCATAATAATGAAAAGGGTATCTTTGAAAGACAAAGAACAGGTCCCGCACACTGTCAGACACTTGCCAAAGAAATGTTGCTCTTTATTAGGTGGACGTTTGGGTCGCTTAGACCTTCATCAGGCAGACATGGGTTTTTCAGTTGTCTGTCAATGATTGTCAGACAGACAATGATTGTCTGTCCTGATGAAGGTCTAAGTGACCCAAACGTCGACCTTAATAAAGAGCAAAAATAAATGTGGCAAGTGTCTGACAGTGTGCGGGACCTGTTCTTTGTCTTTCAAAGATACCCTTTTCTTTCTTTCTTTTTTACGTATTTTTTTGTGGCTTTCGCCTTTATTTTATATATTTTATGGAGGGACAGACAGTAGGCTGACAGGAAATGGGGGAGAGAGATGGGGGAGTGACATGCAGTAAAGGCCGTCGGGATCGGGAGTCGAACCCGCGGCACACTGCCAGACTCGGACTACCGGCCAAGGTGCCTGGACCGCTGAGCCACGGCCCAAGGCCCAAAGATACCCTTTTCAACATCTAAAGTATTTAACATAATGCTTAAAACACCAAAAGGGGTTCCCGCCTTGAATGGGTTAAGAGCTAATTGACTGGTAAAAATGTGCACATCATGTCCACTTGCTATTTGTCGGACGACAAAATAGTGGGCTTTGAGTGGTTACATTTTGATTCAGAGCAAGCTCTAAATGACTGGAATTCAACATTTCTATAAGGGCTTTCGATTGGCATTGTAATCAACTTGTGTTCTTTCTTGTCCACACTCAAAATGACACGCATTGTAATCAACTAGTAATCTAGCCATCGCCTACATGAACACACTGAACTAACTAGACAATAATGAACGTGATGACATATGCATAATGAACCACTAATACCATTAGTTAGAAGAGGAGCGTGAGATCGGGTTCCACCTAGGAAACACTAAACCCAACAGCATATGACTGGCAGAGAGACAGAGAGAGAGAGAGAGAGAGAGAGAGATGAAGTGGTCAGTGCACCACAGGAAACAGTGGAATGCTGTATATGTAAACACACTGAGTCAACAGGGACAGAACATGCTAGGGGGCAGGCGCACACACACACACACATGCAAATGCATGCAAATGAACATGCACGCCACGCACGCCCACGGCCACGGCTGCACGCACGAGCACACACACACACACACACACACACACACACACACACACACACACACACAAATCCTTTAGAATGATCATCATTCTTGCATCATTCTTGTGTGATGAAATCCTCATCTCCTATATATCATTTTCATGTCAAGAACCTTCAAATGCATATTATGCGATTGAAAAGATCTTGTGCCAGAGGGACACACATACGAGAAGATTTGTGTCAATAAATAATAAATACCAGAATTCCTGTCCTTTTACTAAATGAAAACGTTTTAATCCCTGAATCCAAATGCTACACTGGCCAAAAAGCACCCCAACATTCCCACATATATGGCAGGTAGAAAATGGCAGGTACATTTCTCACGTATAGTAATGTCCAGCGATTTCTTCTGATTGACCTTTGACCCTGGGGCGATACCGAACCCCGCTCGTTTATCCTCGGGACTGATAAGGTGACCGGGACCCGGGTCACATGACCACATCGTCATGGAGACAGCTCATCTGTTGCACCTTTAAGAGGTCTCTGGTTCACTCTTGGTCATTTGAATCATTGATTCCCACATGCTGACTAGAGAGAGAACCGGGTCAAGTAGAATGGGTGTTCTGTTTCATGTGCTGTAGTATGGTTGATGTGATATTAGGCATGGAATAAAGCAAGATAAAATATTCTTTTTACTGAACATTTGATATTGTTTTGTTATTATTATTCTAAATCTTCTGTTCTACTGTACATACAGTACAGCCAACCAGTTGGCACAATCACAGATTGAATGAGACTTTAACATTTAGTCAGCAGCTTAAAAACCAGGCTAAAATGCTAGAAAGGGACTAGTGGACAAGAGATCCAGTATAAGTCATTTTACACTTGGTTGCATGCTGAAAATAGATCTACAAGCTCACAACGCGCCACGCTGCGACGCGTTGTGAGCTTGTAGATCGGCTATTTTCAGCAAGTGTACAATCAGTCATTACGACGGCATCAAGGCCCACCAAAATACATTTTAGTCGACTAAATCAACTGTAGATCGACTAAAACTAGACTAGGTGACTTCCAGGTGACTAAAATGTGACTAAAACTAAATGAAAACTATTCAAGAGACTACGACAACAAATGTGCTGCCAAAAACAACACTGCCATGGAATATGCTTCTAAATCTGAACTTGTATTCAATTGCTAGTTTGATCACTTCAAATACTCTTTTAATCTCAAAATAACTAATAACCAAACATAGACGATCACTGCATGCAACGTGTCGTGAGCTTGTAGATCTGCACATTTTGGTGCTTTCATACAAGGCATGCTGGTTTCTATGGAATACATGGAACACAAATAAGTGAAATAAGTCGTGGCGACTGAGAACATTAATCCATGTGTTAGGGTTACGGGTAGTACTATGCTGGACATTCATTCGTTTTAGTTCTGGACACAAGGTTGTTTGCATGCATATCCAGGCTTGATGCACAGGGGCTTTAGACAGGGCACCAAGCTCAGGGGGGGAACTAAACGCCTGGCCAAAAAGAAAGGAAAACCGGACGTAACTGCACTGAAATGCTGGGAAAAATAATGTGTTGGCAAGGCAGCACCGCTGACCTGAGTCACCTCGCTGATAAGCTAAATGTAGGCTATCTTAGAATTCATTTATTCTATTATTTTGATAAATATTCTTTTCTCATTTTCTCAAAACACAATCATTTCTCTCTTTATTACATTACCAAGACCGCGGTAAAGTGCCAAACAGCCCTTAACGGTTCTAAAATCACTATATCAAGTCCTCGCATGGCTTATTGCTTTTATAAAACGGACAAAATCATAATATTAACATTATCGCCACAAGAAAGTACTTCCTGCGACTGCCTTCACAAACAAGGGCGTTGCTACACAAATACATGAAAGGTCCAGTAATGTGACGTCATGCGGTCACAGGTGTGTTTATGTATGGAGCATTTTTACCACAGCTTCGAATGTGCCTCAAACAATCATATTCAAGGGTAGTTTGTATAATAGGACGAACGAGGACAAAACGATAAATTATCTTGAATCCCAGGCCAGCATGCACTGCAAGGAAAAGCAAGTCATGGCGAGGTCTGCTGCTGGTCTAACAAAAGAGAGATTAAGATACAAACGGGAAGAAAACGGAACCCACTAATTAGGGTGGAGGGACTAATGATGGAGGGAGGTGTGGAAGGATAGGAAACCAGCCAATTGTTTGACAGGTGAGGATAAGGAGAATAGTAATGCTCGGTTTTTTACTTGTTCTGTGATGTGTTGCACACAAAATAACCAATCTACAAGCTGACAATGCGGCGCATTGCGGCACGTTGTGAGCTTGTAAATCAGCGAACGGCTATATAAAAATCATCAAATCAGCCTTTTTAAGAGGGAAATCGAATGAAAGAAGGAGCTAGGAAGAGGAGAGGAGGCCATGATGGTGTCTGTATGTTGGTTTCCAGACAAGAGAGAGGGGGTTGTGTTGGTGGAATGGAGGCCAACAGGCAGACAAGCAGACAGACAGAGCAAGTATAGGCTAGGATGGGAGCTACAGTAGCTAGCCTCTCACCATGCTTCACTAGCCACGACATGTCACTGTGTAGCTGGAGCACAGTGCCCGTGAGCTTGTTCATGAGTGTGTGTGTGTGTGTGTGTGTGTGTGTGTGTGTGTGTGTGTGTGTGTGTGTGTGCGCGTGTGTGAGTGTGTGTCCATGTATATGTGGGTCACATTAGAGAAGATGGTGGCCATAGGCTAGTCTGGACTGTACGTGTGCGTGTGTGTGTGTGTGTGTGTGTGTGTGTGTGTGACTGTGTGTGTGTGTGTAGACCGATGCAGTGGCTCACACTGCTCTTATCGCCAGATGAGATGAGAATGTCTCAATGCTCCTTTGTTGTCCGGGCAACCGCCTGGACCGGTTCCAACAACACTCAACGTCAGTGTCCTTCAGCGCTCCCCCTGGCTCCCTCTCTCCTTTTATCCTCCCCCCCCCCCTAATCCTTACGCCGTCTTAGTGCCTTTCGTCCTTCCCTGTGACTTTTAATGTGCTGCCGGTTTGCTTTGAAGATTGATCTTAGTGTGCTGCTGCGTGCTTAGTGGGCTGTGGACCTCGCTAAAGGTGATACTGTAGGACAAAAAGGGATGACGCATGAAGGTAACACGGAGGAACCTGTGTCGATGTCCGTGTGCTGTCTGTCCACGCCATCGTTTTGGGAGAAGAGAACCAAGACATTGAAAGCCGTTTAGGATGTGTGTGTGTGTGTGTGTGTGGCGGCGGGCCTTGGGGTGTGTGTGTGTGTGTGTGTGTGTGTGTGTGTGTGTGTGTGTGTTCCTGTTCTATCCTCTGGTATCTATGATTGGATCGGGGGAGGGTGCTTACGTGGTTCTATCCATCATTCTGGTTCCTCTGTGTGAAGCTACCGTTTCTCTCCCTCTCTCTCTCTCTACGCGCACGCACGCACGCGCATGATTTACACTTAAGTTGATTAAATGGCGGTTTAATATAACCTTCTCTTCCCAGTTCCCATCACATTATAACACATTATAACTAGGCAGATTCTATACGCATTGAGAATCATTGGCTTATCTCATCACGTGACAGCGCCCGTTGAAACACTGAACTTATACAGGATATCCAGACACTCTCGAATTGACTAAAGGATTTATGTTAATGAAATAAGCATTTAAGCAGCAGAGATTAAACATTTTAAAGCCTTCAACTCTCACTTCTTAAATTCTTGTTACTTTGCAGTCTTGTATCCTCATACGTTCCCTCTCTCTCTCTCTCTCTCTGCTTAGTTGTTGAATTAAAGATATTATTGGACAAATCTACACTTTACTCAACTAGTTTGGCCACTTAAAATGCTCTAATCTTAAAATAATAACCAAAAGTAGCCTATATACAAACACTCAATGTGTTGCAGATGCAGTGAGAGCTTGTAACACACGTCGGCAACATGCTGCATGCATGGAAGACATGCTGACTAAAGCCCGACACACACCGGGTGCACAGCGACGCGGCACAGGCGTTGCCGCGCCGCAACGCCTGGAAAATAGAAAAGTGGCGTATCGGAGCGTCAGGCGAGGCGTGAACGCGCGTCGGACAGAGGCGGCTGTTTTGACGCGCGGCGTTCGCAGACGGTGTGTGCGGCCCTTAACTGACTTCTATGGAATCCAAGTGACTGAAGTCAGTCATCGCGACTGAGAACAATTTAAGATTGTACATACATAGACTGGATTGGACATGGCCGTTGTTGCCCCTCAGTTTGGCCGTGTGTAGGTCTGGCACGCTATGGAAATGTCATGTCACGTTTATTATGGCAAAAAATAAATGCCATTAAAGATATATTTTTTAATTTAAATTTCTATCCCACGATTTTTGCAACTCATTGTTTCACCCAGTGTCTATTATCTAATGTAATCCTGGGAGCTACACTTCCTCTGCCAACCTGGGGGGGGGCAGAGGACTGACCTCATGCTTCCTTATATGCATGAGGAGTCCAAGCTGCTTCTTTTCAGTTGACAGGGGGGAGTTTCCCTGGTTGGACGTAGCGTGTGGAAGGAACACGTTTTTCCGACCAGGTCCTTTCCCCACCATCAGGCGCCCCGGCTGGCCAGGGGGAGGTAGTTTAGAGACCAGGATTACTGCATGTTTTTTGTGAGCGTACCTACTACCTACACTAGGGAAGAAGTTCCCAACCACTGGTACTAGTACCACTAGTGGTACTTGAGCCCCCCTCTGGTGGTACTCAGAGGAGTCGCCCAAAAAAGACAAATATCCATATTAATACAGGTATAGTTCTTCTGACCAAGCAATTGGTTGAAATAGGCTCTCCAGTTGTGCTGAAATGAGCATGACAGCATACCTAGCCGTTAATAGAAGATTTGAGGATGGATTAATCACATTAGAAATATTATCAGTTGTGCTGATTAGACATAGTTTCATCAGAGCAGCAGCAAAAAAGGCTTGGGAATTGAACAAACAAACAAAAAAGTATAAATTACATGTTCCTCCTGTGTTAATAGCTGAATAGGATGAGGCAGGTCTATGATCCTGTATTTTAACATCAGTTATCATGGTACTTGGAGAGCCAGATATATTCTGTGGTGGTACTTGGTATGAAAAGGTTGAAAACCCCTGCCTAGGGCACACAGGGAGAACATGCAAACTCCACACAGAAGGGCCCTTTCGCCAACCCCATAATCAAGATATGCTTAAAACTCAAAATGCCACTTTTGTTAGCATTCCAATTCTAGGGGGAACTGTCGCCAAAAATAGCCTATCTACAAGCTCTGTGTGTACACTGTGCGTGCGTGTACAAAAGTGTGGACCCAAAATAAAGATCAATTAAGTTCAATATATTAATATTTAGATTGTTAGTAGTAGTAGTATTTAATTTCATTAAGACATATTATATTATTATATAAGAGTAAAAACAAAGCCAGTAAGAGTCCAACGGAAATTGATTTTGAATGAAATTAAACGTTGTGGTGAAACATACAATAAAACTTGTAATGTGAATGAATGCTCATGTGATTCACAACGTGATCCCTGCTTCAAACTGTCACTTTGTTTATTAGTCCAGGACTGAATGTGAGACTGTAGTATGAGATTGTACATTTGCCAATACAATACATGAATTTATTCATTTTGTATGTACTGTATGTGTGTTCGGCGCACGCTCGCACACACGCACACGTTTTCACTATACTGGACTAAAAACGAAATCATCCTCAACGTTCAAGTAATATTAATTATTTGCTGGCCTTCCTGACCTGACCTGGCATTTAGACCTTCCAGGCCTGCCAACTGCCATGGCTGTGGAACATCACCAGGCACTGATGTCATGTTTAGGCTCTGTGCAAAAAGAACAGATTAACAGATCCTCTTGCAGGGTGTGTGGGGGGGGGGGGGGGGGGGGGGGCAGGCCCGTCTAGAGTTTGAATGGACAGGTATCAGTCAAAAGGGAGACATCGAAGCGGAAGGATGGGTGGGGGAGGATCAACATAATGGAATGTCAGAACAGGTCAGTTCCATATATGGAGATCTAAGGGATTTGAGGTCAGATTGCTGGCCGGCTCCATATATGCAGATCTAGGTGATGATCCAGTCTTCTCCATGTATGGCTATCCAGTCGACTAAACGTCATAAGATTTTAGTCGACTAAAATGGATTTTATGCCGTCGTAATGATTTTACATGTCGCGCTGCGACGCGCTGTGAGCTTGCAGATCTGCTATCTGCTATTTTCAGCATGCAACCAAGTGTAAAATGACTTATACTGGATCTCTTGTCCACTAGTCCCTTCCTAACATTTTAGTCCAGTTTTTATCTGTTGACGAAATTGTCAATACATTTAGTCTTAGTTTTAGTCATCATAGCTTAGTTTTTCAGTCAGTTAAAAAAGGTAGTCGATGAACATTTTTCGTCTTAGTTTTAGTCGACAAAAACAACACTGGTCCATATGCATTTTCCCAACAACCATTACATGCAGGTTTACACCTGCTCACACTGGACACGTTAAGATAAGCTCTCAGCTGTGACATCCAACGTAAGCAATACACTTTTACATTCTCTCTTTAAAAAATAACACTACATTATGCACCCTATAGTCTTGTTTACAAGAGTCCCCAAGGGGTCCCCGGCCCTCTTTATGTCCCCTCTACAGCAACAACGGGGGTTGACACTAAGGTCTCAGAGGCTGTACTTTCCCATCAGATAATGTTCTACTTGCCCAAAGGTCATGCCCATCCTCCAGATGACACCCCCAGTCACAACCACACAAATTAACGTAAAAGTAGATTACTATCACATATGATATGACACACGCAGTTGCGCACGCACACACGCACTCCATCGATCACTGCTGTGGCTCTCAATAGAGGGTATGCACGTGACATCATCATACCCAGAAGTTATGCGGGAACGCCTACAGAGTGCCAAACCGCACCGGTACGGTCAGCTCAAAATAGACTGATCAGGGTTATACTAGGGATGGAACCCAGAACCCATATACATAGGAAGGAACCAGTTCAGAGAGCTGAACTGGCTCCCAGTAGAATCAAAGGTTACAATGGCTAGACTAAACATGGTCCATAAAATTAAATACGGAGAGGTTTTAAGAACATGTTTCAGGCAGGTAAACGAGGTACACCATTTCACCAGAGCCAGTATTGCAGATGTGGTGCTCCCTGCTTTTAAAAGTAAAGTGGGCAAAGGCTCATTCATTTATATAGGAGCCACACAGTGGAATAGCCTGGAATCCAGTGTTAAACTGACCTCCAATTTGAGGACATTTAAACAGAAGACTAAAAAATGGCTACTGGAAAAGGTTCCCCTATAAAGGGTCATCTTAGAGGGATGGATAGGGATGTACTTGTTGTGATGTGTATGTAATGTATATGTACTGTTATTTATTTGTGATGTATTTTAAAGTATTGTATACCGTTCAGTCAGTGTGAGAGGACCCCAGTGGAAATAAGTCTTCAGACTGTGTAATCCTTGAATCGCTGAGTATAATGTTGTATTATGATTGCTTTTCTAAATAAATCAAATCAAATCAAATCAAAATACGGACTCCTTGGGACAAAACCGTTTCAAGGTCAAGTCCACAACAATGCAACTCATTGAGTTGCATTGTTGTGGTTGACCTTGAAAACCGTCTCGTCCCGACCCGACCCTTTGGTGTGGTTTAACAGTCCATATACATCCAAACAGAAAAAGTCTGATTGCATTAAATTACATGAAACAACATTAAACTCACTTTGCCACTCACTCGATGCATGCGCATACCCTCTATTGCCAAGTTACATACTGTATACAATAAGGATCCATCTTTGAAGAGAAACGTGTCAAAGTGTGCCTGCTCCCTCCCATCATCCCCATCCATCCATCTCTTGCTGTTTGTAATGGTTTATAGTGCTGCTAGTGCCAATTGGCAAGTTCTACTTTGGTCCACATGCACTGCTCCAAAACGTGTGTGCCTCGGGTCCAGATGGACCGATATGGACTGGAATGATGTCCAAAACACAGGCTCAGTTTTGACAATACTGAGCCCAAATATAATGAAAAAGTATGAGCGATCCTGCTGTTTTGCTGGGAAATACACAGCCAACAGATAGATGAACTATAGTGTCTGTGTTCTCCGAAACACTATAGCTTGTTAGCATACTAAACATGATACATTACACTAGCTAGCACGCCCTAAAGATAGCAGTAGCACACGCACATCAGTCTTTGCCAAGAGGTTTTACCAGCCAAAACATACATGCATGTCCTAGAAAATAAATCGCCGTCCATACGGTACCCACACAAGCCAAAAGCAATGCATTTTTTAAGCCAAACTATTCATATTATGTATTCACAAAGCTGCAGATTCCCCAGCTGAACTGCTCTGTTTGTTCTGATGCTGCCGCTATTCAAAGGCAGTCCTGGACACATGGGTATTATACAGGCAACCTATTCATGAGGCCGATAACCGTTCTCAGAATTTAAATGTAAAATTCTGAATCATAGATACCATAGAGTAGACTACAAATACATAATGACTAAATTAACCCTATGAACATACTGTATAGCGTCCGATCTTGAGGTTGTTGTGAGCTTGTAGATCAGCTATTTGTACTGAAGAAATTTGGTGCGTGTGTGTGTGTGTGTGTGTGTGTGTGTGTGTGTGTGTGTGTGAGTGTACGCATGTGACATAAGACAAACGACACACTATGCCACTGGTGGAAGTCTTTTCACCTTGTCTAGACAGTGTCTGTGTCTACATCCTCCAGCCTGCATGACTTTACATTCAGTGTATGTTACCTTGTTTTCTAGCGTTTGTCTACCACCTGTCTGTTCTTCTACATTTAACCATCCATCCATCCATCTTCAACCGCTTATCCGTAGTCGGGTCGCGGGGGCAACAGCTCCACCAGAGTGTTCCAGACTTCCCTCTCCAGAGCAACATTAGTGACTATCTCCGGGGGGATCTCGAGACGTTCCAAGGCCAGTGAGTCCTCCAACTGCACCTTGGTCTGCCCCGGGGCCTCCTCCCAGTGGGACGTGCCTCAAGGAGCTCCCTAGGGAGGCATCCTAACCGAAAAGCGAAAATAGGCGACCTACAAGTGCACGAGTCGTGCTGCGTTCGCGACATGTCGTGTGCGCAGAACGTTCCATGTATTTTCACTGAATGCTCTGCTACTATGCTATCCTCTTCTTGCAAAACCTTTTCAGAGGGGGTTCTGCGGCAAAATACACATCAATTTGGGGGTCCTTGACATGACAAAGTCTAAGAACCACTGGAATAGGGAACCTGGGGTTCATGTGGTCAACGGCACCATTCTGTGCTCTGTGTGTCTGCAACGCCAGTCTCCTGTGTGCCCATAAAGCGCCGCTAGCAAGTGCTATACTTGTGCCCGCCTGCATCTTCTGAGTGTGTCTGCCAGTCCAATATACCTGCCACTGCGCTAGGCATCGTCTTCTGAGTGTGTCTGCCAGTCCAATATACCTGCCACTGCGCTAGGCATCGTCTTGGCACCGGGCTCGGCACCGCTCCCACTTGGCACAGCATCAGTGGACACCTGAGTCATGCAGTCTGCCCAACGATCACCTTCCAGTCCATGACACTATAATCTCTTTCTATATTTACATGCTTGAGAGGAAAAGCGTGGTACGGTGGGTGCCAAAGGAGATTGGACTCACACTGGGTATCCCAGTGTGCAAATCTATCTATAATCACAGCGAACGTGTGTGTGTGTGTGTGTCTGTTTGTGTGTCTGTCTGAGCATGAGAACCGTCCAACCAGTCACCTTCACATTTAGTCACGTGTGAAGTCGGTGGGATCAGCGCTTCTCCGGAACCGAGCCATGCTGTCACTCCACGAATGACGATAATGAACAGGTACTGACGTCGTAGAACATTAATACCTGCGGACAATGGGTACTGCACTGGTGTGTAGTATGTATGCGATGTTGATTCATTGAATACATTGTGTTGTCTTAACACTTTGAGGGCTTTAAATTGTTTAATCAACCGATCGACTCCGCTTAATACGCTAAACCCACTATTTGTTTTATGTGTTTAATTCACTGTATTTTAATAATTAAAAAGAAACTGCGTATTTGTCGCAGACCTGGTGACGAGGCCGCCACCTTATGATGACGAAACCGGAAATCAACCCATGCTCTGGGCTGCTAGGGCTTCTGGGAAATTGAGTCCAATGCAAAAATATTCTACCACCGCGATCTGAAACAACACTTCTCAGTCAGTGTTTTTTTTTCCATTCATGTGATCCAAACGCGTGGAGTCACCGGGTTGTGTCCAACGGAAACCATGTATGTCCTAAAAGGTATCAAAAACGGTGAATTAAACATATAAAAACAAAAGTCGGGTTTAGCATGTTCCGCAGGGAAAGTGTTAATATCTTAAGGCCAAACCACAGCAATGCAACTACTCGCAACTCCTTGCAACATGCGACTACTAGCAACCATTATCCCCAATGGCAGTTGCAAGGGGTTTCATTGGTGCAGTTTGGCGGTTTGGGGCACTCGTATCATCGTACATCATCATGGCGTAAATTCTCCATTCATTGTCAATGGGAATTACATTTTTGTGTATAGGACGAAAATAGCCAATTTGCTCTTCCACATATGACGTAAATTCTCAATGGGAGTTGAATGTCTGTGTAAGACGAAAAGCTACACTAATAGCTGAATATATGAGCTGAATATATGAATATATATCTGGTTTGGATAATAAAGCTAACGCTTTCTGTCTTTGGTAAAGTCTAGTTGTAATTGTGAGGATGTTTGTGTGGAGAAAGGCAGGATACGAAGTTTGAGAATTATTGGAACCCACAGCCGTCTCATTGAGTCAGAATTGTAACCCTCGAGGAGGGGGTATGATGCTGTAGGATATGTTGATATAAGATACCCTTTCTAACTGACTCCATGTGTGTTGTGTAGCTTTCCTTCTGCATGCAGCACACCTGTTCCAGACATGCGCTGAGTGTGCGTGTGCGTGCTACATGTGTACACCCCGTGTGCACATTGTCAATTAGCTACAGGCTGTAATAAGGTTTGGCTGACTCTCTGGGACTGCTAGTCTACGCATCATTGTTTTGTTTTGTTTTTCTTCCCAAATTGACTTTGACATGGTTGACATTTGCCGTTCATTTGACGATGACGAGCAGCCCCCTGGGTTCCTGAACTACGTCTGAATGTGTCGTTAAGATAAGCCAGGATACCAGAGCGGCCATTGTTTCAGCTAAACACTATGCACTGAGGCTGCATCTAAATCAAATCAAACTATTTTCTGGATGAGGGTCCACTTGAACATCTATAAAGTGTTCTCAGCCCACCCATCTGAGATAGGTGGGCTGCACGCATTTCCAGAGCATAATATTATGTTGTGTGTTAAATATTGGTCCCCCCACTTCCCCCCCTCTAATTCATATTCCAATCTGTACATTAAAAAAACATTAATGTTTTTTGAGATATTTCAATTGGTGTTATTATTGTTATTGTGAATTAATGCATGGGACCCGAATGGAAACAAGCCTGCAAGGTCTTTCTTCGGTGCTGTCCATTTGGACCAAATGTGCTTTACTGTACCCTGTACCGTTTGCATCAATTATCAATCAATCAATTCGATGGCACTTCTAAGATGAAGTTCTCATTCATCTGTATCACAATGAAAGCTCAACTTGTAAAGAAGAAATACCATACTTGTAGATATGCGTGCGTGTGTGTGTGTGTAAGTGTCTGTGTGTGTGTCTGTGTGTGTGTGTGTGTGTGTGTTGTGTTGTCGCTGTTTTTCAGTAGACACATGAAATGCAGAGCTGCAATATCCCCGAGAGTCAATATCAATTGTGTGTGTGTGTGTGTGTGTGTGTGTGTGTGTGTGTGTGTGTGTCTGTGTGTGCGTACGTGCATGCGTGCATGCGTATGTGTACAGTATGTGCATGTGCATGTGCATGTTCACGGGCATGCAGCTGTTGTTGTATTGTAGCGCACCATATTTGACCTAAAATGTTACGGCACACCATGCGGTTTGTTGGACGCGCTGCGTTGTTTCCTCCATACTGTCAGCCTGCTCCGAGTGTGAACCCAGACAATAGAGAGAGGAAGGGAAGAGAACAGCTCTTATAAGACAAACACAGGCAATGATGAACAGAGAGACACAACAGAGAGAGACGGAGACGGAGAGGGACGGAAAGGGATGAGAGAGATGAGTAGATGAAATAAGAGATGTGTAGAGAAAGAGAGCGGCACGCAGACAGATGCACACACTCAGCGGAGGCAAACACGCGCGTGCACGCCCACACACACACACACACACACACACACACACACACACACACACACACACACACACAGGGATGGAGAGGAGAGGAGGAATGGAGGCAGCGTTTTCGTTACCTTTCGGGGGACGAGGATTTCTCCGAGTTCACGGACATGAGCGGAGGCTGTCAGCCGCTCGGCTCGCTGGCCCAGCTAGGGACCACAGGCAGACAGCGAAGGAACCACACACACCACCCCACAATGCTGCTGCTGTCTCTTCCTCCTCGACCTCTTCTTCTTCCTCCTCTTCTCTCTCTCTCTCTCTCTCTCTGCCGAGTGTCTGGTTGAAGAGAGGAGGGGGAGAGCCCCCTCTCTCTGCTTCTGCTGCCTCCCCTCCGCCTCTCTTGTCTCCCTCTCTCTCTCTATCTCTCTCTATCCCTCTCTCTCTGTGTGTCCTGTCCTCTGGATCAGATAGGATGGAGGACACTGCAAAGGGGAGAATAGAATGGGAGCAGCGCGCACGCGTGCGTTTGTGCGTGCGTGTGCACGTGCATGAGTGCGAGAGCCAAAACACAGAGCAGCAGCAGCAGCAGCAACGTCAGTCGGCCGCCCCTCCTCAAGCCCCGGCAGCCTCTCTGTCCTCTCTCTCTCTTCCTCTCCTTCCTTCCTGGAGTCTCCTCCTTCAACCTCCGCGCTATCTATCCCTGCACTTTCCCTTTTTCTCCCCCTCAGCCCTTCCTATCAGTGAAGGAGGCGACGGCCTTCTTCTGGATTCTTCTCGTCTGCCTGCCTGTCTGTCTCTCTGTCTGTCTGTCTGTCTGTCTGTCCGTCCGTCCGTCCGTGCTTGTCTTTCTCTCGTCTGTCTTGCTGCTTGGCTGGTTGAGCCGGGTGATGAAATGAGCACACAGGCTCCCACACTCGATCCGGTGTCTCTCTCTCTCTCTCTCTCTCTCTCTCTCTCCTTCTCTCTCTCTGTGGTGTGTGTGTAGCTGGCTCTATCAGGCCTTTCTGCAGCTCTGCACAACAACAGAGCCCCAGAGCAGAGAGAAGTCGGCCTGTTCCACTGTGCGTGCAGCGAGAGGGGTGTCAGCCTCGCACACCAATGACAAAATGACTGCCTCTCTCCTTGAGGCGTGCTCAACCAACCCCCCTCCCCCCCACCTCCTTCTTCTCTCCCTCTTATGATTCTGCACAGTGCCTTTAGTACCTCCCTCTCTCTCTCCCTCTCCTATATGACATCCTGTCTCTCAGGGCAACGGCGCACTGACTTGCCCCCGTTCTCTTCTCTTCTCCAGCCATCCTCCCTCTTCTCTTCCCTTTTCTCATGCACCCCATTTTCCGACGCGCTGTTATTTTTCTCCACCTGTGTTGAATATGGCATTCATTCTAGATCGTTACTGCTCGTTATCAATCCAGCCTGTCCATCTTTACATGTGGCACGTGTCATTATAGGAAAACATGTTCATGTCATCTTTCAAATGTCGATAGTTTTCCAAAATTGTGAGCTTGGAGAGCGGCTATTTTCGCTAATATTTAAATAGGGCTTAAGCGGTTCCATTTTCTTTTCTTTTCGCCAGCCTCTAGCCATTTCATGCTATTTTCAAAACGACACCACTGATTCTGTGTGTGTGTGTCTGTGTGTCTCTCCCTACTCATTGTTTTGGCAGATGGATGTGTTTCTATGTGAGTGAACAACAGAGACAGACAGGTAGCCAGAGGGGGCAACGTGATGGGGGGGTGGGGGTGGGGGGGCAGTTGTTTCACTCCATTTCTCTCTATGCCTCTTATCCTGACCTCAATATTAGCCTGTGCATGTGTGTGCGCGCGTCCGTGACTCTGTGTGTGTGTGTGTGTGTGTGTGTGTGTGTGTGTGTGTGTGTGTGTGTGCGCGCATGCGTCTGTGTGTGTGTGTGTGTGCTCATGTGCGCGGCCCAGGGCATTCTAAGGTTACTGTTACTGACTAGTCACCCATACAGTACATTCCACTATGAAGAGACACAGACTGAACCGCTGAGAGCATTGTACATTAAAAAGGATATTTCACAGTGCAAATATGCAAGTTAGGATAAAACAGGGTCAGACGACTTGTTATAGTAATACATTCCTGACATCAAAGCGTCATCATGTCATTGTGTGTTCACAGCTTGGGCCGTTATTATACCAGACCCTATAACTCTAAATACACACCATTGTTCTGGTAAGGGCTTCGTTTTTTTTTTTACATCTCGCAAATGTTTACATTTCCATTGGAACGTAACCAAGCGTGGGCAGAGTCAATGTTGGCTAAACATCACGGTGAGTAATGTTAATACGTTATTTTGAAAATCAATATTGAATTCATTGGTCTGAAAGATCTATCTGAAGGGTCACTCACATGTGGAGATTTTATTTAGCTTTGAAAGGAGATGTCTTACACTACCAGCGTTTTTTTCCATTCCCCCTTTAAGCTGTTCATATTGACCTGTATTAATGTGTAATATTTGATGCTCTGTTGATGCATTTTGGGCTGAACTTAAATACACTTGCATCACAATGCATGAAAACAAAGCATAATGTAACTTGGACAAAAAAAATAGCATTGGTGGTTGGATTACCTACACTGAAATCTGAAGAAAATGTCAAGTCTGTGCAAGTTGATTTTCATATCTGCACATGCAGAAAATGAAAGGAATCCGATGGCTTACACGCATCTCAAACAAACCATGATAGGCTTTGGAATAATGACATGACAGTGTGTCAAATATACTGTAATAAACACGCTGTAGCAGACAGCTTTAACCACCTGAACCACACACACACGTCTCACACACACACACACACACACACACACACACACACACACACACACACACACACACACACACACACACACACACACACACACACACACACACACACACACACACACACACACACGATGCCCTTTCTCTCGGTCGCTACACAGAGTTCTCATTTCCTCACATAAAGGGGGCTACATTAGGCTGATATACTGTATCTGAGCCAAGCCATTGTCCTGGTTCTAAGTGCATGTGGGCCAACAGGGGGAGAGGGAACCACAGAGCAATGTGGAGCAGCAATGCATCCAGACATGAGCGTCATTCCTCACTGAATCCCTGGGGGGCTCAAACACGCTTACCCCGCACGCAGCACGCACACACACACACACACACACACCCAGAGGGGGGTCCGACCTCAGGGTGCCCTAGCTAGGAGCGCTGCCCACGGAAGCGGGTATCTGTTCACCCCACCGACCCCCCAACCCCCGTACGCATGAAACAGTGGTACGATCCTGAAGTCACGTTACTGTGAAGAGAGAGAGAGAGAGAGAGAGACTCTCCCCCCCCCCCCCCCCCCCCCCCCCCACACACACACACACACACACACAGATATCTTCTGAGACTAGTATGCTTCAATTCTCAAAGAAAGGAGAGGACAGAGAGGACTATGGTAGGGGAGAGAGAGAGAGAGAGAGAGAGAGAGAGAGAGAGAGAGAAGACTCTCTCTCTCGCCAGCGGATATATTTCAGGAGCTGCTATTGAGGCTGCTAGAAGCTATGTATAAGCGGCCTACTTCTCCACATTGCCTGATGGATGCTGCACACACACACACACACACACACACACACACACACACACACACACACACACGCTCCCATACCATCACGTGCAGGCACATAATGTATAGTAGTTTTATGCACATGCGCTTAGTCACACATATCTGATTATAACATTCAGTCATCAATCAATATTGATACACGTGTGCAAGTATATTGCGCAAGTGTGTGTGTGTGTGTGTGTGTGTGTGTGTGTGTGTGTGTGTGTGTGTGTGTGTGTGTGTGTGTGACTGTGTGTGTGCGCGTGCAGTGAAGGATGCTGCTCTGGTGGTGACTGTGCTCTTTGTGTTCAGCATCAGTCAGGTCATCAGTGTGTGTGTGTGTGTGTGCAGGCAGACAGTGTTCAGCGCTGCCCCCCGGTGGAGCGGTGAGGCGATGCATCCAGATTGACTGGCATACTGCTAGCCTCAGGCCTGACCGGCAGGATTCAGTGCTGTATGGACTAACGTTGCCAGATTTTGCAATAGAATATCCAAAGGCATCCAACTTCCAAGAAAACAAGCCTGAAAGAAACTACTAATAATCCACACGAGCACAGTTTACATAATTGGCTTTTTGAAACTACCAGATCTGAGGCGTTGTGGGCTTGTAGATCGGCTATTTTAACAAAGTTCTGAAAGAATGTGAAATATTTGGAATATCTTTTAAAAACATTTTAACAGCACAAATCTTGTATGGGGGTCCCTGGCACATTATTATTATTATTATTATTCACTGTTAAACAAAAAACTATTGGAACATCAAACTTTAACAGGGTATCCTTGTTGATCACAAACATCAGTTGAAAAGTGCTAATTGGTGCAGGACACATGAAGCATTCTCATTCCCCTGTAAAATAGCCATGCATTATGGACTGTGTAGGTGATCTGTGGTTTATGAATCTGTGCCAGAGGATCATCGTATTTTATTTTTGTTTTGTTTGTTTGTTTAGTGGACTCATGACTGTCAGTTCCCACCTGATTGGGAGTCATGTGGGAGTTCAGATTGCTCCAGACCATACTGAATAACTGCTAGCTTGCATAACAACTTCAGACTAAGACTCAAGTCTAAGATGTTGCTTGTTTTGTGTCCTCCAACGAGGTCTGGCAACAGCTCAGTCCTTACTGCTTATATCGGTTCAGTGGCACAAAAGTCGCCCCCAGGGGGACACAGCAACTTAGAACATAAATATCTCGGAATCACGCTGCTTTTACGCCCTGACTCAGAGGCTTCCAGCCAACAGTCTTTCAAGTTAAGAGTACCGCTCATTGACAATGAATTATGGCAGCCCATAGCTCTCCTACATGAGACACAGACCGAGTAATAACAAAGTGCTATTTTAACATGATCATTAGTGAGGACCACTATTATGAAGCCATAGGTTGAAAAGTGGTGAAGTGGTCCTTTATTTTGGCTATTTGAAAATGCAAATAGCCTGCATCCTATCCTTAGACTCACTAAATTGAGAAAGGACGCAATCATGTCACCCTCCGGGGGTCCTGGGATTCAATACAGTACTGAATACTGTACTCTAACGTAGTTGAAGTAGGACTCAACACAATGTCCCTGGGACCCATCTAAAAGACTAGCCTGGCTAAAGACAGACACGAATCAGCCGATGGCAAAAATAATTGCCAGTGTGATATTAGTCTGGCTTATTAGCCAGGCTACTAAAAATCCACCCATGGATACCGGGACCCATTACATTGAAAACCACTGGTTCATCATGCATGGGAGCATTATGCATGGGATAATCAATGGGGAGCAGGTCATTATAGAGAAAGGGTTTATTTCTCAACAATAACCCTCTACCCTTTGAGTATCCCACTTATTAAAGAAATTAATACATTGACCAAAGTAACAAAATAAAGGAAATGTTTAATGAAAAAGCCAAAAAGGATTTCAGTGAATATATAGTATATAATTCTATTCTATAATGCCGGGTTTGTCCAGTGCATAGCGCTCGCCCGGCCCTGGAAGACAATGGGAAGTGTTAGAGTCGATATTTGGTTACTGCTTCAGTTCAAAATGTTTTCAAAAACATTCATGAGAGCAATGTTTAGCTGTAAATGACATTGTGTGTTTGTTTACATGGCTGCCATGTTGGATATACCGCACACAAGCAAGCAACACAGATTGATATGAGCAGCTGCTCTGAGCCTTTGATTAACACAGTGGTCTGTTATTATTGAGTTTAGCAGTCATTATTCCAAAATAATAGACCGCTGAATTCAATGATTGACCAACCAAGGCGTGAAATAACATTGACTATGCATTCCACAGCACTGTCACGGTATATCTGTGTCTACAAGCAGCATGGCACCAGTAAGGCATAAACCAAAGTGTGAGTTAGCGTGTTGGTCTGTGGGGGGAGAGAGAGCGAGAGAGCTCATTAGCTAAGTGTGTGTGTGTGTGTGTGTGTGTGTGTGTGTGTGTGTGTGTGTGTGTGTTTAATTGATGGATGGAGTGATCTTTGCCCCCTCACGCTGACCTATGCCTCCGCGTGAGGTGGATGTTTTATTAGCCATGACATTTTTTAAATGGATTTTCTCACACATGTAGGACTTGTAGGTGTACAGGCAACACTTAATAGCGCCGCAGTGCACTGCACAAAATGGCTGACGTAATGCTTTGATTGCTTTCCTTATGCCCTTTCACCTCACTAATGGAGGAATGGATAAAGGCTAGCTGCAGCAGCCACAAGACTCCAAACCAACGTCTGAACTTTTGTTGGGCTTAGGGTAAGGCGAGAAGAACAATTTTACATCATTCAGAACTTCGGCAGTGCCTTTTCAGACCTTTGGCCGAGAGTTCTTACTTTTTTTTAAAGAGTTTGCATGGACAAGTACAGGGAAGTACTGTACCATACAAGGTCTGCCAAAAGGATGAATCCAAAAAAGCCCATCGGCTTCAAGGTTGATCAATTACTTTATTTTGCCTCCCGGGGGAGAAATTTGTCTTGGACACAAAGACCCACACTGCAGCATACATAAATACAATTACAATACAATACAATACAAGACAATAGAGGTACACACTACACAGTGACTCGAACAGCTTCTAAATAAAAACATACCTATTAGCACCACCTCAAAACCTTCTACCCCTACCCTGTCTGCACTCTGCAAGGACACGGTTAATTGACAGAGGGACAAAGGAATGCTTGTATTATATTTGCACGCGTGGACCTCATACCGCCTACCTGATGGCATTAACCTATACTCACCGAGTATAGGTTAAAAATGAATGTTGACATGGCACACTGACTATACAAAATAAAAAACATGGCACTTCCTTTCAAAATGGTTGAAGACCCCTGTCCTACAGTACGGTATGTTTGAAAATTGTGAAAATGTATGATGGAAATATTAAAGCAAACTATTTTTTACTAAAATCTTTACTTCTGGAGGTCCCTGGCAGAAAATATAAACAGTTATTGATTTATTTCTACAATCCATCTGCAACATACCATGGACTTTTTGGAAGAAATGTTTGGCTGTGGATACATGAACGATCACTTTACAGCAGTCCTGTTATGGCATGTCATAAATAAAATGACAGCTGTTTTGACTAGTTTGGGTCCTGGCCTAGTCAAACTAGGTTTGGGAACCACTGCTCTAAGGGGTCTGTCTACCAGGCTCCCACGGGTCACACAGACACTGTGGGGGCCAAGTCCAAGGCCACAGCCTGGAAAGGGAAGAGACGCAACACGTGACAGCAGAGCTAACAACACTGCAGAGTTCAACAAGACCCTGATGCTAGACAGGAGGGTGTGGAGGACCAGCGATTCAGAAGTCGCAGCCGAGTCGGTGCTGGCAGCTGTAGTAGCAAAAAGGTTTCTATGCAGCCCAACTCAATGACATGGCGGGTAACCGAGGCCTGAAAGAACTTAGGCCTGAAGCCTGACAGAGCACAAGAGACTGGTCTGAGTCCTCGCATCTGGTGAAGATACATTCCCTGGATCAACTTCACAGGTTAGTATGCAATCTCACATCGTATTGGCTATGGCACTGTGCCACTGCAAATGTCATGTGTATCGCATCATCGTTCTTCTCATCGTCATCACGTCATTACACATATAGTTGCTGTCGGGCAGAGACCTCTTATCTCAAACTTTATATTCAAACTTTTTATCCCCATACATTGATCATACAACAGTGGAACTGATCATCGAAACGTGGTGCGTTTTGAGCTTGTAGATCTGCCATTTTTTCATTTGAATCGTGAAAAGTACGAGTTTTAAACATATGAGGTTTCCACCAGACAAAGACGATATATTAAACACATCCATAATTAATTAATGGAGAGTGATATCATAGCACACACGTTGTCTACCGTCTGTCATCATGAATGAACGACTGATTTAATTGTGTAGAGGGGTCAGGGGAGCAGAGGCATATTCACAGTAAGGCCATACCAGGCCAGGCCGCCGTCTGTCCAAGTCGCAATATCGCCTGTCCTTGAAAACAGCGATAAAGAAGAAAGAGACAAAATCTTTCTGTCACCCCTGTGCCAATTATCTAATGTGATCCTGGGCTCTACACACCCTCCGCCAACCTAGTCCCCATATATGGGGGACATGGGGAGAGCAACGGACTTGAACTCATGCTTCCTTCAGTGTCCAAGTTGCTCCTTTACACTTGACAGGGGGAAGTTTCCCTAGTTGGACGTAGCGCGTGGAAGGAACACGTTATTCCAACCAGTTCCTTTCCCCCGGCTGGCCAGGGGGAGGCAGTTTAGAGACAAGGATTTGTACATTACTTCTTAAGGGCACTAATTACACTGCCAATGACCAAATGAACGCCTGTTTTCTAGTGTACAAAGAGTAAAAAGTGCACGCAGAACTACAATGACAACCTCTCGCCTAGAAAGTCTGTGTCTCCTAGCGTTTGAGAGAGATTTAACTGAAGGTCTGAATAATAATCACCATTATATAATAATATAAGTATCCTATAATCTAAGTAGCTATAGTTAACCAATATTGTGACAAAAAACAGTTTTTTTATATTTTCTTTAATAACGTTTCAATGTGTTCTTGCTGCTTTCCGATTTTCACCTGGCCAACTAGTAATTCCTGCATGCTACTGCAGGGAAGAAGGAGCATTCACATTTCACAGTCACAAAATTATAATTTTCACCACTGGCAGAGCAATGTTAGAAGAACAGCAGCACCCTCTACTGTCCGACAATGAGAATTTCCCAATTTTCCCTTTTCACATTATGTTCCTTCTCACTTAAAGTGAGAAGCTGATTCAAAATGAGATACAGGTCACCAGGGAGAACTAAAAGTAGTCACATGGAGAGGGACCAGATGGAAATATAACAATGTGTTGTGTTTCTTTGTGTGCATATGTATTCCAGAAGCCAAGGAACTAGCGAACGAACAGGCCTGCGGTTAAGCTTGTATTCAGCTGCAGGGAGGAGTGACAATGGGTGTCCTGTGCTTAAGCTAACGAGCGTTATAATGACATGCAGCACCATGGTGCAGGAGTGAGAGAGTTAGGCCTGCTTGATGTTTTTGCAGTTAAGTTGAAACAATGGCTGTGATAATTCACTCTGTGAGATGACTGCATAATCCTTGCTCACAAATATAGTATACACAGCTTTATATTGTACGTTCTGTATATTCTGTATACGGAATATAAAGAATATATACATATACTGTCAGTGTATTCTGGTTGCTAGATTATGTTAGCAGGAACGGTAACGCACACCTGAGGTTGTGGTGGCGCCGTGTCATTAGTCCGACAGCTCATTATTCTGACGGTGTACTGAAGCGAAAGTGAACTGACGCTTCAATTATATTCGCCACTCCTACTTCTTTACGTCGTTGGTATCCTTCAGATTTTTCAACCACTGCGCGTTTCACTGTGTTTCAAAATGGCGCAATAGTGCCAAACAGATGAGGCACATGTCTCTCTAGAAGCTTTTATATTCCAAACGAGATGCTAGGTTAAAAATGAAGACAGAACATTGCCGTTTTGATCAAAACCATGGTGCAGTGACTGAGGCAAATATCGTAGCCCAGCGTGCACAGGATACTATTATTAGAGTATTTACAGTTCTCGTCCTATCAAATAAAAATGCGTGGTGCTCAGGACGGGTATACTCGTTCTAAGGCGTGTTATCTCGATATAAGAAGGTTTTCCATTTTTGGCCATGATCAGATCGACGAGGTTCGGAGATCATTACTGATTTTGCATCGCGATTACAATATTAAGTATACATTTCTGGAGAACGGTTGCTAGCATTATTGAGTCTTAGCATTAGCTTCTCTGCAAAACAGTTTCTCTGCGAAACGGGAAAGCCGAATTGCGTCATAGCCTAGGGTCTGTATCCCTGTATCCGGCTCATGTACAGGTATGTGCGTAAAATAAGATATTGTTGCTGCCGATTTCATGCGCCCCACACACACACACACACACACACACACACACACACACACACACACACACACACACACACAGATGTGGATTAGTAATTGTGTCATGCAGAGATAATGTTGGGACATGCTAATCTCCATGAACAGCTTGTTGCTGCTGGAGGTGTTTAATTAGTTAATTAGTTAATTAGTTAGTGCCAACATCAGCAACTCAGGGTAAGGAGCTATGATGAGGCTTGCATATCTACCGGTATATGTGCCTAAAATAAGATATTGTTGCTGCCGATTTCAAGTGATCTAATTAATATGTTGGAGTCATGTTAATGTGTATGACATTTAACATCTTGAACCCTCAATACTTAACATTTGACCTTCAGCTCTGAGCTCAGGAGGTAGAGCGACAGTTCGATCACAGGCTCCCCTGAGTTGGTGTCAAAGTGTCCTTGAGCAATACACTGAACCCCTAATTGCTCTCAATGAGCAGGTTGGTGCCTTGCATAGTTTCCTCCGGCATTGGCGTATGAATGTGTGTGAATGGGCGATGTTATGCACACACGTTGTAAAGTGCCTACTATATGAATGCAGTAAACCATTTAGCATTTTTTTCCCTCTTTTTTTCCCCTCTAGCCTATACCCGAAACCTCTTTGCCAAAAATAGCAATAACAAGCTCAGATTATTAATAGAAATATTAATAATAATATCACACAAAGATTTGGCGGCCCTCCTGTATAGTCATTCTGAGGACCCAGAGGTCCCTGTTGAAGACCCCTGGCCTAGTTTGTTAATATTTTGTCGTACAACGACACCACTTGCCGAAAATAGCATAATATCAAGTGAAAAAACGCAATGCGACATGAAGTAGGGCTATAAAATAGGTGCTGGTAATGTGAAGGGGTTGGGAATTTAAGATCACAGATTTTAGGTCACCCTGGATGCTAAAAGCCCCACGGTTGTGAAAATAGTTGCCAGGTGTGAGAGGCACGCCACAGAAACTTTCTAGGACAGATGTTCAAAAAAAAAGCAGCTTTTGTATCAAACTTCAACTTCACTTTATTGTCACACGTTGTCACACCCCTGTGACAGGTTTACAGGTGTAAAGTAGGCCGTTGGTTCTCAAAATGAGGTCCGGGGACCCAGCAAAATGTGCTAATATTAGCATCACAATCATTTTAAACACACTGGCTATTCGAAAAGAGCAGATGTATAAGCTCACAGCGTGTAAAAACATTTGACAAATCGTCTCTTCTGGAGGGCCCTGGCACAAAAATGGTCGCCTGTGGCCAAATACATATATAATTTTGGGATGAAACATTTTGAGAACAACTGACCTTGGGAATCATGAACGGTCACAGCTCATTAGAACCCCCCCCGCCCCTCCCTCCCCTAAACAAGCACACACGTTAGCACAGCCGTTACACCCGCCGCTGGCACATACATGGCTTCACACTGTTGACACGGTCACAGGACCTTTGCTGCTGATTCTAGTAACACAACAGCATGCTTTGTTGTTCTCGCACATGCAATAAAGACCTCAGGCTCCTTCTATTTACAAACTCTCAATGACCTACAGTACACTTGTTTCCTCCTGCCATCATTGGCTACAAGCGTGGGAAGTTATACTGTCTTCCTTGGCCTATCTATACTGGCTGCAGGCAACAACAAAAACAAGTTTGGCGCTGATCAGTCCGGTGGGTTTGTCAAGATTAGCTCCACACTCACACGCACACAGATGGCCTTTGTCCTGGTGGAGTTAAAAAGCAGTGTGTGTGGGGTGTTACTTAATGTTCCTTTCTGTGACTTCCACTGTTTGGCCAGCAGGTGGCAGAAGTGAGCAACTCTGCAAGACTAATTACAGGCAACCTTGTTCCATGTCTATAAATCTCTTCTCCGAAAATAGCCGATCTGCAGGCCATGCATGAGCTTGTAGATGAGCTATTTTCGGAGAACAAATATAAATGTAGTAGTGATAGTGATTTACCAATCTGGAAAGACAAGGAAAAAACGGATGATCTGCATTATTGTTACTATAATATGGTGTAGTGTAGAATAGATTAGTATAATATAGGCCCGCAGCCACTGTTGTCCGTCCATCCCTCACAGGCAGGTCTCTCTGCGAGGTGCAGTAGCATGGACTGGATTCACCTCGTCTTCTTGGGTGGAAATTTTACTGTCCATATTCCTCGATAAACGACCCGTTTTCACTGTTTCTAATTCCTCTTTTTATACTTTTGTAGGCATATGGTATAGCCTGCCTATGTGCAATTTATCTTGTTAACTATAGCTGCAGAATAGGCAAAATGTTTAACGCTGTGCAGGCAGCAGGCAGGTGGAATCAATTTATTAACAAGCAATTATCTGACATTCAGCAGTGTTGCCCCGAATATAATCTCCAAGGTCAAACTCATAAATTCACAATGTATGATGCCTGTTTGTAAAGGAAGAATGGGTTTCCCTTTTTACAGCATGGCTCTGCTGGAGCTAGATCTGTCACAATTATCACATAATCGGCGCATCACAATTAACACATAATTTTGTCCATAATCGTCATAATGTGCAAAATCATATCCATATCATATTTTATATTTTCAAACAGTAAAAATAGCCGATTTACAAATTTCTAGATTGTCTATTTCCACTATTCTAAAGTTATTAAATTATTTGTCACATCTGCTGTGCACTTTCTGTTGACGATGCCTAAAAGCCAAACATAAATGTATTCAAAATGTTCAATGACAGAAATCACGAATCAATTATTTTAGCGACAATTAATCGTCAAGTAAAATGTCTTAATCGTGACAGCCTGTCAGGAGTGTTGGTTTGTGGGGGGAGAGAGAGCTCATTAGCTAAGTGAGTGTACAGTGTGTGTGTGTGTGTGTGTGTGTGTGTGTGTGTGTGTGGTAAATAAATGGTAAATGGTGCATTTATATAGCGCCTTTATCCAAGGCGCTTTACATAGATTGTGCATTACATTCACCCATTCATACACCGATGGCAGCGGAAACCATGCAAGGCACCAACTAGCACATCGGGAGCAATTAGGGGTTCAGTGTCTTGCTCAAGGACACTTCGACAGTAACTATGGGGGAGCCCGGGTTTGAACTGGCAACCTTGCGGTTCCCATCCAGGCACTCTACCCCTGAGCCACCGCCACCGCCCCTGTGTGTGTGTGTGTGTGTGTGTGTGCGCGTGTGTCTATGTTTTAGTATGTATTTTGTATCTCTGGATCCCCTTGAAAGCGAGATGGTTCATCTCAAGGGGTTATTTCCAATAAAGAATTTCAACACAAATATATTATATATCATGATTTATCGGGAGAAACCAATACAAGCAAGTATATGTTAAATCAGACACTAAGCACGCCCACAGCCCAAATGGAATAAATCTCTGTTGCAGCTGGGTTCCCCAATTAGCCTTCCCCAAGGGCCATATTATGTCGAGGGTGACATGCTGAGTGCCATGAGAATGTTATCACACATGTGCACTCATAGAAAGCATAGAAAGGGTAGGGAAAGCAAACAAACCGAGCCATGTACCCCCGTCCCGTGTGTGCAGTGCCTGCATGCTACCACCTACCACCAACCCTGATATTGACCCACAAGGAGCACCAACTGTTCCTGGAGCGCTGCGATATTGATGAGAGAAGCTGTATTGGCTGAGCTGTGCACATTCTACTGTCCAAACAAACCTCAGAGCAAACAAACACATTCACATAGAGTACAGCCATGGATGGATGCAGAGATATTTCATCCACACGCAACTCTCTCTCTCTCTCCTCTGCATTAACAGCAACGCAGACAAAGCAGCGCACACGGTACATTTTAGAACATAACATTACCGGCGGCGGTGGCTCAGGTGTAGAGTGGCTGGATGGGAACCGCAAGGTTGCCAGCTCGAGCCCGGGCTCCCCCAGAGTTAGTGTCGAACTGTCCTTGAGCAAGACTCTGAACCCCTAATTGCTCCTGATGTGCTGGTTGTTGGTGCCTTGCATGGTTTCCGCCGCCATCGGTGTATACATGTGTCATGACGTGTGTGTGTGTGAATGGGTGAATTGATGCACAATCTATGTAAAGCGCCTTGGATAAAGGCGCTATATAAATGCACCATTTAGCAGCTGATACAAACTAAAGCAGTGGCTTGTTCGTTCATGGCAGCCAGCTTCCCCTACTGGGAATCAATTCAATTAAATTAATTCATCATGTTCTAAGAGACAGTCTAGAGTAGACCCTTCACTCCAGAGTAGACCACTATCCCCTGGTCATCAATATAGCAACCAACCTGTGGCCTGGGGAGCTCCTGGTGAACCATGATGGAATTGTCAGTGAGCCCATAAATAATTGGCAAAACACTAAGATTCTAATGATAAGATAACATTAATATTTAAAATAAACTCATGTCAGAACCCACCGCTCATCTCATCTGCCAGAATACTTGGTTGGGTGAGGTGCAGGAGCCAAAAGGAAACCAAAATGAACACTAAAAGGCATGGCCTCCTTCTTTGAAACCTTGTATAATTTAGCGTATACAATAAGCTCGTATAAGCCACTGTTTCTTCCTGGCTAATATCAATGAACGGTCCTGTCTGGTGCTGTAGGCCTCAGACTTCAATGAGAGAACAGGGAGCAGAACAAATCAATGTGCTCGATTACACTAAGGTGCAGTGTGTGTAGCAGCAGCATCAGCTATGAGTCACCACAGATCAGGTTTCCTTCTACACACAATGGCAGATGGGGCGAGCTACTGTAGCACAGTCTACCAGGAAGTCCCAATGAGATCAAAGATATCTGGGTAATATATTTAACCTCTTCTTATCTCCATATGTATTTATTATTACGTTTTTGTAGGGTTTTTTTTGAGTGGTGCAACTGTGGGTCCTGTGGGTCTGGAACTTCCAGGGACCGATCTGCAAGCTCATTTTGAGCTTGTAGATCTGCAACCATTGCTTTTTGTAAGTAACAGATTGGGACATGGTTGGTTTCCACCCGAAAGAACCAATATAATAACAAGAAAATGTATTATGTGATTAGATTATTGTCTGGGAGTCTGCATATCATAATATTGCGATATGGCATGAGCGTAGTCTTTTACCTGCATCGCTTAAAGGACAACTTTGTTTTTTTTTCTACCAAGATTCATGTTTTAGGTCAGACCTGGGCATTGTACGGCCCCTGCACGGGCTGACTCTGACCGGCCCGCGAAAGATAACTTGATAATTAGAAAATAAAACATACTTTCATTACCTTATGGGTGGACTAAAACCGCATTGCTTTTATTTTGAAGCCCATGTATTCTCACGGTGCACGTCAACTGTGCACGTGGATTGCGTGTGCTTGAGAACCTGTCCTTTCTTCACCCCCCTCATATGCGAAAATGTGGGCTTTTTGGATTTATTGGTGATGACAACGTCAGTGAATGTAAATAGCCATGAAGCCCAGCTAAGCATGCAGCTCCACAACACGGTAGGGCAGACGCATGATTACCAAACTTCCTCGCAGGAGGACAAGTTAAATCCCATTATGCTTCATTGCTTTATTTAACCCGCTCTAACCCGCCTCGCCAATAAAGGATTAAGTAAACTTAAGATGTCTTAAGAATTAGGTTGTTATTAGAGAAAGTAAAAGAAGAGTGTTTAGCGATTTTAGCGATTTCTTTATAATGATTTACCATCATCCTGATCCTACTAGACCCCAAGGACTGTCTAAAGAGGACAAGAAGCGAAGACCGTAAGGGCGCCGCCATGTTGATCACATGGTGCTCCATGGAAGGAAAGAAACATGCGCAGTTGAGACCAAGAAGTTGGACATGCATATGGCACAAATGGCCCAGCAGATGGCGTGAGGTGATTAAAGACCTTGCTGAAAGTAGGGACGCTTGTTATTTCTCACTCTTCTGCCAGCCTATATGCTGAAGCCAGCTTGGCTCAGTGCTCACCATGAACGGACTGATCAACAGGCAAAAGTTGAAAACCACTGTATTACATACAAATTATATAGATATATTATAGTTGCACTGATCATGACACGGCTGTCTCAGTCAGTCCGTTCATGGTGAGCACTGAGCCAAGCTGGCTTCAGCATATAGGCTGGCAGAAGAGTGAGATACAAGCGTCCCTACTTTCAGCAAGGTCTTTAATCACCTCACGCCATCTGCTGGGCCATTTGTGCCATATGCATGTCCAACTTCCTGGTCTCAACTGCGCATGTTTCTTTCCTTCCATGGAGCACCATGTGATCAACATGGCGGCGCCCTTACGGTCTTCGCTTCCTGTCCTCTTTATACAGTCCTTGCTAGACCCCAGGAAATGACATCTGACCACAAAAGCTCACAGGATCTACTGAATGTGGAGGTGACAAACTGACAATTGAGCCCAGTATGGGAGCAGTACCTCCCTCTTCACATTCAATAGATCCTGTGATCTTTTGTGGCCAGATGTAATTTCCTGGCGTCTAGTAGGACTATAGTAAATATTATGATAAAGAAATCGGCGTAAAAGTTAGTATAAAAAATACATATTTAACCACTTGTCGAATGCCCCCGCAGCAAATGAAAAAAAATGAACACTTGTCTTTTACAACTTAAAACATGAACCTTGATTGAAATTGAAAGAAACCAAAGTTGTCCTTTAAGCTATATTTTATGCTTTTAAAAGGCTCACACTCTGCTTTACTGCAGCATTGTAACAAAGATATCCACTTTATTATTATTATTATTACAATTATTATGCCATGCCACTGAGGTGCTTAGGTGATATTGAAGTTGCATAAATGCTCATATTTAGTAATGGAACGTGACAATGATGGCCCCATAGTCAGATGATGAATGACCCTACAGAGACACACACAGAAGTTGTTGCAATAGCAACTCCTCAAAACAAAAACACAGGTTCTCTTTGTTGAACTGATGGTGGGAATGGAAAGAAAAGATTAAAGGGATGTCTGAAGGGAGGGACAATAAAACAATAATCTGAAAGTATAAAAGTGTGTGTATAAAAGGTTTGTTGTCCCTCAGGCATAATTTGTGTCTTTCCTACTTGAACACTTACATTCTACCTACATACTGTACATACTGTACTTAGTTGATCGGGGACACACAAAGATCTATACTTTACTTGGTCCACTTCTTTTTCACTCCTCTACACCAAATCACTTGGGTGAGAATAACCGATCTAAATGGTGCATATTCTTTTGGTGCACCTTTTGCAATTACAGATTCACAAACCGTTGGCAGAGGAAACCATGCAAGGTACCACCCTGCTCATTGGGAGCATTTAACGGTCTAAGGACACTCTGACACTAACTCAGGGTGTGCCGGGGATTGAACCGGCGGGAACCTTCCGATTCTGGTCGCTCTACCTCCTGAGCCACTGCCTCAGTGCCTCTACAACCTCACAACCTGTTCCAAACTTGTTCATCGGCTATTTTCAGCAGAATGTTTGCAGCCAGAAAAGAAATGCTAGGGTTCATAATGATGTGCTTAGATTTAACTCACTCACATTTTCTACGAGGGACCCTATATTATTTTGAAAGCCGTTTCCCGAAAATCAGGAAGTGAATAATCTATAAGTAACAAATGTAATTTAATTCACCCAAAACATACAGTTTGTATCGTTTACAGAAATGAGGCAAAAAACAAGCTGGTTTTGATCCAAAAAGAAGTATTGCGTTCCCATAGACAGCATAAGTCAGCGGAATTTTCTTCCTGTTTTATCGCACCCGAATCGGAGTGTTACGAGCACGTAGAGAACACAGTAACCGTAATCAATGTACAGTATATAAAAGGAGGGCGAGGAGGGCGTTTGGACCAGAAGGCAAAAATGAGTTATTAAAGCACACCTATAGGCTGTATATTGCTATTAGTTAACCAAATACTTTACAAATAAGGTTGTGCAGACACTGCAGAGTATGACAATTACATAGTTGTTCACACACGCACACGCACACACACACACACACACACACACACACACACACACACACACACACACACACACACGTTGAATAATAACCTATAGCCTGTCCTGTAGGGCTCTTTGCCTGTATAAAAACTCACATTATACATTATTCAATGACAGATTCATAATTTACTGTGTGTGTGTGTGTGTGTGTGTGTGTGTGTGTGTGTGTGTGTGTGTGTGTGTGTGTGTGTGTGTGTGTGTGTGTGTGTGTGTGTGTGTGTACTGCTGTATAAGCATTCTACTGTGAAGCCAAGCATGTTTAGCCTGCGTAGTGATGACTCTGTGTTCTCTAACATTTCCGCTAAAACCCCTGATGTCTTTGTTGTAAATGAAAACCTTAGAGAGGTGTTCATTTCCGAGGTCGGCTGTACCTTTGACTACAGCCTGGAGGAAGCCTTTCTAACCTGAGTGCTGAGTCTTTCAATCATACCTGCATGAGAGCCGCGTGCACACGCATGCACCTACACACTGATGTCATTATCAGAAGTGAGACAGAAGAAAGAAGCAGACAGGTTCGGTGCTGATGGAGTGACAGCGTACAGTAGTACAGTAGTTTCTACTTTCTTGTGGAAATAAACCTACAGTACAGTGGAGGTTGTGATGAAAAGGCATGGCGTAGTGTGATATCAAAATGAACTCTGTGTAAACTCTACCTAGGCTCTGACCAGGATAGAGTTACGCAAGCACCCGCACACGTTCCTATTATATAGTATAGTATTACAAAAGTGTACACACAAAAAAGAAATGATAAAAATGCAGACAGATTTTCACGTTGTAAACGTCAATTGGAATGCATTAGGGCTGTGCTGCTGTAGACAAAATCTAATATCATGATATAGTTTTGACCAACTACCTCGATATTGATGATGAGAATATCAATATTATATATATATACTGCCGCAAAATCTTTGTGTGATTGGAACCTTTTTGTTTTTTTTACATTAACCACATGAACCGTAGAACGCCTATTCTGAGGGGAACAATAGCCAAAAATAGCAGAATTCTACAAGCTCTCTCAACTAAGGGGTCCTTGGCCTGGAAGAGCGGAAGACCCCTGAACTAGGACATTTCAGCATGCAGGCCAGGAGGAAGCAGGGGATCGAACAACCGCAAACAGGTGGCCGCCGGCCCTACCTTCTGAAACACTGCCTACTACGTTGTGAGGAAACCCCTTTATTCTACTACACTGCTTACTTTGATGCATTGTGTGTTCTGTTGTAGGATTGGCAGAACAATTAGACCTAGCGACAACAAAGCTGTCCAGCACAGTACAGTACAGTACAGTAGGTGAATGGAGAGAACACACTTCAATAGGGCCAGACTGTGCTCTGTGTCAGTCAGAGAGTCACATTAAAGACTCAAC
>NC_137865.1:9380535-9498035 GCF_963924005.1 Protomyctophum bolini
TTGATAACTCTAAGAAATGTATGACAATACATAGGAAGCCTTCTTTCCATTTCATATTTGTTAAATGAATACACCCCTCTAGATTAAACATTAAATTCATTACATTAATTGACAGGTTATTTTGAAAGTCTGGCAACCCCACATGGATTATTTTGCATCTATACCTACACAGGTTAGTAGTAAACGTCATTACGTTACGGAAGTTGAACGGATATGCATTGAATCCATCACCCCTCCTTTACACATATTATTTTTCTCAGTATACTTGCATGTGTTTTTACTTTGTGTCTGTTGGGCAGCTCAAAGGGGGAAAAAAATCTAACGAAACTTCACTGGACAATTAATGTTTAACAATTGAGATGTTAGAATGTTTCCACTGTGAATAAATGCATTATAAAACATTTAAAAAAATATATATATATCCTGGCAAATCATCTCCCAAGAGTACTTGGGAAACGGGGGATCAAATCTACGGTAATGTTTCTCAGTTGCACAATGTATGGAGTACTTGATTAGGAGGGAATCTGTATAATGTACACACTGTACAGTGTGTGATGATTGACCTCTGTCAGAACATGTCTTAGTGGGTGTGTGTGCCCCCCATCTGTGGCAGGAGTAAAAACTGGGGTGACAGGTGACAATCCTGTTGTTACGTCTTGAGAAGAGCTCTTCTCCCATCACTGTTCACATTCCCACCTCCCAGCAACAGCTCCCCATTAGTTGGCTTGTGCAGGAGGAGCAGGAGGAGTACAAACTCACAACTGACGGAGTAGCTAAGCAAAAATAAAACTTAAGTCTATACAAAATTACATTGAACCTTCAGATTGTTGCATAACTTGATTGAGCCTATTGTTCATTGAACCAAAAGAATAATGAAGAAAAGTCCTTTCTTTAACCCATTCTGGGCAGGAACCCCTTTTGGTGTTAACCATTATTGAAAAATAGTATATCCACAAGCTCATAGAGCGGCACCGAGTGCCACACTACGAGCTTGTAGGTCTGCTATTTTTGAAAAATCGTGAAAATGTGGTGCAAATCTTTGAATATGGTATTTCAGAGCAAACGTTTTTAACTCAAATATTTGCTTCTGGGGGGTCCCTGGAACAACACATTTTCAGATGGGGGACGGGAGCCAAGTACATATCATTTTGGGGGTCCTTGACGTGAAAATGCAAAAAACACCCGAACTCATTAGGCTTTTACATAATAAACATCACTGTACCCTGGGTTTAACACGCAATACAAATTAGGACTCACAAATGCATGAATCACAGCACATTGAATGAGACGAAGCCTAATTTTGCAGTTGGCTGAGCAACATGTGTGATGATGACCTCTGTCTACTAGTAGGACTCTACAGAAGGTACCCAGTGTGTAGTCACCAAGTCAGTGTGTGATGATGATGACCCGTCTGGTAGGTGTGGGATCTCTCCGTCCAGATGAGCTCTAAGCAGCGTCTTTCAGCCATCAACCTTGAGAGAACTGAGGAGCCTGGATGTTTGAGCACAACAGACAGAGGAAGAAAATGTCAATTTCGTCAACAAAAAATTAGTTGCATGCTGAAAATAGGAGATCTACAAGCTCACAACGCGCCGCGGGCTCAGCAAGTGTAAAGATGGCATCAAGGCACACCAAAATACTTAAAAAAATATATATATATTTTAGTCGACTAACACCAAAACATTCCAGGTGACTAAAACTAAATGAAAACTATTCAAGAGACTATGATTAAAACTAAATGTGCTGCCGAAAACACTGCAGCATAGTAGAGTGTATGACAAATCAGTACTGCTAGACTCCCAAGTGCAGAATTCTAAGGCACAGGGAGCTCTATTTTCGTCCATGCTAAACCCTTATCCCTAAACTACTTTGCCTTATTTTACCATTTTGAAAAACATATTTGAATTTTGGATGACATTAGTTTAGATAATAGTCCTTACATTCATACAGTCTTTGATGGTTTCTTTTGGGTCCAGGAGGTTCCATTTCATGCTCAAGGCTTCCTAGGTGGGGATACTAGCATGGTTGTGTTGTGGCTGGCATCTCCTTGGATGTCTGGACTTGAGTGCTTTGATTTTGTGATGATTTCTGCAACATGCTCGTTTTTAAAAAAGGGACAGTTGTTAATGTCTTTCCCAACCCTCAATAAGGAGGGCTATGAATTGTTGGATTGTCCTTAGTCTGTATCCCTACCCTTGTGAGCCGTCTGGCATGGTTGGACCATGCCAGTTTAGCCCTCTGGGTCACAGGAATAACACAAGCTCCTCCACCACGGCAAGGTGACAATCCATGAGAGGAGAACCCAATTTAGTCGTTGCAAATTCCCAATTGTCCCCAAGTATCCTAGAGTCCCTGTTGCTGCCACCTCCACTCGCAGTGGAGGTATAAACTACTACATGCATCAAGGTTATTATAGGTAAATTAAATGAGCAAAAGAACAAAACTAGAACCCTTTCATCTCCCAGCCCTGACAAATATGATCCCAGGATTTCTGGAGTCGTAGGTGTTTGTTATCAGTCGGGTAAAGAGCCAGGCTCGCTAGCGAGCGGCTATGTAACTAACTCAGTAAGGACTAGCAAAGGCAGCTACCGGTAGTCAGTTGACAAATTCAAAACTAGCAAGCAAACATTAAAAACGAATTAAATTAATTAATCATCAACAAGGCAGCATTATCCAGTCAGCATTAAAAATAAATAAAATAATCTAGCAAACCCACTTTAAAAACTAATTACAACTAAACTGAAAAGTCAAAACTAAATACAAACCAAGTAAGTAAAACTAAACAGAGTCATCAACAATGCAGCGTTATTCAGTCAGCAGGGGAAAAAAAAGAGATCTAGCAAACCCACTTTAAAAAAAACAAATTACAACTAAACTGAAAAGAAGTCAAAAGTAAATACAAACCAATTAAGTATTCAGAACTATAATAACCTTGATATGCATCTGCAGTGCAGCAAAAAGGACATGATCACTTGATCCTCACCAGCTTCCCACCCGCAAACACGGCCAATTGTGTTTGTTGGAGCGCCCAGCCAAGCTGAATGCACCGCTGCTGCTACTGGGTATTGAACCCAGGCCTCTGCGGTGGTGGGGAAGCGTTTTGCCTCACAACACCCAGACGCCCCATAATGTTGTGTCTGCGTGATATACTGTATACACACAAAATATAGATATACAGTATAGACATAAGGAAATTGATTTATGTATATATATTTCTGTAGTTTTTTTTTTTTTTACATTGTACCATAATCTTGTACTACCATGCTAATGACAATTTGATGTTAAACTCTATAAAGTAACAGAATAAAGTAATGTGCTTTACTGCTTACCTCAGGTTATTTAAAACAAACACAGTAGGCCTATGCCTACAGTAGTCGTCCCCATTTCTGGAAGCGCGTCCACGCGCACCAGGAGCGATCAGGAGCGAGGCTCGACTGACACACATCGACTGGGGGGACCTCCACCTCCAGTTCGGGGGAAACTCCTGTGTGGTACAGACAGACGGCCAGTATATCTTGTCGTTGTTGTTTGCATTAGTTGCCCCCCTTTCTGGAAGCACATCCACGCGCACCAGGAGCGATCAGGAGTGAGGCTCGACTGACACACATCGACTGGGGGGACCTCCACCTCCGCCTCGGGGAAACTCCTGTGTGGTACAGACAGACAGAATATTGTTGTTGTTAGCATTAGTCGCCCCCCTTTCTGGAAGCACGTCCACGCGCACCAGGAGCAAGGCTCGACTGACAAACATCGAGTGGGGGGACCTCCACCTCCAGTTCGGGGAAACTCCTGTGTGGTACAGAGTAAGACAGAATATTCTTTTCGTTGTAGTTTGCATTAGTCACCCCCCTTTCTGGAAGCACATCCACACGCACCAGGAGCAATCAGGCGCAAAACTCGCCTGACAAACATCGACTGGGGGGGACCTCCACCTCCAGTTTGGGGAAACTCCTGTGTGGTACAGACAGACAGAATATTTTTTTCCTTGTTTGCATTAGTCGCTCCCCTTTCTGGAAGCGCGTCCACGCGCACCAGGAGCGATCAGGAGCAAGGCTCAACGGACCAACATCAACTGGGGGGACCTCCACCTCCAGTTCAGGGAAACTCCTGTGTGGTACAGACAGACAGTATACATTTTTTCGTTGTCGTTTGCATTAGTCACCCCCCTTTCTGGAAGCACATCCACGCGCACCAGGAGCGATCAGGAGCAAGGCTCGACTGACCAACATCGACTGAGGCTTCCGCCTCCAGTGCCGGGAAACTCCTGTGGTACACAACAGCCAGACATGTTAACACGTTTAAACCATATAAAGTAACTAAAGTAAATGTTCTTACCTCAGGATATTTCAAACAAACCTTTCTGGAATCACGTCCATGCGCACCAGGAGCAATCAGGAGTGAGGCTCGACTGACCGACTTCGACTGGGGGGACCTCCAGTCGGGGGAAACACCTCCGTGGTCCACGATAGACAGACGTACAAGTGTCTGTATGTAGGTTCTTACTTACCTGTTTAAGCCATTTAGGCCTGACGACTTCAAAATCCTGACAGTTCTCTGAAAAACCATATGTTTCTGTATCAGTGGTGCTCAATATTTCATGTCAAGGACCCCAGAAATTATATGTAATATGCCTCTGCCCCCATCTGCAAATATGTTGTTCCAGGGACCCCCCCAGAAGCAAAGAGTTGAGCTAAAATGTTCACTCTGTAATAATATATATATATTCAAAGATTTAAGGCACATTTTCATGATTTAAAAAAAGAAATAGCTATGAGCTTGTAGATCTACTATTTTTCAATAGCTAAAGTATAACATAATGCTTTAAAACACCAAAAGGGGTTCCATCCCAAAATGGGTTAAGCTAACTTAAACTAACTTAAATTTAGCAGCATTGGGCCCCAGAGGCGAGGTGCGCAGGCCCACCGGTGTGTGGACAAGCCCTGGCGGACGCCAACCCAATCCTATCATGACACGCTGACCTCAGACCCTACATGCCCGCAGGCCGCAGGACATCAATGAGGAAAACTCCAGCAAGCCTCAACTCAACTAGCCAGCCAGGGTACTCCTCTTAGAAGATGGGACTCAGCAGCTCCCCACTGTCCAGAATCAGCTCCCCGGGGAAGAGAGAATTGAGGCAGAACATCGGGTTGAAGTTCACCATCGCAACCTCCTCTGGGGGGACAGAGCTAAGTGGCTCCCCGCTGTCCTGGCTCCACTCCACGCTCAAGACTGAATCGAGGGCGGCGACCCAGTCAAAGTCAGGCACCAGGTCATCCAGTGTGGGGATGGTGCACTGACTCTGTGGGAGCCAATCCAAGTCACAGCTAGGAGGGGAAGGAGGCACAGGCACAGCAGAGCTATCCACATTGCAGAGCTCCATAAGCTGGTACTGGACAGGAGGGTGTGTGGGGCTCAGTCCAGACAATGGCTCCCCGCTGTCTGCACTGGGCTCCTTCGAGGCCCACTTCACGAGGGCGCCCAAGTCAAAGTGCTCCTTGACCGACTCCAGCTCTTTCTGTTCGTCTCCACGAAGCAGCTGAGAGCTAGAGAGAGTCGAGCGACGAGTGACCTTGGCCAGGCTAGTTGGAGAGGCTTGTGACCGCTTCCTCTTGCGCCCACTGACCGCCTGGCTCGGCAGATTCCGTTCCGCGCAAGTGACTTCATCAGAGTGCCTGGGGAGCTGCTGCGAGCCGGACTGGAGGTCGATCTGGACATGCTGCGGGTCAACCGTCCAGAAGCGCCCCTTTCCCGACTCGCCTTTCTCCTTCGGGAGCTTGATGAAGCCCTTGTTCGTGGACAGAGTGTGCCGGATGGTGGCATTCCAGGTTGTGCTAGCGGTGCAGCGGTAGTAGGAGAAATTCACTCTGAACCACTCGTAAATAGCGGACAGTGTGAGCTTTCCACTCTCGCTGCACTGTATGGCCATGAAGAGCAGCGTGGAACAGGTCTGGGTCGGCTTCTCACCGGCATCCACCCCACCGGGGCAGTGGCCGTGCATCACCACGACTGGTGTGGGCAGGACCGGGGTCGGGGGAATGCCCACGGACGCCATGTCCCCGGCCAGAGGGGACAAAGCCACCGGGACGGAGAGGGAAGGTGGTGGTTGGTGACGGTGGCCGGACAGCAGAGGCTCCCGGCCAGGACCTCCGCCTGGCTGGGGGCCTCCGCTGTTGGCACCGACAACAAAGTCCTGGAGCCACTGCAGGCTCGTCAGACTGTCGTCCACCTCGGACAGGTGCCACAGGGTGGCAGTGGCACACTGCAGAGGTAGCATGGCTGTCCTCTGAAACACTGTGTGTGTGTGTGTGTGTGTGTGTGTGTGTGTGTGTGTGTGTGTGTGTTGGCCTACTGGTGTCTGCTAGGTCCTCCTTATTCCTTTACCTGTGGAAAGAAAGAAAGACAGACAGAAAGAAAGGCCAGTAAAAAGTAAACTTTTCAAATGTAGACAAAAGACTAAAATATTTTTAAAAAATAGTACTAATACTAGTATATAATACTAATACTTTACAAGTAAAACGCCTGTATTCCAAATGTTACTTGAGTAAAAGTACAAGCAAAAAAATATACTTATATTACCAAAGTAAAAGTACACTATACTTTCAAAAATAGCAGAACTACAAGCTCACAACTAGTTTTAATAACCAAAATATGAAGTAGCTACTTTTCTTCCACCACTGAAAGCTGTATTGTGTAAATGTGGTGGACTAAACAACACGACCAGGTTTTACTCTGTTAATAAACCTAGTAAACAACATTAAGTTTACAACATCAACGTTAATATATATGAAGTCCACACTATGGTCGAATATTATTTTCAGTCACTAATCACATCATAACGTGATGCAAGATGGCGGCCGCCGGCCGGTGCACTTGACTCACAGCCCCCTTAAAGGTCCGCTGACATGCCCCGAAATTAATATGGGTGGTACAGCACATCACGTGGTCTGACTGAAAACAGTTTGAAACAGTTTGAAACGGGGCTACGGCGCTAGCAACAAGTGGCTATAGGTCAGGCTAGCGTTTTTGACGGTACATTTAGCGTCATATTGGCTATAAATGTAATTGAAAAAAATTATTTTTTCGCCAGAAATGCTTAGTTTGAATGCAATTGAGGTTGGCGTGGGGTTTTTTAGGGGAACTGCAGCACAAGCGCAAATTTTGGACTGGAGTCCCATGTTCCCCCGGTCGCCAACACCCCTGTCTGCCCGCTCTGAGACCTCTCAGCCCCGCAGCGCGACAGTCGCGACTACGGACGGTCTGCTGTTGTCTGGCCGCTGTGAGAGCAGCGCGACTACTGTTCTTTTCCCCTCTCAGCCGCAGGCTGACATGTACACCCTCGCTCTCACTCTGTAATACCGTAGTTAGTTACCACAACATTGTTCAAGTGAACTATAGTGTGTTTATGTTTGTATTCATTGTAATAATAAATATCGCTATGCCGAGGCATAGTCTTGCGGACGAGATCATGAGCCTCTACGGGGGACTGGGCATGTGTGTACACACACAGCATAGCAACTTATGCTACTATTTTGGTGTCACATTTAGCTTGAATACTGGGTGAAAGTCTCATTCAAAAAATTAATTTTTCGCAACATTGTTCAGGTGAACTGTGTGTTTATGCTTGTTCATTGTAATAATCAATATCGCTATGATTATTTTATTTATCGCCGCGTCGCTCCGCATGACAACATACAGTCTAGCCCGTCTCAGATGCAGGCTGCACACACACGGACGGACGGACGTATAGTCTCTGGTCAGGTCCCCGCATTGAACTGGGCATGTGTGTACGCACACACACACACACACACACACACACACACACACACACACATGCAATGGCACGGAATCTGCCTCGGGCGTCTTCTCTCTTCCCCGCTGTCATGCACTATAGCCACGGCTAAAAGTTGTGTGTGTGTGTGTGTGTGCGCGACGTGCGTACACACATGCCCAGTTCAATGCGTGTGTGTGCAGCCTGCATCTGAGACGGGCTAGACTGTATGTTATCATGCGGAGCGACGCGGCGATAAATAAAATAATCATAGCGATATTGATTATTACAATGAACAAGCATAAACACACAGTTCACCTGAACAATGTTGCGAAAAATTAATTTTTTGAATGAGACTTTCACCCAGTATTCAAGCTAAATGTGACACCAAAATAGTAGCATAAGTTGCTATGCTACCACGGCCACCAAGCCCGGCGAGCCCGCATAGAAGTCGTTGGGGAAAGCTTTCGCCACCCTGACGTCAGAATCATGATAGCATTGTTTGATAGCAGTTATTAGCTCCCGAGGGGCGTGTCAGTTCTCCTTTAAACCTCGGCCCGCAGTACCACGGTGCCGCTTGGCATAAAAGAAGTTATCTACAAACTAACAAGTGACAGTTTGTTAGCTTGATTTCGTACGACAATATGCGGCAAACGTTCTATTTAAAGCTTAACTACCGTCTGCACCCTCCTGGCAGTGGTTAACGTTGGATACAGAATGCGATGACCGCCCGTTAACGTGTTTTAAAATAAACAAAACTCACCCCAAAATCAAAGTAAAAACAGTTCTACAAAGCTTATTTTGGTCTTTTTGACGAGCGACAGGACACAGGATAACTTATGGTTATGGGATTTCAACGATAACGACAAGTTAAGGCTTTCAGTCACATGAAAACAACTAGCTATATATAGTAGCTACACAACGATTGAAATTTAAAATTATCCACAACTGCTGTAGACAGACAAGACCAAGGTGTACATTAATTCTACAAACACATCCGTTAAGAGCGTTTTGAAAAATAAAACAACGTTTACCTCTGTTGGTTATCCGGGAGAGTCGAGACGATGGAATTCAAAAAAAGATGTTTACTATAAAACACTGTTTAGTAAATGTACAAATTAGCAGAAATGACAAGTTAATTGAAACAATAAGTTGTGATACAATAAAAACAGTGGATGACAAACTAGTTGAAAGCAGGCAGTAAATCGTAAACGGTTTCTCTGGCGGAGCTCTGAAAATGCACGACTGATTCCAACAAGAGTCTGAAGTGCACTGAAGGCAGCAAGCAAGTTAGCAACAAGCATTAGTTTAAACACCTGCTCGAGTCGCCGGACCGTTCCCTATTGGTCCGCTGCTAGCCTGCTAGCTGCCTTCCTATTGGCCCGCTGCTAGCCAGGCGCCGTTCCTATTGGTCCGCTCCGCTAGACAAAATCGCGGCCCCGTTCGAAATGTTGTCTCAGCCAATCACAATTCGAGGCCGATAGCTGATGATCCACCTGCCAACTTTCTCAAAAGAAAGTACATTTTTACAGGATTTTTTAAATTTTCTGAAAATATTTGTCCAGCTTAATCATGCATTATTCAAAAATGTCCATGTAAATATCCACTGACACTGTAACAGCACAAATGTAATGTATGTTATGCTAAAGATGGCCATTACTCCTCATGTAATGAAGAATATGGTATCACATTGTGAACACAGAGTAATAAGAAGATAAATAAGATAAGATCTTAATATATTATCAACCATATTTTCAGAATTATGATATGCCCAGGATATTCAGATGATGTTGGTATGCCCGTAATAATGTAGTCTCGACGATCGGTCCCTGCCCATGCATGGGTATTGTAATGTAGTCTCGAGGGTGGTCCCAACATGGAGAGCCTTCGTAACAGCTGCATCATCAAAAAAAACATGTAGGGGACATGCTATTTTAGCATACTCAAATCAAAGGGATTATTTTATATTAATTTCACTCTGAGGTAGGCCTACAAATGTTTTTTTTCTATGGTGGAAAACCTTTAATATTATAAGATAAGCTTTTTGGAATGAGTGTTTTTGCTTATTTTACACAAGATAGGCTATTCTGTATTATGACCTGGGGACACAAATGGCACCAAATAGTAGGAAGTAGGAATGTGTGACCTATAGTCAATGGAAATTAATGTTAATATTGTTCATGTCTGTTGATTTAGTAGGCCTAATGGTGCAAATTAGGTCGACGCTAGTTAACAGATAATTTTTCTACTGTTGTTGGCAATTGGCATGTTTCTACTGTTAGTCTGTTGGCATTAACATAATGCTATTAAGTCATATATGTGTTGATAATGTCGGTTTGTCATTTGATTAAGTGAATGCATTTTACAACATAATGTTAAACAGTTTACCGTTGCTGCAGGACACAAAGTAAGCTGATTCAGTGGCAGTTGCCTACTACTTAGGCAGAGACAGTGATTTACATCCTTGTGTATATCTTTCTATAACTCCAGTATATTGTTCAATATTGTTGTGGTGTGGACTTGTTTAACACTCACTCACTGACTCTCTGTGGTGGTGAAGTCAGTAGGAGTTAACTGGAGCCAGAGGGATGAACAGTGGGAAACTAGTAGGTCTACTGTACAACAGGAGAGGACCTGCACCTGTCTCCCTCCTCCCCAACACATGAGCCATGCTGCAGAGACTGTATGGCAGCAGAGGATCAGTCCCCTCCAGTGGCAGTGCCTCCTACAGTCACGCGCACGTCGTGCAGTCCAACAGGAGAGGACCCACACCACACCACCACCTCCTTCGCTGTGGCTGTGTGCGAACACTCGAGACCACTTGGCAGATGGACCGATTGAAGTGTACTCAGATACGGACCTGCAATGTGAAAGCCATCTGTACTAAAAGGCCAATGTGAATCATGGCCAGCGGGGACCAGGCAATCGTTTTCGGGAAAAGTTCGATTCAATCAGACTCTGTGTGAATCTGCCCTAACTAAGTAGTAATTGCAAATTGGCAAACAGAACCAAACACAAGAAACTAGAAGTCAGGTGAATTAAGAGTAGATTTATTGAAATGGAACAGATCAGTCATGCTGTGAATTAGGACATCTAGTAATAACAGCAGAAAAACAAAAGTGCAAATTGAAGATCTTTCTGTGTTCAGACAGATTAACAACAGCATTGTGCCAAGTTAGCACCTGGGCTTCTTGTAGAAAACAGTGCTGACTCACCACTAAAAGCTGCATTACAAACAGAACGTCTCAGTGTGTAAAAGTAAAACAGCTAAGCTGCAAACAAAATAGAGCAAACACCTTGGTAAGATGAGAGAAGAAAATGTACATGCGTACTTTGTCTGCATTTCTATAGCGCCTTAATCCAAAACGCTTTACAATGTGAGATTCCCCCACATAGCAAAGGCAACCAATGCAAGGCACTAAGGACACTTTGATACAATGTCCATGGCCAGAAGAGAACAGTGCTTTGTATTGCCCCGCTCGTTTACCAAGGTGTCTCCTTTATGTTGGCTGCAGAGAATATGCTACAGCAGGGGTCTTCAACGGTGTTTACGTCCAGGGACCCCTTAGGTGACAGAGAGATGAAGCAGGGAGGGACCCCCACTACATATTGTATAAAATTGTGTTGCAGATTAAATAGGGCTGCGAATCTTTAGGTGTCCCACGATTCGATTCGATTCCGATTCTTGGGGTGACGATTCGATTCAAAAACGATCTTTTCGATTTTTTCGATTCTCGATTCAAAAAAGATTTTTTTCGATTCTAAAGCAGTTTTTTTATTTTATTAAAAACAATTAAATAGAATTTTAGCATGATCTACTCCAGTCTTCTGGCATGAAAGCAGAGTACATTTAGTAAAAAGCTTGTATAATTGTAAAGGTTTTATCAACTGAATGATTTAAAGGTGATATAGGCAAGTTTTCAGCCAAAAATCAACATATTTATCTATCTATATTTGTGGCCTTATTCCCTCTATCTTCCCCTATATTTTGATGCTGAGCTGCTGCCCTGTAGACATACACTCTCCCTTTGTCTCCCTCTATGTGTTTGTATCTGTTTATATCCACTGTTGTTTATGTCGCGGGACGGAAGCGTCGTGTTGGGAGGAGGGTCTGTGTGGGGGGTGACGCGGAGTCTTAGCCAATTGCAGCGCGAGGCTGTGACTGTGTGTTCGACCCATAGAGTTATATATACTCTAAGGTTCGACCCAGCAGTATTATAATGAAAACGCAATGCGATTTCATTGCAATGAAATCGCATTGGTGAAACTAAGATATGGGGATAATATTATACTTGCAATTTGCAAGTATAATATTATCCCCATATCTTAGTTTCACCATTGTTCATGTGAAATAGTATGTTTATGATGTAATATGTAAGCCTGTTGAAATTATGAGAATCGCTATGTATAGCGCATGGTTTGGTGGTCCGGCCGGCTTGAAGCTTGCATTCAACCCGTGCTCGCCAACGGTGACAAGCCGTCGCTGATCATCATAGCGATGAATAACCGTGGACAAAGTAGTTCACATGAACGATGCTGTAGTGGCTGGGGCATTTGAGGGGCAATATGTTTTATATGCACGATTACAAATGAAAGATAATTGAATTGAGAGCCAGTGAGTCTGCTCCACTACTTCCTACTTCCTCATTTGCGGGACTCGTCGTGTCAGTCTTGTGATATTGTGATTACGCTACAGTTACCCTTAAAAAAACATGTCAACTCAATGTCATTGTTGTAACTATGATATCGATAGAAATTCATAATTTTTTAATGTCATATTTAGCCATACGAGCGCAATATCCATAGCGTCCCTCCCAGCAGCAACAACAACCCCATAGCCTGAAGTGACCTGGCTCAGCCAATAGAATGACGGGGGGAGGGGGGTGGAGCTAGATTTTAATTTGTTTGGAAACACTCGATCAATTCTGTGTACAAACACTGGAAACTTGCCTATATCACCTTTAAACACACAAAGGTTAAATCCAAGAGTAAGAACATGTCTCATGTATTTAGCTTGCACAAATTTGAACCAGTACAAAAGTTACAAAATCTCTTCTCACTCAATACCAGAACAATACATTAATATTAACAGGTGTAAAATAAATACAATTGGCAGGCTTAGCTTAGCTGGTAGTAAATGCACTATGCAGAAACCCAGGCCATAATGCATTGCATGCACGGGTACATTTTTTAGAAAAATCGATTTTTGGAAAATGAGAATCGATTCTGAATCGGACGGCATCAGAATCGCGATTCTAACTCGAATCGATTTTTTTTGACAGGCCTAAGATTAAACCTTTTCATTGACGGCTTCATAGACTTGTCTGAGCACTGTCAATGTGTGGCGTTGTGTTGGATTCATGTTAATATGTGGCTAAGTGGCTGCTTGTCTCAGAGTTCCTATCACCCAAAGATAATGCTGAAGACCCCTGTGCAACAGCACAATGTTCATGAATCCCTGCCTCCCAAACCCCTGATTTTGTCCATATTGTTAAAATAATATCGTATTGTTTGTGATGAATATTTTAAAACAATGTTAAAAACAGATGAACTCTCAATGGATTTCTTTTTTTAACCATTTCTGATCATTTGACAGTTTTTGAAATAATTAAACAGGGAAACACCTTTGCTGTAAGAAATCATAATTGGATGTCGATACAAAAAATACATAAAACGGAATAGGACAAAACTTTAATGGGATGTGATCTAAAAGGGTTAAATGCATTTTCCATTTAACCTCTTTAAGTGTAATCACCTGGTGGTTCAAGTCAAACCACTCACAGAATTGAGTGACAAAAATGTCAGGTCAATTTACTCTCTGATAATAGAAAGGCAGCATTATTAGGGGTCCCATCGGAATATAAGACGACGTAATACAGAGAGGACAGACTTTAACTGAAACTGAAGTCCAAACTTGCTGCAGATCACTGAGAAACAATTTTGTGCTCGTATTAGCAAAATAATTGTAATGTGTATGTTTGTTGATGCCCTCTCTCGGTTCTTGTAAATGCACTAATACTTCATTTATGCTCTGCCGCACAACCGTGTGAGGTGCTGAAATGAGCAGATTTACAAGATCACAATGTGTCGCATCCATGACCCGATGTGAGCTTGTAGATTGATTATTGTCAGCAGAACTAAGTATAAATCAGGATTTAGTGTGATTACTGTGCATAACTCGTCTATGGCTGAGAGCTGTGCAGAGGGTGTCATTTTTCTTCTCGATACCTTTTCCCTTCAAACCAGGATTCTTCACTTGAACTGAACTGGAACTCCCTGTAGTGTAGAAGGAGCCAAGGTCCATGGGCAACAAGTCATCTTTGGAGAAGGCCGGTTTCTGACAGAATAAACCAAGGATGAACATCAGCGACTGTCCGTTCGTGTAATTACAATTTACCAGCTTTTCTGGTTGTTTCACCACTTAAACCCTATACACAAGCTTCATTGCCCGGGGTCCCCCCCGGGATCTGTACTTGTCCCCCATCTTATTTACCCTCTATATCAAATCTCTTTGGCCATCTGGTTCATTATCCACTAGTTAATCTAAACATTTTTATTTTCCCCCTATACATCTGTCTTTCATAATGACAAATACGATGCAGTGTTTAGTCCCAAAGGGGCTTCTGTAAAAAGGCGAACAAGCCTATGTATGACCCAGCACGCATGCTCTGAGCTCCTGGGGACTCTCCGTTTGGAGTTATGTAATTTTTCACCTCTACCACTCGTTATTGGATATAATAACGACGCAGACCACAATCAATTTACCATCAATTGATACAATGAATCCATGCAGAGAAAAGGTGAGATCCTTACAAAGTCCACCATGACGAAGTCGTCTGGTTGTCGTCCCGAACCCTCAGACTCCTGGGAGGGCAGACTGCCCTGCAGGGGGAAGGGCGCCTGAGGGGAGTCAGGGGGTTGAACCTAACACACACACACACATACACACATACACACACACACACGCACACACGCACACACTTAGTGTCACTCTACAGTTTGATGTAAAGAGTTTCACAACTATGACATACTCGGCGCTAAAACTTTTGCAAATACTACACCGACTTGTAGATGCAGAATTATTTTCCACAAGATTTGCCCAGTCAGTTGTCTATGACATACTGAGTCATATGATACACGACTCCAAATTCAGGCATGGTTTCAGCCCCACAGAGCCTCTTTGGCTTCCATTCTCTAATTAAAGTTACCCTATTGGCTTGAATATGTTTCTTTCAATGGAAATGTCCTACAAAATAGGGTCGTATTATAATCGGGACTAGACTACTTCATAGTCAATGTTCTTTTTCCACAAAATGTGGGTCGTCTTATATTCGGCACAATACAGTAAATATTTCAAACGGAATACTGTGTGCAAAAGAAATGCTGGCCAGGGGGAGGTAGTTTAGAGACCAGGATTACTTCATGTTTTTGTGAGGGTACCTACCCTAGGGGATATGGGGAGAACATGCAAACTCCACACAGAAAGGCCCTTTCACCAACCCCGCCTTAGGTATGGGCACTGATGACACGGAGGGGAGAGCACGCCCCCGGCGCCCACAGCGTCCCCAGTGGGAATTGAACCCAGGACCTTCTAGCTGTGAGGCGACAGCACTAAAGACTGTGCCACCCTACTTGTTTATTTTAAGTATATAGTTATTAAATATGGATTATCTGACCAGTGCACCTTTAGGATTACAAAGCCTAAAAAAGGTTTTATTTGTCCATTTCCTGAAATGTAACTGGTTTGGACATACAAGGCTTTTGCACACACAAATAGGCTTTTGTTCATTTAAAACTGAAGCAAGTCTGGTCTCACCGGCTGTAGTCTGTGATGTTCACCAGCTGGTTCCCAGAAGAGGTCACGGCCCAGACATCAACCCAGAACATGACCCAGAGAAGAAGCCCAGGTTCTGGACCTGCAGCAGGGAAAGCAGGGACCAGCATCAACACATGGTTCTTTTAAACTACAAAGTAACCTAGAACCTTCCAGAACCCATGTCTTCAAAATACGATACAATACGATATAAGCCTCATAGATGGTATGTAATGCTGCATAAGCTTATTGTAATCATGCTCTTGTCATTCTTATGCTTTTAATATGATAAAATGCATTAGCTCAGGTTAGGCTAAGGCACCTGTTAAAATCATATAACTTTCTTTCACATTAGCTGAAATCCTCAGAAAATAATACAGTCTGTGTATTTAGTATTATAGTCTAGTGTATTTAGTGTAACACTACAGAAATCATAATAATGTGATTGCTTTACCTGTATGTAAACAGTAAACACGATAGATAGATAGATAGATAGATAGATAGATAGATAGATAGATAGATAGATAGATAGATAGATAGATAGATTTAACAAGACCCTCTGGGTCACACACGTGCAAATGCGGTGGAGTTAAACAAACATTCAAGATTTGATTTACTGTCAAGTCAGGTAAATTCACTGAACTGGGTTTATTCACAAATATATAAAAACAAAGCAAAATATGTACAGTGAAATAACAATACTATAGGTAATAATATAGACAAGGATACAATAATGATCACAGATATTAATGATATCTATAATACAATAAAACTATATACAATAAGGTGCCAATAGCACAGGACTAGGATGCGTTTCCCACAAACAGTTTGTTGGCATTGGTGGGCAGTGATGGCAAATAGACTTTTGTTCATTTAAAACTGAAGCAAGTCTGGTCTCACCGGCTGTAGTCTGTGATGTTCACCAGCTGGTTCCCAGAAGAGGTCACGGCCCAGACATCAACCCAGAACATGACACAGAGAAGAAGCCCAGGTTCTGGACCTGCAGCAGGGAGAGCAGGGACCAGCATCAACACATGGTTATTTTAAACTACAAAGTAACCTAGAACCTTCCAGAACCCATGTCTTCAAAATACGATACAATACGATATAAGCCTCATAGATGGTATGTAATGCTGCATAAGCTTATTGTAATAATGCTCTTGTCATTCTTATGCTTTTAATATGATAAAATGCATTAGCTCAGGTTAGGCTAAGGCACCTGTTAAAATCATATAACTTTCTTTCACATTAGCTGAAATCCTCAGAAAATAATACAGTCTGTGTATTTAGTATTATAGTCTAGTGTATTTAGTGTAACACTACAGAAATCATAATAATGTGATTGCTTTACCTGTATGTAAACAGTAAACACGATAGATAGATAGATAGATAGATAGATAGATAGATAGATAGATAGATAGATAGATTTAACAAGACCCTCTGGGTCACACACGTGCAAATGTGGTGGAGTTAAACAAACATTCAAGATTTGATTTACTGTCAAGTCAGGTAAATTCACTGAACTGGGTTTATTCACAAATATATAAAAACAAAGCAAAATATGTACAGTGAAATAACAATACTATAGGTAATAATATAGACAAGGATACAATAATGATCACAGATATTAATGATATCTATAATACAATAAAACTATATACAATAAGGTGCCAATAGCACAGGACTAGGATGCGTTTCCCACAAACAGTTTGTTGGCATTGGTGGGCAGTGATGGCAAATAGACTTTTGTTCATTTAAAACTGAAGCAAGTCTGGTCTCACCGGCTGTAGTCTGTGATGTTCACCAGCTGGTTCCCAGAAGAGGTCACGGCCCAGACATCAACCCAGAACATGACACAGAGAAGAAGCCCAGGTTCTGGACCTGCAGCAGGGAGAGCAGGGACCAGCATCAACACATGGTTCTTTTAAACTACAAAGTAACCTAGAACCTTCCAGAACCCATGTCTTCAAAATACGATACAATACGATATAAGCCTCATAGATGGTATGTAATGCTGCATAAGCTTATTGTAATAATGCTCTTGTCATTCTTATGCTTTTAATATGATAAAATGCATTAGCTCAGGTTAGGCTAAGGCACCTGTTAAAATCATATAACTTTCTTTCACATTAGCTGAAATCCTCAGAAAATAATACAGTCTGTGTATTTAGTATTATAGTCTAGTGTATTTAGTGTAACACTACAGAAATCATAATAATGTGATCGCTTTACCTGTATGTAAACAGTAAACACGATAGATAGATAGATACTTTAGATAGATAGATAGATTTAACAAGACCCTCTGGGTCACACACGGGCAAATGTGGTGGAGTTAAACAAACATTCAAGATTTGATTTACTGTCAATTCAGGTAAATTCACTGAACTGGGTTATTTCACCAATATATAAAAACAAAGTAAAATATGTACAGTGTAATAACAATACTATAGGTAATAATATAGACAAGGATACAATAATGATCACAGATATTAATGATATCTATAATACAATAAAACTATATACAATAAGGTGCCAATAGCACAGGACTAGGACACAAACAGTTTGTTGCCATTGGTGGGCAGTGATGGCTATCTCTCTCTTTTTGGTCCTGGGCTAGCCACAATTTGCAACACTAGATTGTTTGTAATGTTGAATATAGAATGGCAAATCTAGATTCAACAGATTAAAAAAAAGATCTAGTGTTGCGGCTAGTCCTTTCTAACAGAGCTATCGCCGATTAGGTGTCTGTATGCAGCTGCTCAGCCATTTCCACAGCTTGTTTCCAGAACTGGACTGCAGCGACCTGAGCGAGGCCCGAGGCTCCTTCCGCTGTGTTACTCTCTCCTGGATCACAACCCGGCTGATGTTCTCAACCCACTCCTGCTTGGCCTTCATACAGGATGCCTTAAGTACAGTCCGAGAGGTGGGGGTCCTTCCTGCCCACAGAGCAAACTTACAGGGGTCCCCTTCAATAAGCTCTGTCACCCCCAACTCTGATGTCAGCACTTTATTCACATACCTGTACGTGGTTCTGCCAGCTGAGTCCTTGATCTCCTTGCTGAAGACCAGCGAGTTCTCAAACAGGAACAGGTGGTGGCTGCGATCCTTCCGGGTGAGAGACATGCACGTGCGTCCCTTCTGGATGAAGGTCTTTGGTTTCCACGCTTGTAAACTCTCATGCAGGAGCAAGTCCCCCTGGACATCCAGACTCTCATGGAAACCCTCCAACATGGCAACGTTCATAGCATCATTGGCTTTCTTAGGCACACTGAGCATCACCTGTAGACCAAGCTTAATCTCTCCTCCCTCTCCATCCTCACAGCAAGACAACAAGTCCTTGAGCAGTAGCTGGTATTTGGTGATTCTCTGCACAGGCTTGATGAGGTAGGAGTCGACAGAATTAGCAATGCCCAGACCATGTTTCTGCCGGATGTCATGAAAGAAGGTCCCAGCGTGTTCCAGTATGAGTTGACTGGAGTCAACTTTGTTCCTACAGTAGGTCACATACATGAGGTGGAACTTATCTGCCCATGTGGCAAAGCAGTGACCTACGTCCTCTGGTAGAGCACAGTTGGTCAGCTCATTCAGGAAAATGTCGCTATGGAAGTCGCATATGTCCTGGAGGTTACCAAACACGACGCGATCCTTGTTGAGGAGGCCTGCGGGTACCTGCTCAACGCCACTGGCCATCTCCCACTGGTACGTCTCCAGACATTCATGCAGATCTTTAACGTAGGCTTTCTCTGTCTGTAACAGCTCATCCATGATGAACTTCATCCTGCGAGCTGACTTCCTCTTCTCCTCGTCGACCTCCGTGTTGTTGTTGGAGTCGCGTAGCTTGATTTTCTCGTCGTCGGTTAGAAGAGGCTGGCAGGCAAGTTTTTCTCTGTCGAGTTGTGGATGCAACAGTTTCCCGTTAAGGACACGCTGGAGCTCTTCAACGTAGCATAACTGCTGTGCTGCACTGGGTAGCAGATGTGACTTGCTTGCAGGTAGGAAGGCTCCTGGTAGGCAGCGTTGGACATTAACGTCTACACAGATCAGCTTAGCACTTGAGGTGTTCTCCATCGTTACCATCATCATCAACAACAAGTGAGAAGTGATGAGGTAGGGCTGTGCGCGACTCCTTTTATGCAGTTTGCATTTAAAATCCAAATAGCAAATCAAAACGCGCTAACGTTTTTATTAGCCAATAGCTGCGAAAGTAGCATAAACGAGAATCACGAAGCACCTGTCGCGTGGACTGTGGACAAGCCCACATCTCGTCAACATCTCGTTGTACTGAGCATCATCCGCGTTTATATCGGGTACAATTCTAGTGTAAATGATGCTATTACTGTATTCTGCTGGGCATTTGTGAAATGTATTTTCTAGGATATAGTGAAGCTTATTAAATCTACCTAAATCCATGCGGACGAGGCGAACCGAACCATGGGTTGAACACGTTAGCTAACGTTAGCTTAGCCATGGTTCACAACATCATGTCACGTCATCTCTCAGGGCTAACGTTACGTTAGCTACACTAGTGCAAATGTGCAATAAGTTAGTGTGAAATCAAGCAGGCAACAGACAGTTTTGCCATACTTTGTCCACGACGAGGAATAGCAGATCTGCAAGATGAGAGAGTGTCGCTGTCCATGGTTCTTACCGTTGCTTCATGGGTGTATCATGATGCAGGTAGCTCTGTCCATAGCTCTAATGCCCTTTGCTGCCGGCTATGGATCAGGGCTCTTCCTAGGGCTGAATAGTTCTCAGATTTGAGCACAGCTTCACTCCAATCCGACTAGGTTTTCCTCCTCCTAGCCTAGGCAAGTTCTATGAACTGTCTACTTCACTCTTTAACTCTGAGTTCACTCAACTCGGTTTATTCACTGCCGACACCATGCATAGGCAATAAAACCTTACAGTAGGTGTCGACACCTACCTATCACATACATGTGATACTAAAATGACATTGTGAGTATATCTGTGATAGTTACGTGACGAGAGGTGTCATTTATGCAACAACAAAAAAAGTCTGGATGAATGATTGAGGGGAGAGCAATTGCTTAATTGTTGACAATAATGTTGACGACAATGTTTTGAAACATAATGTTAAATGCCTAGAGTAATCTTCCATATTTTTCTCTAATGTCTTTCTGTCAACCTCAGTGTGTCTGGAATCCGTGGATGCCCTCCAAGTGAACAGCTGTGTGAACTGAACATGCAGAGTAGCAGTCTGGTACCTTCAGGAGGACAAACATCCAGTGTGGACAGGCTTTCCATCACGGACGCTTTATCTTGGGTCTGAGGAGAGCTGTTGTAGCTGAAGGTGATGATTCAAAAACATGTCTCATAATGACACTTTCTGTCTCTCTTTGGTAGCAGTTTCCTTCTCCAGGGAAATATTCCTGACTAGTGCTGTACTGCCCCCAAGTGACACAGTAGTAGAAGGCATTGTGACTAGCTTGGAGTAGGAGGATAGTATGGTTGTGAGTTGTGACTGGACTCAGAGTAAGGCTTAGTTGGAAACCTTGGACTGTACTCTCTCAAAATGTTATGTTTTTGTGGTAGCTGAAGCAAATTTGCCTGAAGAGGTGCCGAGTAGTGGCAATTACAATTACTCATGATGTACCTCTCCAGGAAAGAAGAACACAGATGGATGGATTTCAGTTTAGTCAAAACAGAATTTGTACAAGAATATACAACACAATTATGTTGGTGACATCATGATGCTACTCTGCTATTCATTGTAGCCTACTGTACAGGAGTTGATGTGCAATAATTGTGAATAGTTTGTTCAGCCATTCATCTTATATATCACAGCCACAACAAAGAACTGTGCTCCTATAACATTGGGCCTGTGGAAATGTCAGAAGTCAGCCATGTTAATGTGAGAATAAATTCACAAAGTGGTTAAAATGGGTGATGTCACTCATGAGAGATATCTTTATGGGGACCGGTTCTTTTTTTGTTCAAGGCCACCATTTGTAATATTTTCACTTTGCACCCAAATCCCAAATGGGTACTTACCAACACCTCCCATGCCTTTGTGGTGCAGGTTATATGCCAGTGCTTTTGTAAACATTGTAGCTCGCTCTAAAGTTCCTGCTGGTGGAATATAGATATTATGATTTGGGTTTGCTTTAGTTAATTTTTGTAACATTAGCATTTTAGTTTGGTTTTGTATGTTGTTTTTGTTGCCTTTATATTCTTGTCCACTGACTGACACCAAATCAGAGGTTGATTGATAAAAAACAATTGCAATTGTGTGCATCTTGAGTGTGGGGAGTGGCAGTCTAATTAGGTGGCCTTTATTTTGCAGATACCGCCGGGTGTGCGTGGCCGTGACCAGAAGGATTTCCCTGGACCTGAACGTCTCCTTGTCGTGTCCCCTCCTCACGTAACATTTTTAACTTTTAGTTTAGTTCATTATCTAGAAGTGTTACATAGTTTTATTGGTATTATTGTGATTGTTTTATGGCATTTTAAAGACCACTGTACCAGGGCTTTTATTTATTAAAGAAACATCTGACTTTTGCCTGTTTTCAGTGATTTTATCGTTACTCTCATGCAAAGTTTTAACAAAACCCCCGAACAGGCCACAAAATAAATTGCTGTGTTCAGTCTCTGAAAAGTTGTCAGCCCTGTTTAACCCATTCTGGACAGGAACCCCTTCTTGTTTTAAGCATTATGTTATTCTTTAGTTGTTGAAAAATAGCAGATCTACAAGCTCATAGCGTGGCACTGAGTGCCATGCTACAAGCTTGTAGATCTGCTATTTTTTTTAATTCGTGAAAACGTGGCGCAAATCTTTGAATATATATTCTTTCAGAGCGAACATTTTTTCACTTAATTTTTATTGAAGGAAGAACAGACACAAACAAAAAATCAACTAACAAGACAATACGGGTAAGAAAAAGAAAAGAAAAAGGACAAAAAGTAAAAGGAAAAAAGGCTGCATTTTTCATATTACAATACAACATTCAATGAAATCCTATTGCAATATCGCTAGGCTGAGAGAAGAGATTCCACTTTTCCCATTTTTTATAGAATTTATCCTCTTGTAGTCTCAGTATGAATGTTAGTTTTTCCATAGAATACAGTTCCTCAATAATGTCCATCCATTGATCTTTCGTTGGTGGGTCCTGTTGGTACCATGCAGCGTCGTGTGATTGCTTTTTTACTTGATGCTAAGAGGATCTTGATTAAATATTTATCATGTGTTAGAAACTCTTCTGGGATATTTCCCAACAGTAGAAAAGAAACAGACAGAGGTATCTCAAAACACAGAATGGTCTCCAAGGTGGAGTGAATATCCTGCCAGTATTTCTGAATTTTAGGACAAGACCAGAAAATATGAGCGTGGCCCGCTTCCTTGTGGCCACATTGTCTCCAGCAAGGCTGATCTGTTTTCAGTTGTGGAACAATATATTTTCAAATTGGGGTCGGCGGCCAAATACACATAATTCTGGTGGTCCTTGACATGAAATATTGAGCACCACTGACATAGAAACATGAGGTATTTCAGAAAACTGTCAGGATTTAGAAGATTTTTTTAATTTAGAAATGATGTGATATTCTGAAACTTGATAGAGAGTTGGTAACCAAATGTACTTGTAGATCTTTAACTCTTGAGTGTAAAATGAAACCAAATGGACCCTTGGGTCCTCATTTGGTTTACTTTTACGCTCCCAAGGGTTAAATTGTTACTAAACATCTGCATTACAAGAAGTCTACACAATTAGAGAATGTGAGAACAGAAGAATTGTTATTTTGATCAACGTTTGCCTGTTATCTCTCCTATTGTACCACATCAACATAACATGGAATTGTGGACAGAATCTTATCCAACGATAACAAAAATATTCAACGTTTTGGGTCTGAGAGGCTCAATCTCATCATGGTGGTCAGTGTGGCTCAAATGCCGAATAAATAATGGACCTTGATATGAAAAAGGTTGAAAACCACTGAAGTAAATCATTCACATGGTTCTCATTCTCATGGACAAGAAGATGCAGCCGAGACGACCTCAGCAGCGTAGCCTCTCGCCCTCGGTGCTGTTCTTGGTGTTGAAGAGCCTCTTGAGGAAGAGCAGCTGCAGGTAGCCCGCCAGGACGATGACGGAGCTCTGGGCCGCCGACCACCACGTCCTGACTTGGAGTTGGACAGCAGCACGTAGTAGTCCAGGCTTCTCCTCATGCGGCCAAAGTTGGGAGGGCAGACTGCCCTGCAGGGGGAAGGGCGCCTGAGGGGAGTCAGGGGGTTGAACCTAACACACACACACACACACACACACACACGCACACACTTAGTGTCACTCTACAGTTTGATGTAAAGAGTTTCACAACTATGACATACTCAGCGCTAAAACTTTTGCAAATACTACACCGACTTGTAGATGCAGAATTATTTTCCACAAGATTTGCCCAGTCAGTTGTCTATGACATACTGAGTCATATGATACACGACTCCAAATTCAGGCATGGTTTCAGCCCCACAGAGCCTCTTTGGCTTCCATTCTCTAATTAAAGTTACCCTATTGGCTTGAATATGTTTCTTTCAATGGAAATGTCCTACAAAATAGGGTCGTATTATAATCGGGACTAGATTACTTCATAGTCAATGTTCTTTTTCCACAAAATGTGGGTCGTCTTATATTCTTTTCTTTTAAGTATATAGTTATTAAATATGGATTATCTGACCAGTGCACCTTTAGGATTACAAAGCCTAAAAAAGGTTTTATTTGTCCATTTCCTGAAATGTAACAGGTTTGGACATACAAGGCTTTTGCACACACAAATAGGCTTTTGTTCATTTAAAACTGAAGCAAGTCTGGTCTCACCGGCTGTAGTCTGTGATGTTCACCAGCTGGTTCCCAGAAGAGGTCACGGCCCAGACATCAACCCAGAACATGACCCAGAGAAGAAGCCCAGGTTCTGGACCTGCAGCAGGGAAAGCAGGGACCAGCATCAACACATGGTTCTTTTAAACTACAAAGTAACCTAGAACCTTCCAGAACCCATGTCTTCAAAATACGATACAATACGATATAAGCCTCATAGATGGTATGTAATGCTGCATAAGCTTATTGTAATCATGCTCTTGTCATTCTTATGCTTTTAATATGATAAAATGCATTAGCTCAGGTTAGGCTAAGGCACCTGTTAAAATCATATAACTTTCTTTCACATTAGCTGAAATCCTCAGAAAAGAATACAGTCTGTGTATTTAGTATTATAGTCTAGTGTATTTAGTGTAACACTACAGAAATCATAATAATGTGATTGCTTTACCTGTATGTAAACAGTAAACACGATAGATAGATAGATAGATAGATAGATAGATAGATAGATAGATAGATAGATTTAACAAGACCCTCTGGGTCACACACGTGCAAATGTGGTGGAGTTAAACAAACATTCAAGATTTGATTTACTGTCAAGTCAGGTAAATTCACTGAACTGGGTTTATTCACAAATATATAAAAACAAAGCAAAATATGTACAGTGAAACAACAATACTATAGGTAATAATATAGACAAGGATACAATAATGATCACAGATATTAATGATATCTATAATACAATAAAACTATATACAATAAGGTGCCAATAGCACAGGACTAGGATGCGTTTCCCACAAACAGTTTGTTGGCATTGGTGGGCAGTGATGGCAAATAGACTTTTGTTCATTTAAAACTGAAGCAAGTCTGGTCTCACCGGCTGTAGTCTGTGATGTTCACCAGCTGGTTCCCAGAAGAGGTCACGGCCCAGACATCAACCCAGAACATGACACAGAGAAGAAGCCCAGGTTCTGGACCTGCAGCAGGGAGAGCAGGGACCAGCATCAACACATGGTTCTTTTAAACTACAAAGTAACCTAGAACCTTCCAGAACCCATGTCTTCAAAATACGATACAATACGATATAAGCCTCATAGATGGTATGTAATGCTGCATAAGCTTATTGTAATAATGCTCTTGTCATTCTTATGCTTTTAATATGATAAAATGCATTAGCTCAGGTTAGGCTAAGGCACCTGTTAAAATCATATAACTTTCTTTCACATTAGCTGAAATCCTCAGAAAATAATACAGTCTGTGTATTTAGTATTATAGTCTAGTGTATTTAGTGTAACACTACAGAAATCATAATAATGTGATCGCTTTACCTGTATGTAAACAGTAAACACGATAGATAGATAGATACTTTAGATAGATAGATAGATTTAACAAGACCCTCTGGGTCACACACGGGCAAATGTGGTGGAGTTAAACAAACATTCAAGATTTGATTTACTGTCAATTCAGGTAAATTCACTGAACTGGGTTATTTCACCAATATATAAAAACAAAGTAAAATATGTACAGTGTAATAACAATACTATAGGTAATAATATAGACAAGGATACAATAATGATCACAGATATTAATGATATCTATAATACAATAAAACTATATACAATAAGGTGCCAATAGCACAGGACTAGGACACAAACAGTTTGTTGCCATTGGTGGGCAGTGATGGCTATCTCTCTCTTTTTGGTCCTGGGCTAGCCACAATTTGCAACACTAGATTGTTTGTAATGTTGAATATAGAATGGCAAATCTAGATTCAACAGATTAAAAAAAAGATCTAGTGTTGCGGCTAGTCCTTTCTAACAGAGCTATCGCCGATTAGGTGTCTGTATGCAGCTGCTCAGCCATTTCCACAGCTTGTTTCCAGAACTGGACTGCAGCGACCTGAGCGAGGCCCGAGGCTCCTTCCGCTGTGTTACTCTCTCCTGGATCACAACCCGGCTGATGTTCTCAACCCACTCCTGCTTGGCCTTCATACAGGATGCCTTAAGTACAGTCCGAGAGGTGGGGGTCCTTCCTGCCCACAGAGCAAACTTACAGGGGTCCCCTTCAATAAGCTCTGTCACCCCCAACTCTGATGTCAGCACTTTATTCACATACCTGTACGTGGTTCTGCCAGCTGAGTCCTTGATCTCCTTGCTGAAGACCAGCGAGTTCTCAAACAGGAACAGGTGGTGGCTGCGATCCTTCCGGGTGAGAGACATGCACGTGCGTCCCTTCTGGATGAAGGTCTTTGGTTTCCACGCTTGTAAACTCTCATGCAGGAGCAAGTCCCCCTGGACATCCAGACTCTCATGGAAACCCTCCAACATGGCAACGTTCATAGCATCATTGGCTTTCTTAGGCACACTGAGCATCACCTGTAGACCAAGCTTAATCTCTCCTCCCTCTCCATCCTCACAGCAAGACAACAAGTCCTTGAGCAGTAGCTGGTATTTGGTGATTCTCTGCACAGGCTTGATGAGGTAGGAGTCGACAGAATTAGCAATGCCCAGACCATGTTTCTGCCGGATGTCATGAAAGAAGGTCCCAGCGTGTTCCAGTATGAGTTGACTGGAGTCAACTTTGTTCCTACAGTAGGTAACATACATGAGGTGGAACTTATCTGCCCATGTGGCAAAGCAGTGCCCTACGTCCTCTGGTAGAGCACAGTTGGTCAGCTCATTCAGGAAAATGTCGCTATGGAAGTCGCATATGTCCTGGAGGTTACCAAACACGACGCGATCCTTGTTGAGGAGGCCTGCGGGTACCTGCTCAACGCCACTGGCCATCTCCCACTGGTACGTCTCCAGACATTCATGCAGATCTTTAACGTAGGCTTTCTCTGTCTGCAACAGCTCATCCATGATGAACTTCATCCTGCGAGCTGACTTCCTCTTCTCCTCGTCGACCTCCGTGTTGTTGTTGGAGTCGCGTAGCTTGATTTTCTCGTCGTCGGTTAGAAGAGGCTGGCAGGCAAGTTTTTCTCTGTCGAGTTGTGGATGCAACAGTTTCCCGTTAAGGACACGCTGGAGCTCTTCAACGTAGCATAACTGCTGTGCTGCACTGGGTAGCAGATGTGACTTGCTTGCAGGTAGGAAGGCTCCTGGTAGGCAGCGTTGGACATTAACGTCTACACAGATCAGCTTAGCACTTGAGGTGTTCTCCATCGTTACCATCATCATCAACAACAAGTGAGAAGTGATGAGGTAGGGCTGTGCGCGACTCCTTTTATGCAGTTTGCATTTAAAATCCAAATAGCAAATCAAAACGCGCTAACGTTTTTATTAGCCAATAGCTGCGAAAGTAGCATAAACGAGAATCACGAAGCACCTGTCGCGTGGACTGTGGACAAGCCCACATCTCGTCAACATCTCGTTGTACTGAGCATCATCCGCGTTTATATCGGGTACAATTCTAGTGTAAATGATGCTATTACTGTATTCTGCTGGGCATTTGTGAAATGTATTTTCTAGGATATAGTGAAGCTTATTAAATCTACCTAAATCCATGCGGACGAGGCGAACCGAACCATGGGTTGAAAACGTTAGCTAACGTTAGCTTAGCCATGGTTCACAACATCATGTCACGTCATCTCTCAGGGCTAACGTTACGTTAGCTACACTAGTGCAAATGTGCAATAAGTTAGTGTGAAATCAAGCAGGCAACAGACAGTTTTGCCATACTTTGTCCACGACGAGGAATAGCAGATCTGCAAGATGAGAGAGTGTCGCTGTCCATGGTTCTTACCGTTGCTTCATGGGTGTATCATGATGCAGGTAGCTCTGTCCATAGCTCTAATGCCCTTTGCTGCCGGCTATGGATCAGGGCTCTTCCTAGGGCTGAATAGTTCTCAGATTTGAGCACAGCTTCACTCCAATCCGACTAGGTTTTCCTCCTCCTAGCCTAGGCAAGTTCTATGAACTGTCTACTTCACTCTTTAACTCTGAGTTCACTCAACTCGGTTTATTCACTGCCGACACCATGCATAGGCAATAAAACCTTACAGTAGGTGTCGACACCTACCTATCACATACATGTGATACTAAAATGACATTGTGAGTATATCTGTGATAGTTACGTGACGAGAGGTGTCATTTATGCAACAACAAAAAAAGTCTGGATGAATGATTGAGGGGAGAGCAATTGCTTAATTGTTGACAATAATGTTGACGACAATGTTTTGAAACATAATGTTAAATGCCTAGAGTAATCTTCCATATTTTTCTCTAATGTCTTTCTGTCAACCTCAGTGTGTCTGGAATCCGTGGATGCCCTCCAAGTGAACAGCTGTGTGAACTGAACATGCAGAGTAGCAGTCTGGTACCTTCAGGAGGACAAACATCCAGTGTGGACAGGCTTTCCATCACGGACGCTTTATCTTGGGTCTGAGGAGAGCTGTTGTAGCTGAAGGTGATGATTCAAAAACATGTCTCATAATGACACTTTCTGTCTCTCTTTGGTAGCAGTTTCCTTCTCCAGGGAAATATTCCTGACTAGTGCTGTACTGCCCCCAAGTGACACAGTAGTAGAAGGCATTGTGACTAGCTTGGAGTAGGAGGATAGTATGGTTGTGAGTTGTGACTGGACTCAGAGTAAGGCTTAGTTGGAAACCTTGGACTGTACTCTCTCAAAATGTTATGTTTTTGTGGTAGCTGAAGCAAATTTGCCTGAAGAGGTGCCGAGTAGTGGCAATTACAATTACTCATGATGTACCTCTCCAGGAAAGAAGAACACAGATGGATGGATTTCAGTTTAGTCAAAACAGAATTTGTACAAGAATATACAACACAATTATGTTGGTGACATCATGATGCTACTCTGCTATTCATTGTAGCCTACTGTACAGGAGTTGATGTGCAATAATTGTGAATAGTTTGTTCAGCCATTCATCTTATATATCACAGCCACAACAAAGAACTGTGCTCCTATAACATTGGGCCTGTGGAAATGTCAGAAGTCAGCCATGTTAATGTGAGAATAAATTCACAAAGTGGTTAAAATGGGTGATGTCACTCATGAGAGATATCTTTATGGGGACCGGTTCTTTTTTTGTTCAAGGCCACCATTTGTAATATTTTCACTTTGCACCCAAATCCCAAATGGGTACTTACCAACACCTCCCATGCCTTTGTGGTGCAGGTTATATGCCAGTGCTTTTGTAAACATTGTAGCTCGCTCTAAAGTTCCTGCTGGTGGAATATAGATATTATGATTTGGGTTTGCTTTAGTTAATTTTTGTAACATTAGCATTTTAGTTTGGTTTTGTATGTTGTTTTTGTTGCCTTTATATTCTTGTCCACTGACTGACACCAAATCAGAGGTTGATTGATAAAAAACAATTGCAATTGTGTGCATCTTGAGTGTGGGGAGTGGCAGTCTAATTAGGTGGCCTTTATTTTGCAGATACCGCCGGGTGTGCGTGGCCGTGACCAGAAGGATTTCCCTGGACCTGAACGTCTCCTTGTCGTGTCCCCTCCTCACGTAACATTTTTAACTTTTAGTTTAGTTCATTATCTAGAAGTGTTACATAGTTTTATTGGTATTATTGTGATTGTTTTATGGCATTTTAAAGACCACTGTACCAGGGCTTTTATTTATTAAAGAAACATCTGACTTTTGCCTGTTTTCAGTGATTTTATCGTTACTCTCATGCAAAGTTTTAACAAAACCCCCGAACAGGCCACAAAATAAATTGCTGTGTTCAGTCTCTGAAAAGTTGTCAGCCCTGTTTAACCCATTCTGGACAGGAACCCCTTCTTGTTTTAAGCATTATGTTATTCTTTAGTTGTTGAAAAATAGCAGATCTACAAGCTCATAGCGTGGCACTGAGTGCCATGCTACAAGCTTGTAGATCTGCTATTTTTTTTAATTCGTGAAAACGTGGCGCAAATCTTTGAATATATATTCTTTCAGAGCGAACATTTTTTCACTTAATTTTTATTGAAGGAAGAACAGACACAAACAAAAAATCAACTAACAAGACAATACGGGTAAGAAAAAGGACAAAAAGTAAAAGGAAAAAAGGCTGCATTTTTCATATTACAATACAACATTCAATGAAATCCTATTGCAATATCGCTAGGCTGAGAGAAGAGATTCCACTTTTCCCATTTTTTATAGAATTTATCCTCTTGTAGTCTCAGTATGAATGTTAGTTTTTCCATAGAATACAGTTCCTCAATAATGTCCATCCATTGATCTTTCGTTGGTGGGTCCTGTTGGTACCATGCAGCGTCGTGTGATTGCTTTTTTACTTGATGCTAAGAGGATCTTGATTAAATATTTATCATGTGTTAGAAACTCTTCTGGGATATTTCCCAACAGTAGAAAAGAAACAGACAGAGGCATCTCAAAACACAGAATGGTCTCCAAGGTGGAGTGAATATCCTGCCAGTATTTCTGAATTTTAGGACAAGACCAGAAAATATGAGCGTGGCCCGCTTCCTTGTGGCCACATTGTCTCCAGCAAGGCTGATCTGTTTTCAGTTGTGGAACAATATATTTTCAAATTGGGGTCGGCGGCCAAATACACATAATTCTGGTGGTCCTTGACATGAAATATTGAGCACCACTGACATAGAAACATGAGGTATTTCAGAAAACTGTCAGGATTTAGAAGATTTTTTTAATTTAGAAATGATGTGATATTCTGAAACTTGATAGAGAGTTGGTAACCAAATGTACTTGTAGATCTTTAACTCTTGAGTGTAAAATGAAACCAAATGGACCCTTGGGTCCTCATTTGGTTTACTTTTACGCTCCCAAGGGTTAAATTGTTACTAAACATCTGCATTACAAGAAGTCTACACAATTAGAGAATGTGAGAACAGAAGAATTGTTATTTTGATCAACGTTTGCCTGTTATCTCTCCTATTGTACCACATCAACATAACATGGAATTGTGGACAGAATCTTATCCAACGATAACAAAAATATTCAACGTTTTGGGTCTGAGAGGCTCAATCTCATCATGGTGGTCAGTGTGGCTCAAATGCCGAATAAATAATGGACCTTGATATGAAAAAGGTTGAAAACCACTGAAGTAAATCATTCACATGGTTCTCATTCTCATGGACAAGAAGATGCAGCCGAGACGACCTCAGCAGCGTAGCCTCTCGCCCTCGGTGCTGTTCTTGGTGTTGAAGAGCCTCTTGAGGAAGAGCAGCTGCAGGTAGCCCGCCAGGACGATGACGGAGCTCTGGGCCGCCGACCACCACGTCCTGACTTGGAGTTGGACAGCAGCACGTAGTAGTCCAGGCTTCTCCTCATGCGGCCAAAGTTGGGAGGGCAGACTGCCCTGCAGGGGGAAGGGCGCCTGAGGGGAGTCAGGGGGTTGAACCTAACACACACACACACACACACACACGCACACACTTAGTGTCACTCTACAGTTTGATGTAAAGAGTTTCACAACTATGACATACTCAGCGCTAAAACTTTTGCAAATACTACACCGACTTGTAGATGCAGAATTATTTTCCACAAGATTTGCCCAGTCAGTTGTCTATGACATACTGAGTCATACGATACACGACTCCAAATTCAGGCATGGTTTCAGCCCCACAGAGCCTCTTTGGCTTCCATTCTCTAATTAAAGTTACCCTATTGGCTTGAATATGTTTCTTTCAATGGAAATGTCCTACAAAATAGGGTCGTATTATAATCGGGACTAGATTACTTCATAGTCAATGTTCTTTTTCCACAAAATGTGGGTCGTCTTATATTCTTTTCTTTTAAGTATATAGTTATTAAATATGGATTATCTGACCAGTGCACCTTTAGGATTACAAAGCCTAAAAAAGGTTTTATTTGTCCATTTCCTGAAATGTAACAGGTTTGGACATACAAGGCTTTTGCACACACAAATAGGCTTTTGTTCATTTAAAACTGAAGCAAGTCTGGTCTCACCGGCTGTAGTCTGTGATGTTCACCAGCTGGTTCCCAGAAGAGGTCACGGCCCAGACATCAACCCAGAACATGACCCAGAGAAGAAGCCCAGGTTCTGGACCTGCAGCAGGGAAAGCAGGGACCAGCATCAACACATGGTTCTTTTAAACTACAAAGTAACCTAGAACCTTCCAGAACCCATGTCTTCAAAATACGATACAATACGATATAAGCCTCATAGATGGTATGTAATGCTGCATAAGCTTATTGTAATCATGCTCTTGTCATTCTTATGCTTTTAATATGATAAAATGCATTAGCTCAGGTTAGGCTAAGGCACCTGTTAAAATCATATAACTTTCTTTCACATTAGCTGAAATCCTCAGAAAAGAATACAGTCTGTGTATTTAGTATTATAGTCTAGTGTATTTAGTGTAACACTACAGAAATCATAATAATGTGATTGCTTTACCTGTATGTAAACAGTAAACACGATAGATAGATAGATAGATAGATAGATAGATAGATAGATAGATAGATAGATAGATAGATAGATAGATAGATAGATAGATAGATAGATAGATAGATAGATAGATAGATTTAACAAGACCCTCTGGGTCACACACGTGCAAATGTGGTGGAGTTAAACAAACATTCAAGATTTGATTTACTGTCAAGTCAGGTAAATTCACTGAACTGGGTTTATTCACAAATATATAAAAACAAAGCAAAATATGTACAGTGAAATAACAATACTATAGGTAATAATATAGACAAGGATACAATAATGATCACAGATATTAATGATATCTATAATACAATAAAACTATATACAATAAGGTGCCAATAGCACAGGACTAGGATGCGTTTCCCACAAACAGTTTGTTGGCATTGGTGGGCAGTGATGGCAAATAGACTTTTGTTCATTTAAAACTGAAGCAAGTCTGGTCTCACCGGCTGTAGTCTGTGATGTTCACCAGCTGGTTCCCAGAAGAGGTCACGGCCCAGACATCAACCCAGAACATGACACAGAGAAGAAGCCCAGGTTCTGGACCTGCAGCAGGGAGAGCAGGGACCAGCATCAACACATGGTTCTTTTAAACTACAAAGTAACCTAGAACCTTCCAGAACCCATGTCTTCAAAATACGATACAATACGATATAAGCCTCATAGATGGTATGTAATGCTGCATAAGCTTATTGTAATAATGCTCTTGTCATTCTTATGCTTTTAATATGATAAAATGCATTAGCTCAGGTTAGGCTAAGGCACCTGTTAAAATCATATAACTTTCTTTCACATTAGCTGAAATCCTCAGAAAATAATACAGTCTGTGTATTTAGTATTATAGTCTAGTGTATTTAGTGTAACACTACAGAAATCATAATAATGTGATCGCTTTACCTGTATGTAAACAGTAAACACGATAGATAGATAGATACTTTAGATAGATAGATAGATTTAACAAGACCCTCTGGGTCACACACGGGCAAATGTGGTGGAGTTAAACAAACATTCAAGATTTGATTTACTGTCAATTCAGGTAAATTCACTGAACTGGGTTATTTCACCAATATATAAAAACAAAGTAAAATATGTACAGTGTAATAACAATACTATAGGTAATAATATAGACAAGGATACAATAATGATCACAGATATTAATGATATCTATAATACAATAAAACTATATACAATAAGGTGCCAATAGCACAGGACTAGGACACAAACAGTTTGTTGCCATTGGTGGGCAGTGATGGCTATCTCTCTCTTTTTGGTCCTGGGCTAGCCACAATTTGCAACACTAGATTGTTTGTAATGTTGAATATAGAATGGCAAATCTAGATTCAACAGATTAAAAAAAAGATCTAGTGTTGCGGCTAGTCCTTTCTAACAGAGCTATCGCCGATTAGGTGTCTGTATGCAGCTGCTCAGCCATTTCCACAGCTTGTTTCCAGAACTGGACTGCAGCGACCTGAGCGAGGCCCGAGGCTCCTTCCGCTGTGTTACTCTCTCCTGGATCACAACCCGGCTGATGTTCTCAACCCACTCCTGCTTGGCCTTCATACAGGATGCCTTAAGTACAGTCCGAGAGGTGGGGGTCCTTCCTGCCCACAGAGCAAACTTACAGGGGTCCCCTTCAATAAGCTCTGTCACCCCCAACTCTGATGTCAGCACTTTATTCACATACCTGTACGTGGTTCTGCCAGCTGAGTCCTTGATCTCCTTGCTGAAGACCAGCGAGTTCTCAAACAGGAACAGGTGGTGGCTGCGATCCTTCCGGGTGAGAGACATGCACGTGCGTCCCTTCTGGATGAAGGTCTTTGGTTTCCACGCTTGTAAACTCTCATGCAGGAGCAAGTCCCCCTGGACATCCAGACTCTCATGGAAACCCTCCAACATGGCAACGTTCATAGCATCATTGGCTTTCTTAGGCACACTGAGCATCACCTGTAGACCAAGCTTAATCTCTCCTCCCTCTCCATCCTCACAGCAAGACAACAAGTCCTTGAGCAGTAGCTGGTATTTGGTGATTCTCTGCACAGGCTTGATGAGGTAGGAGTCGACAGAATTAGCAATGCCCAGACCATGTTTCTGCCGGATGTCATGAAAGAAGGTCCCAGCGTGTTCCAGTATGAGTTGACTGGAGTCAACTTTGTTCCTACAGTAGGTAACATACATGAGGTGGAACTTATCTGCCCATGTGGCAAAGCAGTGCCCTACGTCCTCTGGTAGAGCACAGTTGGTCAGCTCATTCAGGAAAATGTCGCTATGGAAGTCGCATATGTCCTGGAGGTTACCAAACACGACGCGATCCTTGTTGAGGAGGCCTGCGGGTACCTGCTCAACGCCACTGGCCATCTCCCACTGGTACGTCTCCAGACATTCATGCAGATCTTTAACGTAGGCTTTCTCTGTCTGTAACAGCTCATCCATGATGAACTTCATCCTGCGAGCTGACTTCCTCTTCTCCTCGTCGACCTCCGTGTTGTTGTTGGAGTCGCGTAGCTTGATTTTCTCGTCGTCGGTTAGAAGAGGCTGGCAGGCAAGTTTTTCTCTGTCGAGTTGTGGATGCAACAGTTTCCCGTTAAGGACACGCTGGAGCTCTTCAACGTAGCATAACTGCTGTGCTGCACTGGGTAGCAGATGTGACTTGCTTGCAGGTAGGAAGGCTCCTGGTAGGCAGCGTTGGACATTAACGTCTACACAGATCAGCTTAGCACTTGAGGTGTTCTCCATCGTTACCATCATCATCAACAACAAGTGAGAAGTGATGAGGTAGGGCTGTGCGCGACTCCTTTTATGCAGTTTGCATTTAAAATCCAAATAGCAAATCAAAACGCGCTAACGTTTTTATTAGCCAATAGCTGCGAAAGTAGCATAAACGAGAATCACGAAGCACCTGTCGCGTGGACTGTGGACAAGCCCACATCTCGTCAACATCTCGTTGTACTGAGCATCATCCGCGTTTATATCGGGTACAATTCTAGTGTAAATGATGCTATTACTGTATTCTGCTGGGCATTTGTGAAATGTATTTTCTAGGATATAGTGAAGCTTATTAAATCTACCTAAATCCATGCGGACGAGGCGAACCGAACCATGGGTTGAACACGTTAGTTAACGTTAGCTTAGCCATGGTTCACAACATCATGTCACGTCATCTCTCAGGGCTAACGTTACGTTAGCTACACTAGTGCAAATGTGCAATAAGTTAGTGTGAAATCAAGCAGGCAACAGACAGTTTTGCCATACTTTGTCCACGACGAGGAATAGCAGATCTGCAAGATGAGAGAGTGTCGCTGTCCATGGTTCTTACCGTTGCTTCATGGGTGTATCATGATGCAGGTAGCTCTGTCCATAGCTCTAATGCCCTTTGCTGCCGGCTATGGATCAGGGCTCTTCCTAGGGCTGAATAGTTCTCAGATTTGAGCACAGCTTCACTCCAATCCGACTAGGTTTTCCTCCTCCTAGCCTAGGCAAGTTCTATGAACTGTCTACTTCACTCTTTAACTCTGAGTTCACTCAACTCGGTTTATTCACTGCCGACACCATGCATAGGCAATAAAACCTTACAGTAGGTGTCGACACCTACCTATCACATACATGTGATACTAAAATGACATTGTGAGTATATCTGTGATAGTTACGTGACGAGAGGTGTCATTTATGCAACAACAAAAAAAGTCTGGATGAATGATTGAGGGGAGAGCAATTGCTTAATTGTTGACAATAATGTTGACGACAATGTTTTGAAACATAATGTTAAATGCCTAGAGTAATCTTCCATATTTTTCTCTAATGTCTTTCTGTCAACCTCAGTGTGTCTGGAATCCGTGGATGCCCTCCAAGTGAACAGCTGTGTGAACTGAACATGCAGAGTAGCAGTCTGGTACCTTCAGGAGGACAAACATCCAGTGTGGACAGGCTTTCCATCACGGACGCTTTATCTTGGGTCTGAGGAGAGCTGTTGTAGCTGAAGGTGATGATTCAAAAACATGTCTCATATGACACTTTCTGTCTCTCTTTGGTAGCAGTTTCCTTCTCCAGGGAAATATTCCTGACTAGTGCTGTACTGCCCCCAAGTGACACAGTAGTAGAAGGCATTGTGACTAGCTTGGAGTAGGAGGATAGTATGGTTGTGAGTTGTGACTGGACTCAGAGTAAGGCTTAGTTGGAAACCTTGGACTGTACTCTCTCAAAATGTTATGTTTTTGTGGTAGCTGAAGCAAATTTGCCTGAAGAGGTGCCGAGTAGTGGCAATTACAATTACTCATGATGTACCTCTCCAGGAAAGAAGAACACAGATGGATGGATTTCAGTTTAGTCAAAACAGAATTTGTACAAGAATATACAACACAATTATGTTGGTGACATCATGATGCTACTCTGCTATTCATTGTAGCCTACTGTACAGGAGTTGATGTGCAATAATTGTGAATAGTTTGTTCAGCCATTCATCTTATATATCACAGCCACAACAAAGAACTGTGCTCCTATAACATTGGGCCTGTGGAAATGTCAGAAGTCAGCCATGTTAATGTGAGAATACATTCACAAAGTGGTTAAAATGGGTGATGTCACTCATGAGAGATATCTTTATGGGGACCGGTTCTTTTTTTGTTCAAGGCCACCATTTGTAATATTTTCACTTTGCACCCAAATCCCAAATGGGTACTTACCAACACCTCCCATGCCTTTGTGGTGCAGGTTATATGCCAGTGCTTTTGTAAACATTGTAGCTCGCTCTAAAGTTCCTGCTGGTGGAATATAGATATTATGATTTGGGTTTGCTTTAGTTAATTTTTGTAACATTAGCATTTTAGTTTGGTTTTGTATGTTGTTTTTGTTGCCTTTATATTCTTGTCCACTGACTGACACCAAATCAGAGGTTGATTGATAAAAAACAATTGCAATTGTGTGCATCTTGAGTGTGGGGAGTGGCAGTCTAATTAGGTGGCCTTTATTTTGCAGATACCGCCGGGTGTGCGTGGCCGTGACCAGAAGGATTTCCCTGGACCTGAACGTCTCCTTGTCGTGTCCCCTCCTCACGTAACATTTTTAACTTTTAGTTTAGTTCATTATCTAGAAGTGTTACATAGTTTTATTGGTATTATTGTGATTGTTTTATGGCATTTTAAAGACCACTGTACCAGGGCTTTTATTTATTAAAGAAACATCTGACTTTTGCCTGTTTTCAGTGATTTTATCGTTACTCTCATGCAAAGTTTTAACAAAACCCCCGAACAGGCCACAAAATAAATTGCTGTGTTCAGTCTCTGAAAAGTTGTCAGCCCTGTTTAACCCATTCTGGACAGGAACCCCTTCTTGTTTTAAGCATTATGTTATTCTTTAGTTGTTGAAAAATAGCAGATCTACAAGCTCATAGCGTGGCACTGAGTGCCATGCTACAAGCTTGTAGATCTGCTATTTTTTTTAATTCGTGAAAACGTGGCGCAAATCTTTGAATATATATTCTTTCAGAGCGAACATTTTTTCACTTAATTTTTATTGAAGGAAGAACAGACACAAACAAAAAATCAACTAACAAGACAATACGGGTAAGAAAAAGAAAAGAAAAAGGACAAAAAGTAAAAGGAAAAAAGGCTGCATTTTTCATATTACAATACAACATTCAATGAAATCCTATTGCAATATCGCTAGGCTGAGAGAAGAGATTCCACTTTTCCCATTTTTTATAGAATTTATCCTCTTGTAGTCTCAGTATGAATGTTAGTTTTTCCATAGAATACAGTTCCTCAATAATGTCCATCCATTGATCTTTCGTTGGTGGGTCCTGTTGGTACCATGCAGCGTCGTGTGATTGCTTTTTTACTTGATGCTAAGAGGATCTTGATTAAATATTTATCATGTGTTAGAAACTCTTCTGGGATATTTCCCAACAGTAGAAAAGAAACAGACAGAGGTATCTCAAAACACAGAATGGTCTCCAAGGTGGAGTGAATATCCTGCCAGTATTTCTGAATTTTAGGACAAGACCAGAAAATATGAGCGTGGCCCGCTTCCTTGTGGCCACATTGTCTCCAGCAAGGCTGATCTGTTTTCAGTTGTGGAACAATATATTTTCAAATTGGGGTCGGCGGCCAAATACACATAATTCTGGTGGTCCTTGACATGAAATATTGAGCACCACTGACATAGAAACATGAGGTATTTCAGAAAACTGTCAGGATTTAGAAGATTTTTTTAATTTAGAAATGATGTGATATTCTGAAACTTGATAGAGAGTTGGTAACCAAATGTACTTGTAGATCTTTAACTCTTGAGTGTAAAATGAAACCAAATGGACCCTTGGGTCCTCATTTGGTTTACTTTTACGCTCCCAAGGGTTAAATTGTTACTAAACATCTGCATTACAAGAAGTCTACACAATTAGAGAATGTGAGAACAGAAGAATTGTTATTTTGATCAACGTTTGCCTGTTATCTCTCCTATTGTACCACATCAACATAACATGGAATTGTGGACAGAATCTTATCCAACGATAACAAAAATATTCAACGTTTTGGGTCTGAGAGGCTCAATCTCATCATGGTGGTCAGTGTGGCTCAAATGCCGAATAAATAATGGACCTTGATATGAAAAAGGTTGAAAACCACTGAAGTAAATCATTCACATGGTTCTCATTCTCATGGACAAGAAGATGCAGCCGAGACGACCTCAGCAGCGTAGCCTCTCGCCCTCGGTGCTGTTCTTGGTGTTGAAGAGCCTCTTGAGGAAGAGCAGCTGCAGGTAGCCCGCCAGGACGATGACGGAGCTCTGGGCCGCCGACCACCACGTCCTGACTTGGAGTTGGACAGCAGCACGTAGTAGTCCAGGCTTCTCCTCATGCGGCCAAAGTTGGGAGGGCAGACTGCCCTGCAGGGGGAAGGGCGCCTGAGGGGAGTCAGGGGGTTGAACCTAACACACACACACACACACACACACACACACACACGCACACACTTAGTGTCACTCTACAGTTTGATGTAAAGAGTTTCACAACTATGACATACTCAGCGCTAAAACTTTTGCAAATACTACACCGACTTGTAGATGCAGAATTATTTTCCACAAGATTTGCCCAGTCAGTTGTCTATGACATACTGAGTCATATGATACACGACTCCAAATTCAGGCATGGTTTCAGCCCCACAGAGCCTCTTTGGCTTCCATTCTCTAATTAAAGTTACCCTATTGGCTTGAATATGTTTCTTTCAATGGAAATGTCCTACAAAATAGGGTCGTATTATAATCGGGACTAGATTACTTCATAGTCAATGTTCTTTTTCCACAAAATGTGGGTCGTCTTATATTCTTTTCTTTTAAGTATATAGTTATTAAATATGGATTATCTGACCAGTGCACCTTTAGGATTACAAAGCCTAAAAAAGGTTTTATTTGTCCATTTCCTGAAATGTAACAGGTTTGGACATACAAGGCTTTTGCACACACAAATAGGCTTTTGTTCATTTAAAACTGAAGCAAGTCTGGTCTCACCGGCTGTAGTCTGTGATGTTCACCAGCTGGTTCCCAGAAGAGGTCACGGCCCAGACATCAACCCAGAACATGACCCAGAGAAGAAGCCCAGGTTCTGGACCTGCAGCAGGGAAAGCAGGGACCAGCATCAACACATGGTTCTTTTAAACTACAAAGTAACCTAGAACCTTCCAGAACCCATGTCTTCAAAATACGATACAATACGATATAAGCCTCATAGATGGTATGTAATGCTGCATAAGCTTATTGTAATCATGCTCTTGTCATTCTTATGCTTTTAATATGATAAAATGCATTAGCTCAGGTTAGGCTAAGGCACCTGTTAAAATCATATAACTTTCTTTCACATTAGCTGAAATCCTCAGAAAAGAATACAGTCTGTGTATTTAGTATTATAGTCTAGTGTATTTAGTGTAACACTACAGAAATCATAATAATGTGATTGCTTTACCTGTATGTAAACAGTAAACACGATAGATAGATAGATAGATAGATAGATAGATAGATAGATAGATAGATAGATAGATAGATAGATAGATAGATAGATAGATAGATTTAACAAGACCCTCTGGGTCACACACGTGCAAATGTGGTGGAGTTAAACAAACATTCAAGATTTGATTTACTGTCAAGTCAGGTAAATTCACTGAACTGGGTTTATTCACAAATATATAAAAACAAAGCAAAATATGTACAGTGAAATAACAATACTATAGGTAATAATATAGACAAGGATACAATAATGATCACAGATATTAATGATATCTATAATACAATAAAACTATATACAATAAGGTGCCAATAGCACAGGACTAGGATGCGTTTCCCACAAACAGTTTGTTGGCATTGGTGGGCAGTGATGGCAAATAGACTTTTGTTCATTTAAAACTGAAGCAAGTCTGGTCTCACCGGCTGTAGTCTGTGATGTTCACCAGCTGGTTCCCAGAAGAGGTCACGGCCCAGACATCAACCCAGAACATGACACAGAGAAGAAGCCCAGGTTCTGGACCTGCAGCAGGGAGAGCAGGGACCAGCATCAACACATGGTTCTTTTAAACTACAAAGTAACCTAGAACCTTCCAGAACCCATGTCTTCAAAATACGATACAATACGATATAAGCCTCATAGATGGTATGTAATGCTGCATAAGCTTATTGTAATAATGCTCTTGTCATTCTTATGCTTTTAATATGATAAAATGCATTAGCTCAGGTTAGGCTAAGGCACCTGTTAAAATCATATAACTTTCTTTCACATTAGCTGAAATCCTCAGAAAATAATACAGTCTGTGTATTTAGTATTATAGTCTAGTGTATTTAGTGTAACACTACAGAAATCATAATAATGTGATCGCTTTACCTGTATGTAAACAGTAAACACGATAGATAGATAGATACTTTAGATAGATAGATAGATTTAACAAGACCCTCTGGGTCACACACGGGCAAATGTGGTGGAGTTAAACAAACATTCAAGATTTGATTTACTGTCAATTCAGGTAAATTCACTGAACTGGGTTATTTCACCAATATATAAAAACAAAGTAAAATATGTACAGTGTAATAACAATACTATAGGTAATAATATAGACAAGGATACAATAATGATCACAGATATTAATGATATCTATAATACAATAAAACTATATACAATAAGGTGCCAATAGCACAGGACTAGGACACAAACAGTTTGTTGCCATTGGTGGGCAGTGATGGCTATCTCTCTCTTTTTGGTCCTGGGCTAGCCACAATTTGCAACACTAGATTGTTTGTAATGTTGAATATAGAATGGCAAATCTAGATTCAACAGATTAAAAAAAAGATCTAGTGTTGCGGCTAGTCCTTTCTAACAGAGCTATCGCCGATTAGGTGTCTGTATGCAGCTGCTCAGCCATTTCCACAGCTTGTTTCCAGAACTGGACTGCAGCGACCTGAGCGAGGCCCGAGGCTCCTTCCGCTGTGTTACTCTCTCCTGGATCACAACCCGGCTGATGTTCTCAACCCACTCCTGCTTGGCCTTCATACAGGATGCCTTAAGTACAGTCCGAGAGGTGGGGGTCCTTCCTGCCCACAGAGCAAACTTACAGGGGTCCCCTTCAATAAGCTCTGTCACCCCCAACTCTGATGTCAGCACTTTATTCACATACCTGTACGTGGTTCTGCCAGCTGAGTCCTTGATCTCCTTGCTGAAGACCAGCGAGTTCTCAAACAGGAACAGGTGGTGGCTGCGATCCTTCCGGGTGAGAGACATGCACGTGCGTCCCTTCTGGATGAAGGTCTTTGGTTTCCACGCTTGTAAACTCTCATGCAGGAGCAAGTCCCCCTGGACATCCAGACTCTCATGGAAACCCTCCAACATGGCAACGTTCATAGCATCATTGGCTTTCTTAGGCACACTGAGCATCACCTGTAGACCAAGCTTAATCTCTCCTCCCTCTCCATCCTCACAGCAAGACAACAAGTCCTTGAGCAGTAGCTGGTATTTGGTGATTCTCTGCACAGGCTTGATGAGGTAGGAGTCGACAGAATTAGCAATGCCCAGACCATGTTTCTGCCGGATGTCATGAAAGAAGGTCCCAGCGTGTTCCAGTATGAGTTGACTGGAGTCAACTTTGTTCCTACAGTAGGTCACATACATGAGGTGGAACTTATCTGCCCATGTGGCAAAGCAGTGACCTACGTCCTCTGGTAGAGCACAGTTGGTCAGCTCATTCAGGAAAATGTCGCTATGGAAGTCGCATATGTCCTGGAGGTTACCAAACACGACGCGATCCTTGTTGAGGAGGCCTGCGGGTACCTGCTCAACGCCACTGGCCATCTCCCACTGGTACGTCTCCAGACATTCATGCAGATCTTTAACGTAGGCTTTCTCTGTCTGTAACAGCTCATCCATGATGAACTTCATCCTGCGAGCTGACTTCCTCTTCTCCTCGTCGACCTCCGTGTTGTTGTTGGAGTCGCGTAGCTTGATTTTCTCGTCGTCGGTTAGAAGAGGCTGGCAGGCAAGTTTTTCTCTGTCGAGTTGTGGATGCAACAGTTTCCCGTTAAGGACACGCTGGAGCTCTTCAACGTAGCATAACTGCTGTGCTGCACTGGGTAGCAGATGTGACTTGCTTGCAGGTAGGAAGGCTCCTGGTAGGCAGCGTTGGACATTAACGTCTACACAGATCAGCTTAGCACTTGAGGTGTTCTCCATCGTTACCATCATCATCAACAACAAGTGAGAAGTGATGAGGTAGGGCTGTGCGCGACTCCTTTTATGCAGTTTGCATTTAAAATCCAAATAGCAAATCAAAACGCGCTAACGTTTTTATTAGCCAATAGCTGCGAAAGTAGCATAAACGAGAATCACGAAGCACCTGTCGCGTGGACTGTGGACAAGCCCACATCTCGTCAACATCTCGTTGTACTGAGCATCATCCGCGTTTATATCGGGTACAATTCTAGTGTAAATGATGCTATTACTGTATTCTGCTGGGCATTTGTGAAATGTATTTTCTAGGATATAGTGAAGCTTATTAAATCTACCTAAATCCATGCGGACGAGGCGAACCGAACCATGGGTTGAACACGTTAGCTAACGTTAGCTTAGCCATGGTTCACAACATCATGTCACGTCATCTCTCAGGGCTAACGTTACGTTAGCTACACTAGTGCAAATGTGCAATAAGTTAGTGTGAAATCAAGCAGGCAACAGACAGTTTTGCCATACTTTGTCCACGACGAGGAATAGCAGATCTGCAAGATGAGAGAGTGTCGCTGTCCATGGTTCTTACCGTTGCTTCATGGGTGTATCATGATGCAGGTAGCTCTGTCCATAGCTCTAATGCCCTTTGCTGCCGGCTATGGATCAGGGCTCTTCCTAGGGCTGAATAGTTCTCAGATTTGAGCACAGCTTCACTCCAATCCGACTAGGTTTTCCTCCTCCTAGCCTAGGCAAGTTCTATGAACTGTCTACTTCACTCTTTAACTCTGAGTTCACTCAACTCGGTTTATTCACTGCCGACACCATGCATAGGCAATAAAACCTTACAGTAGGTGTCGACACCTACCTATCACATACATGTGATACTAAAATGACATTGTGAGTATATCTGTGATAGTTACGTGACGAGAGGTGTCATTTATGCAACAACAAAAAAAGTCTGGATGAATGATTGAGGGGAGAGCAATTGCTTAATTGTTGACAATAATGTTGACGACAATGTTTTGAAACATAATGTTAAATGCCTAGAGTAATCTTCCATATTTTTCTCTAATGTCTTTCTGTCAACCTCAGTGTGTCTGGAATCCGTGGATGCCCTCCAAGTGAACAGCTGTGTGAACTGAACATGCAGAGTAGCAGTCTGGTACCTTCAGGAGGACAAACATCCAGTGTGGACAGGCTTTCCATCACGGACGCTTTATCTTGGGTCTGAGGAGAGCTGTTGTAGCTGAAGGTGATGATTCAAAAACATGTCTCATAATGACACTTTCTGTCTCTCTTTGGTAGCAGTTTCCTTCTCCAGGGAAATATTCCTGACTAGTGCTGTACTGCCCCCAAGTGACACAGTAGTAGAAGGCATTGTGACTAGCTTGGAGTAGGAGGATAGTATGGTTGTGAGTTGTGACTGGACTCAGAGTAAGGCTTAGTTGGAAACCTTGGACTGTACTCTCTCAAAATGTTATGTTTTTGTGGTAGCTGAAGCAAATTTGCCTGAAGAGGTGCCGAGTAGTGGCAATTACAATTACTCATGATGTACCTCTCCAGGAAAGAAGAACACAGATGGATGGATTTCAGTTTAGTCAAAACAGAATTTGTACAAGAATATACAACACAATTATGTTGGTGACATCATGATGCTACTCTGCTATTCATTGTAGCCTACTGTACAGGAGTTGATGTGCAATAATTGTGAATAGTTTGTTCAGCCATTCATCTTATATATCACAGCCACAACAAAGAACTGTGCTCCTATAACATTGGGCCTGTGGAAATGTCAGAAGTCAGCCATGTTAATGTGAGAATAAATTCACAAAGTGGTTAAAATGGGTGATGTCACTCATGAGAGATATCTTTATGGGGACCGGTTCTTTTTTTGTTCAAGGCCACCATTTGTAATATTTTCACTTTGCACCCAAATCCCAAATGGGTACTTACCAACACCTCCCATGCCTTTGTGGTGCAGGTTATATGCCAGTGCTTTTGTAAACATTGTAGCTCGCTCTAAAGTTCCTGCTGGTGGAATATAGATATTATGATTTGGGTTTGCTTTAGTTAATTTTTGTAACATTAGCATTTTAGTTTGGTTTTGTATGTTGTTTTTGTTGCCTTTATATTCTTGTCCACTGACTGACACCAAATCAGAGGTTGATTGATAAAAAACAATTGCAATTGTGTGCATCTTGAGTGTGGGGAGTGGCAGTCTAATTAGGTGGCCTTTATTTTGCAGATACCGCCGGGTGTGCGTGGCCGTGACCAGAAGGATTTCCCTGGACCTGAACGTCTCCTTGTCGTGTCCCCTCCTCACGTAACATTTTTAACTTTTAGTTTAGTTCATTATCTAGAAGTGTTACATAGTTTTATTGGTATTATTGTGATTGTTTTATGGCATTTTAAAGACCACTGTACCAGGGCTTTTATTTATTAAAGAAACATCTGACTTTTGCCTGTTTTCAGTGATTTTATCGTTACTCTCATGCAAAGTTTTAACAAAACCCCCGAACAGGCCACAAAATAAATTGCTGTGTTCAGTCTCTGAAAAGTTGTCAGCCCTGTTTAACCCATTCTGGACAGGAACCCCTTCTTGTTTTAAGCATTATGTTATTCTTTAGTTGTTGAAAAATAGCAGATCTACAAGCTCATAGCGTGGCACTGAGTGCCATGCTACAAGCTTGTAGATCTGCTATTTTTTTTAATTCGTGAAAACGTGGCGCAAATCTTTGAATATATATTCTTTCAGAGCGAACATTTTTTCACTTAATTTTTATTGAAGGAAGAACAGACACAAACAAAAAATCAACTAACAAGACAATACGGGTAAGAAAAAGAAAAGAAAAAGGACAAAAAGTAAAAGGAAAAAAGGCTGCATTTTTCATATTACAATACAACATTCAATGAAATCCTATTGCAATATCGCTAGGCTGAGAGAAGAGATTCCACTTTTCCCATTTTTTATAGAATTTATCCTCTTGTAGTCTCAGTATGAATGTTAGTTTTTCCATAGAATACAGTTCCTCAATAATGTCCATCCATTGATCTTTCGTTGGTGGGTCCTGTTGGTACCATGCAGCGTCGTGTGATTGCTTTTTTACTTGATGCTAAGAGGATCTTGATTAAATATTTATCATGTGTTAGAAACTCTTCTGGGATATTTCCCAACAGTAGAAAAGAAACAGACAGAGGTATCTCAAAACACAGAATGGTCTCCAAGGTGGAGTGAATATCCTGCCAGTATTTCTGAATTTTAGGACAAGACCAGAAAATATGAGCGTGGCCCGCTTCCTTGTGGCCACATTGTCTCCAGCAAGGCTGATCTGTTTTCAGTTGTGGAACAATATATTTTCAAATTGGGGTCGGCGGCCAAATACACATAATTCTGGTGGTCCTTGACATGAAATATTGAGCACCACTGACATAGAAACATGAGGTATTTCAGAAAACTGTCAGGATTTAGAAGATTTTTTTAATTTAGAAATGATGTGATATTCTGAAACTTGATAGAGAGTTGGTAACCAAATGTACTTGTAGATCTTTAACTCTTGAGTGTAAAATGAAACCAAATGGACCCTTGGGTCCTCATTTGGTTTACTTTTACGCTCCCAAGGGTTAAATTGTTACTAAACATCTGCATTACAAGAAGTCTACACAATTAGAGAATGTGAGAACAGAAGAATTGTTATTTTGATCAACGTTTGCCTGTTATCTCTCCTATTGTACCACATCAACATAACATGGAATTGTGGACAGAATCTTATCCAACGATAACAAAAATATTCAACGTTTTGGGTCTGAGAGGCTCAATCTCATCATGGTGGTCAGTGTGGCTCAAATGCCGAATAAATAATGGACCTTGATATGAAAAAGGTTGAAAACCACTGAAGTAAATCATTCACATGGTTCTCATTCTCATGGACAAGAAGATGCAGCCGAGACGACCTCAGCAGCGTAGCCTCTCGCCCTCGGTGCTGTTCTTGGTGTTGAAGAGCCTCTTGAGGAAGAGCAGCTGCAGGTAGCCCGCCAGGACGATGACGGAGCTCTGGGCCGCCGACCACCACGTCCTGACTTGGAGTTGGACAGCAGCACGTAGTAGTCCAGGCTTCTCCTCATGCGGCCAAAGTTGGGAGGGCAGACTGCCCTGCAGGGGGAAGGGCGCCTGAGGGGAGTCAGGGGGTTGAACCTAACACACACACACACACACACACACACACGCACACACTTAGTGTCACTCTACAGTTTGATGTAAAGAGTTTCACAACTATGACATACTCAGCGCTAAAACTTTTGCAAATACTACACCGACTTGTAGATGCAGAATTATTTTCCACAAGATTTGCCCAGTCAGTTGTCTATGACATACTGAGTCATATGATACACGACTCCAAATTCAGGCATGGTTTCAGCCCCACAGAGCCTCTTTGGCTTCCATTCTCTAATTAAAGTTACCCTATTGGCTTGAATATGTTTCTTTCAATGGAAATGTCCTACAAAATAGGGTCGTATTATAATCGGGACTAGATTACTTCATAGTCAATGTTCTTTTTCCACAAAATGTGGGTCGTCTTATATTCTTTTCTTTTAAGTATATAGTTATTAAATATGGATTATCTGACCAGTGCACCTTTAGGATTACAAAGCCTAAAAAAGGTTTTATTTGTCCATTTCCTGAAATGTAACAGGTTTGGACATACAAGGCTTTTGCACACACAAATAGGCTTTTGTTCATTTAAAACTGAAGCAAGTCTGGTCTCACCGGCTGTAGTCTGTGATGTTCACCAGCTGGTTCCCAGAAGAGGTCACGGCCCAGACATCAACCCAGAACATGACCCAGAGAAGAAGCCCAGGTTCTGGACCTGCAGCAGGGAAAGCAGGGACCAGCATCAACACATGGTTCTTTTAAACTACAAAGTAACCTAGAACCTTCCAGAACCCATGTCTTCAAAATACGATACAATACGATATAAGCCTCATAGATGGTATGTAATGCTGCATAAGCTTATTGTAATCATGCTCTTGTCATTCTTATGCTTTTAATATGATAAAATGCATTAGCTCAGGTTAGGCTAAGGCACCTGTTAAAATCATATAACTTTCTTTCACATTAGCTGAAATCCTCAGAAAAGAATACAGTCTGTGTATTTAGTATTATAGTCTAGTGTATTTAGTGTAACACTACAGAAATCATAATAATGTGATTGCTTTACCTGTATGTAAACAGTAAACACGATAGATAGATAGATAGATAGATAGATAGATAGATAGATAGATAGATAGATAGATTTAACAAGACCCTCTGGGTCACACACGTGCAAATGTGGTGGAGTTAAACAAACATTCAAGATTTGATTTACTGTCAAGTCAGGTAAATTCACTGAACTGGGTTTATTCACAAATATATAAAAACAAAGCAAAATATGTACAGTGAAACAACAATACTATAGGTAATAATATAGACAAGGATACAATAATGATCACAGATATTAATGATATCTATAATACAATAAAACTATATACAATAAGGTGCCAATAGCACAGGACTAGGATGCGTTTCCCACAAACAGTTTGTTGGCATTGGTGGGCAGTGATGGCAAATAGACTTTTGTTCATTTAAAACTGAAGCAAGTCTGGTCTCACCGGCTGTAGTCTGTGATGTTCACCAGCTGGTTCCCAGAAGAGGTCACGGCCCAGACATCAACCCAGAACATGACACAGAGAAGAAGCCCAGGTTCTGGACCTGCAGCAGGGAGAGCAGGGACCAGCATCAACACATGGTTCTTTTAAACTACAAAGTAACCTAGAACCTTCCAGAACCCATGTCTTCAAAATACGATACAATACGATATAAGCCTCATAGATGGTATGTAATGCTGCATAAGCTTATTGTAATAATGCTCTTGTCATTCTTATGCTTTTAATATGATAAAATGCATTAGCTCAGGTTAGGCTAAGGCACCTGTTAAAATCATATAACTTTCTTTCACATTAGCTGAAATCCTCAGAAAATAATACAGTCTGTGTATTTAGTATTATAGTCTAGTGTATTTAGTGTAACACTACAGAAATCATAATAATGTGATCGCTTTACCTGTATGTAAACAGTAAACACGATAGATAGATAGATACTTTAGATAGATAGATAGATTTAACAAGACCCTCTGGGTCACACACGGGCAAATGTGGTGGAGTTAAACAAACATTCAAGATTTGATTTACTGTCAATTCAGGTAAATTCACTGAACTGGGTTATTTCACCAATATATAAAAACAAAGTAAAATATGTACAGTGTAATAACAATACTATAGGTAATAATATAGACAAGGATACAATAATGATCACAGATATTAATGATATCTATAATACAATAAAACTATATACAATAAGGTGCCAATAGCACAGGACTAGGACACAAACAGTTTGTTGCCATTGGTGGGCAGTGATGGCTATCTCTCTCTTTTTGGTCCTGGGCTAGCCACAATTTGCAACACTAGATTGTTTGTAATGTTGAATATAGAATGGCAAATCTAGATTCAACAGATTAAAAAAAAGATCTAGTGTTGCGGCTAGTCCTTTCTAACAGAGCTATCGCCGATTAGGTGTCTGTATGCAGCTGCTCAGCCATTTCCACAGCTTGTTTCCAGAACTGGACTGCAGCGACCTGAGCGAGGCCCGAGGCTCCTTCCGCTGTGTTACTCTCTCCTGGATCACAACCCGGCTGATGTTCTCAACCCACTCCTGCTTGGCCTTCATACAGGATGCCTTAAGTACAGTCCGAGAGGTGGGGGTCCTTCCTGCCCACAGAGCAAACTTACAGGGGTCCCCTTCAATAAGCTCTGTCACCCCCAACTCTGATGTCAGCACTTTATTCACATACCTGTACGTGGTTCTGCCAGCTGAGTCCTTGATCTCCTTGCTGAAGACCAGCGAGTTCTCAAACAGGAACAGGTGGTGGCTGCGATCCTTCCGGGTGAGAGACATGCACGTGCGTCCCTTCTGGATGAAGGTCTTTGGTTTCCACGCTTGTAAACTCTCATGCAGGAGCAAGTCCCCCTGGACATCCAGACTCTCATGGAAACCCTCCAACATGGCAACGTTCATAGCATCATTGGCTTTCTTAGGCACACTGAGCATCACCTGTAGACCAAGCTTAATCTCTCCTCCCTCTCCATCCTCACAGCAAGACAACAAGTCCTTGAGCAGTAGCTGGTATTTGGTGATTCTCTGCACAGGCTTGATGAGGTAGGAGTCGACAGAATTAGCAATGCCCAGACCATGTTTCTGCCGGATGTCATGAAAGAAGGTCCCAGCGTGTTCCAGTATGAGTTGACTGGAGTCAACTTTGTTCCTACAGTAGGTAACATACATGAGGTGGAACTTATCTGCCCATGTGGCAAAGCAGTGCCCTACGTCCTCTGGTAGAGCACAGTTGGTCAGCTCATTCAGGAAAATGTCGCTATGGAAGTCGCATATGTCCTGGAGGTTACCAAACACGACGCGATCCTTGTTGAGGAGGCCTGCGGGTACCTGCTCAACGCCACTGGCCATCTCCCACTGGTACGTCTCCAGACATTCATGCAGATCTTTAACGTAGGCTTTCTCTGTCTGCAACAGCTCATCCATGATGAACTTCATCCTGCGAGCTGACTTCCTCTTCTCCTCGTCGACCTCCGTGTTGTTGTTGGAGTCGCGTAGCTTGATTTTCTCGTCGTCGGTTAGAAGAGGCTGGCAGGCAAGTTTTTCTCTGTCGAGTTGTGGATGCAACAGTTTCCCGTTAAGGACACGCTGGAGCTCTTCAACGTAGCATAACTGCTGTGCTGCACTGGGTAGCAGATGTGACTTGCTTGCAGGTAGGAAGGCTCCTGGTAGGCAGCGTTGGACATTAACGTCTACACAGATCAGCTTAGCACTTGAGGTGTTCTCCATCGTTACCATCATCATCAACAACAAGTGAGAAGTGATGAGGTAGGGCTGTGCGCGACTCCTTTTATGCAGTTTGCATTTAAAATCCAAATAGCAAATCAAAACGCGCTAACGTTTTTATTAGCCAATAGCTGCGAAAGTAGCATAAACGAGAATCACGAAGCACCTGTCGCGTGGACTGTGGACAAGCCCACATCTCGTCAACATCTCGTTGTACTGAGCATCATCCGCGTTTATATCGGGTACAATTCTAGTGTAAATGATGCTATTACTGTATTCTGCTGGGCATTTGTGAAATGTATTTTCTAGGATATAGTGAAGCTTATTAAATCTACCTAAATCCATGCGGACGAGGCGAACCGAACCATGGGTTGAAAACGTTAGCTAACGTTAGCTTAGCCATGGTTCACAACATCATGTCACGTCATCTCTCAGGGCTAACGTTACGTTAGCTACACTAGTGCAAATGTGCAATAAGTTAGTGTGAAATCAAGCAGGCAACAGACAGTTTTGCCATACTTTGTCCACGACGAGGAATAGCAGATCTGCAAGATGAGAGAGTGTCGCTGTCCATGGTTCTTACCGTTGCTTCATGGGTGTATCATGATGCAGGTAGCTCTGTCCATAGCTCTAATGCCCTTTGCTGCCGGCTATGGATCAGGGCTCTTCCTAGGGCTGAATAGTTCTCAGATTTGAGCACAGCTTCACTCCAATCCGACTAGGTTTTCCTCCTCCTAGCCTAGGCAAGTTCTATGAACTGTCTACTTCACTCTTTAACTCTGAGTTCACTCAACTCGGTTTATTCACTGCCGACACCATGCATAGGCAATAAAACCTTACAGTAGGTGTCGACACCTACCTATCACATACATGTGATACTAAAATGACATTGTGAGTATATCTGTGATAGTTACGTGACGAGAGGTGTCATTTATGCAACAACAAAAAAAGTCTGGATGAATGATTGAGGGGAGAGCAATTGCTTAATTGTTGACAATAATGTTGACGACAATGTTTTGAAACATAATGTTAAATGCCTAGAGTAATCTTCCATATTTTTCTCTAATGTCTTTCTGTCAACCTCAGTGTGTCTGGAATCCGTGGATGCCCTCCAAGTGAACAGCTGTGTGAACTGAACATGCAGAGTAGCAGTCTGGTACCTTCAGGAGGACAAACATCCAGTGTGGACAGGCTTTCCATCACGGACGCTTTATCTTGGGTCTGAGGAGAGCTGTTGTAGCTGAAGGTGATGATTCAAAAACATGTCTCATAATGACACTTTCTGTCTCTCTTTGGTAGCAGTTTCCTTCTCCAGGGAAATATTCCTGACTAGTGCTGTACTGCCCCCAAGTGACACAGTAGTAGAAGGCATTGTGACTAGCTTGGAGTAGGAGGATAGTATGGTTGTGAGTTGTGACTGGACTCAGAGTAAGGCTTAGTTGGAAACCTTGGACTGTACTCTCTCAAAATGTTATGTTTTTGTGGTAGCTGAAGCAAATTTGCCTGAAGAGGTGCCGAGTAGTGGCAATTACAATTACTCATGATGTACCTCTCCAGGAAAGAAGAACACAGATGGATGGATTTCAGTTTAGTCAAAACAGAATTTGTACAAGAATATACAACACAATTATGTTGGTGACATCATGATGCTACTCTGCTATTCATTGTAGCCTACTGTACAGGAGTTGATGTGCAATAATTGTGAATAGTTTGTTCAGCCATTCATCTTATATATCACAGCCACAACAAAGAACTGTGCTCCTATAACATTGGGCCTGTGGAAATGTCAGAAGTCAGCCATGTTAATGTGAGAATAAATTCACAAAGTGGTTAAAATGGGTGATGTCACTCATGAGAGATATCTTTATGGGGACCGGTTCTTTTTTTGTTCAAGGCCACCATTTGTAATATTTTCACTTTGCACCCAAATCCCAAATGGGTACTTACCAACACCTCCCATGCCTTTGTGGTGCAGGTTATATGCCAGTGCTTTTGTAAACATTGTAGCTCGCTCTAAAGTTCCTGCTGGTGGAATATAGATATTATGATTTGGGTTTGCTTTAGTTAATTTTTGTAACATTAGCATTTTAGTTTGGTTTTGTATGTTGTTTTTGTTGCCTTTATATTCTTGTCCACTGACTGACACCAAATCAGAGGTTGATTGATAAAAAACAATTGCAATTGTGTGCATCTTGAGTGTGGGGAGTGGCAGTCTAATTAGGTGGCCTTTATTTTGCAGATACCGCCGGGTGTGCGTGGCCGTGACCAGAAGGATTTCCCTGGACCTGAACGTCTCCTTGTCGTGTCCCCTCCTCACGTAACATTTTTAACTTTTAGTTTAGTTCATTATCTAGAAGTGTTACATAGTTTTATTGGTATTATTGTGATTGTTTTATGGCATTTTAAAGACCACTGTACCAGGGCTTTTATTTATTAAAGAAACATCTGACTTTTGCCTGTTTTCAGTGATTTTATCGTTACTCTCATGCAAAGTTTTAACAAAACCCCCGAACAGGCCACAAAATAAATTGCTGTGTTCAGTCTCTGAAAAGTTGTCAGCCCTGTTTAACCCATTCTGGACAGGAACCCCTTCTTGTTTTAAGCATTATGTTATTCTTTAGTTGTTGAAAAATAGCAGATCTACAAGCTCATAGCGTGGCACTGAGTGCCATGCTACAAGCTTGTAGATCTGCTATTTTTTTTAATTCGTGAAAACGTGGCGCAAATCTTTGAATATATATTCTTTCAGAGCGAACATTTTTTCACTTAATTTTTATTGAAGGAAGAACAGACACAAACAAAAAATCAACTAACAAGACAATACGGGTAAGAAAAAGAAAAGAAAAAGGACAAAAAGTAAAAGGAAAAAAGGCTGCATTTTTCATATTACAATACAACATTCAATGAAATCCTATTGCAATATCGCTAGGCTGAGAGACGAGATTCCACTTTTCCCATTTTTTATAGAATTTATCCTCTTGTAGTCTCAGTATGAATGTTAGTTTTTCCATAGAATACAGTTCCTCAATAATGTCCATCCATTGATCTTTCGTTGGTGGGTCCTGTTGGTACCATGCAGCGTCGTGTGATTGCTTTTTTACTTGATGCTAAGAGGATCTTGATTAAATATTTATCATGTGTTAGAAACTCTTCTGGGATATTTCCCAACAGTAGAAAAGAAACAGACAGAGGTATCTCAAAACACAGAATGGTCTCCAAGGTGGAGTGAATATCCTGCCAGTATTTCTGAATTTTAGGACAAGACCAGAAAATATGAGCGTGGCCCGCTTCCTTGTGGCCACATTGTCTCCAGCAAGGCTGATCTGTTTTCAGTTGTGGAACAATATATTTTCAAATTGGGGTCGGCGGCCAAATACACATAATTCTGGTGGTCCTTGACATGAAATATTGAGCACCACTGACATAGAAACATGAGGTATTTCAGAAAACTGTCAGGATTTAGAAGATTTTTTTAATTTAGAAATGATGTGATATTCTGAAACTTGATAGAGAGTTGGTAACCAAATGTACTTGTAGATCTTTAACTCTTGAGTGTAAAATGAAACCAAATGGACCCTTGGGTCCTCATTTGGTTTACTTTTACGCTCCCAAGGGTTAAATTGTTACTAAACATCTGCATTACAAGAAGTCTACACAATTAGAGAATGTGAGAACAGAAGAATTGTTATTTTGATCAACGTTTGCCTGTTATCTCTCCTATTGTACCACATCAACATAACATGGAATTGTGGACAGAATCTTATCCAACGATAACAAAAATATTCAACGTTTTGGGTCTGAGAGGCTCAATCTCATCATGGTGGTCAGTGTGGCTCAAATGCCGAATAAATAATGGACCTTGATATGAAAAAGGTTGAAAACCACTGAAGTAAATCATTCACATGGTTCTCATTCTCATGGACAAGAAGATGCAGCCGAGACGACCTCAGCAGCGTAGCCTCTCGCCCTCGGTGCTGTTCTTGGTGTTGAAGAGCCTCTTGAGGAAGAGCAGCTGCAGGTAGCCCGCCAGGACGATGACGGAGCTCTGGGCCGCCGACCACCACGTCCTGACTTGGAGTTGGACAGCAGCACGTAGTAGTCCAGGCTTCTCCTCATGCGGCCAAAGTTGGGAGGGCAGACTGCCCTGCAGGGGGAAGGGCGCCTGAGGGGAGTCAGGGGGTTGAACCTAACACACACACACACACACACACACACACGCACACACTTAGTGTCACTCTACAGTTTGATGTAAAGAGTTTCACAACTATGACATACTCAGCGCTAAAACTTTTGCAAATACTACACCGACTTGTAGATGCAGAATTATTTTCCACAAGATTTGCCCAGTCAGTTGTCTATGACATACTGAGTCATATGATACACGACTCCAAATTCAGGCATGGTTTCAGCCCCACAGAGCCTCTTTGGCTTCCATTCTCTAATTAAAGTTACCCTATTGGCTTGAATATGTTTCTTTCAATGGAAATGTCCTACAAAATAGGGTCGTATTATAATCGGGACTAGATTACTTCATAGTCAATGTTCTTTTTCCACAAAATGTGGGTCGTCTTATATTCTTTTCTTTTAAGTATATAGTTATTAAATATGGATTATCTGACCAGTGCACCTTTAGGATTACAAAGCCTAAAAAAGGTTTTATTTGTCCATTTCCTGAAATGTAACAGGTTTGGACATACAAGGCTTTTGCACACACAAATAGGCTTTTGTTCATTTAAAACTGAAGCAAGTCTGGTCTCACCGGCTGTAGTCTGTGATGTTCACCAGCTGGTTCCCAGAAGAGGTCACGGCCCAGACATCAACCCAGAACATGACCCAGAGAAGAAGCCCAGGTTCTGGACCTGCAGCAGGGAAAGCAGGGACCAGCATCAACACATGGTTCTTTTAAACTACAAAGTAACCTAGAACCTTCCAGAACCCATGTCTTCAAAATACGATACAATACGATATAAGCCTCATAGATGGTATGTAATGCTGCATAAGCTTATTGTAATCATGCTCTTGTCATTCTTATGCTTTTAATATGATAAAATGCATTAGCTCAGGTTAGGCTAAGGCACCTGTTAAAATCATATAACTTTCTTTCACATTAGCTGAAATCCTCAGAAAAGAATACAGTCTGTGTATTTAGTATTATAGTCTAGTGTATTTAGTGTAACACTACAGAAATCATAATAATGTGATTGCTTTACCTGTATGTAAACAGTAAACACGATAGATAGATAGATAGATAGATAGATAGATAGATAGATAGATTTAACAAGACCCTCTGGGTCACACACGTGCAAATGTGGTGGAGTTAAACAAACATTCAAGATTTGATTTACTGTCAAGTCAGGTAAATTCACTGAACTGGGTTTATTCACAAATATATAAAAACAAAGCAAAATATGTACAGTGAAACAACAATACTATAGGTAATAATATAGACAAGGATACAATAATGATCACAGATATTAATGATATCTATAATACAATAAAACTATATACAATAAGGTGCCAATAGCACAGGACTAGGATGCGTTTCCCACAAACAGTTTGTTGGCATTGGTGGGCAGTGATGGCAAATAGACTTTTGTTCATTTAAAACTGAAGCAAGTCTGGTCTCACCGGCTGTAGTCTGTGATGTTCACCAGCTGGTTCCCAGAAGAGGTCACGGCCCAGACATCAACCCAGAACATGACACAGAGAAGAAGCCCAGGTTCTGGACCTGCAGCAGGGAGAGCAGGGACCAGCATCAACACATGGTTCTTTTAAACTACAAAGTAACCTAGAACCTTCCAGAACCCATGTCTTCAAAATACGATACAATACGATATAAGCCTCATAGATGGTATGTAATGCTGCATAAGCTTATTGTAATAATGCTCTTGTCATTCTTATGCTTTTAATATGATAAAATGCATTAGCTCAGGTTAGGCTAAGGCACCTGTTAAAATCATATAACTTTCTTTCACATTAGCTGAAATCCTCAGAAAATAATACAGTCTGTGTATTTAGTATTATAGTCTAGTGTATTTAGTGTAACACTACAGAAATCATAATAATGTGATCGCTTTACCTGTATGTAAACAGTAAACACGATAGATAGATAGATACTTTAGATAGATAGATAGATTTAACAAGACCCTCTGGGTCACACACGGGCAAATGTGGTGGAGTTAAACAAACATTCAAGATTTGATTTACTGTCAATTCAGGTAAATTCACTGAACTGGGTTATTTCACCAATATATAAAAACAAAGTAAAATATGTACAGTGTAATAACAATACTATAGGTAATAATATAGACAAGGATACAATAATGATCACAGATATTAATGATATCTATAATACAATAAAACTATATACAATAAGGTGCCAATAGCACAGGACTAGGACACAAACAGTTTGTTGCCATTGGTGGGCAGTGATGGCTATCTCTCTCTTTTTGGTCCTGGGCTAGCCACAATTTGCAACACTAGATTGTTTGTAATGTTGAATATAGAATGGCAAATCTAGATTCAACAGATTAAAAAAAAGATCTAGTGTTGCGGCTAGTCCTTTCTAACAGAGCTATCGCCGATTAGGTGTCTGTATGCAGCTGCTCAGCCATTTCCACAGCTTGTTTCCAGAACTGGACTGCAGCGACCTGAGCGAGGCCCGAGGCTCCTTCCGCTGTGTTACTCTCTCCTGGATCACAACCCGGCTGATGTTCTCAACCCACTCCTGCTTGGCCTTCATACAGGATGCCTTAAGTACAGTCCGAGAGGTGGGGGTCCTTCCTGCCCACAGAGCAAACTTACAGGGGTCCCCTTCAATAAGCTCTGTCACCCCCAACTCTGATGTCAGCACTTTATTCACATACCTGTACGTGGTTCTGCCAGCTGAGTCCTTGATCTCCTTGCTGAAGACCAGCGAGTTCTCAAACAGGAACAGGTGGTGGCTGCGATCCTTCCGGGTGAGAGACATGCACGTGCGTCCCTTCTGGATGAAGGTCTTTGGTTTCCACGCTTGTAAACTCTCATGCAGGAGCAAGTCCCCCTGGACATCCAGACTCTCATGGAAACCCTCCAACATGGCAACGTTCATAGCATCATTGGCTTTCTTAGGCACACTGAGCATCACCTGTAGACCAAGCTTAATCTCTCCTCCCTCTCCATCCTCACAGCAAGACAACAAGTCCTTGAGCAGTAGCTGGTATTTGGTGATTCTCTGCACAGGCTTGATGAGGTAGGAGTCGACAGAATTAGCAATGCCCAGACCATGTTTCTGCCGGATGTCATGAAAGAAGGTCCCAGCGTGTTCCAGTATGAGTTGACTGGAGTCAACTTTGTTCCTACAGTAGGTAACATACATGAGGTGGAACTTATCTGCCCATGTGGCAAAGCAGTGCCCTACGTCCTCTGGTAGAGCACAGTTGGTCAGCTCATTCAGGAAAATGTCGCTATGGAAGTCGCATATGTCCTGGAGGTTACCAAACACGACGCGATCCTTGTTGAGGAGGCCTGCGGGTACCTGCTCAACGCCACTGGCCATCTCCCACTGGTACGTCTCCAGACATTCATGCAGATCTTTAACGTAGGCTTTCTCTGTCTGTAACAGCTCATCCATGATGAACTTCATCCTGCGAGCTGACTTCCTCTTCTCCTCGTCGACCTCCGTGTTGTTGTTGGAGTCGCGTAGCTTGATTTTCTCGTCGTCGGTTAGAAGAGGCTGGCAGGCAAGTTTTTCTCTGTCGAGTTGTGGATGCAACAGTTTCCCGTTAAGGACACGCTGGAGCTCTTCAACGTAGCATAACTGCTGTGCTGCACTGGGTAGCAGATGTGACTTGCTTGCAGGTAGGAAGGCTCCTGGTAGGCAGCGTTGGACATTAACGTCTACACAGATCAGCTTAGCACTTGAGGTGTTCTCCATCGTTACCATCATCATCAACAACAAGTGAGAAGTGATGAGGTAGGGCTGTGCGCGACTCCTTTTATGCAGTTTGCATTTAAAATCCAAATAGCAAATCAAAACGCGCTAACGTTTTTATTAGCCAATAGCTGCGAAAGTAGCATAAACGAGAATCACGAAGCACCTGTCGCGTGGACTGTGGACAAGCCCACATCTCGTCAACATCTCGTTGTACTGAGCATCATCCGCGTTTATATCGGGTACAATTCTAGTGTAAATGATGCTATTACTGTATTCTGCTGGGCATTTGTGAAATGTATTTTCTAGGATATAGTGAAGCTTATTAAATCTACCTAAATCCATGCGGACGAGGCGAACCGAACCATGGGTTGAAAACGTTAGCTAACGTTAGCTTAGCCATGGTTCACAACATCATGTCACGTCATCTCTCAGGGCTAACGTTACGTTAGCTACACTAGTGCAAATGTGCAATAAGTTAGTGTGAAATCAAGCAGGCAACAGACAGTTTTGCCATACTTTGTCCACGACGAGGAATAGCAGATCTGCAAGATGAGAGAGTGTCGCTGTCCATGGTTCTTACCGTTGCTTCATGGGTGTATCATGATGCAGGTAGCTCTGTCCATAGCTCTAATGCCCTTTGCTGCCGGCTATGGATCAGGGCTCTTCCTAGGGCTGAATAGTTCTCAGATTTGAGCACAGCTTCACTCCAATCCGACTAGGTTTTCCTCCTCCTAGCCTAGGCAAGTTCTATGAACTGTCTACTTCACTCTTTAACTCTGAGTTCACTCAACTCGGTTTATTCACTGCCGACACCATGCATAGGCAATAAAACCTTACAGTAGGTGTCGACACCTACCTATCACATACATGTGATACTAAAATGACATTGTGAGTATATCTGTGATAGTTACGTGACGAGAGGTGTCATTTATGCAACAACAAAAAAAGTCTGGATGAATGATTGAGGGGAGAGCAATTGCTTAATTGTTGACAATAATGTTGACGACAATGTTTTGAAACATAATGTTAAATGCCTAGAGTAATCTTCCATATTTTTCTCTAATGTCTTTCTGTCAACCTCAGTGTGTCTGGAATCCGTGGATGCCCTCCAAGTGAACAGCTGTGTGAACTGAACATGCAGAGTAGCAGTCTGGTACCTTCAGGAGGACAAACATCCAGTGTGGACAGGCTTTCCATCACGGACGCTTTATCTTGGGTCTGAGGAGAGCTGTTGTAGCTGAAGGTGATGATTCAAAAACATGTCTCATAATGACACTTTCTGTCTCTCTTTGGTAGCAGTTTCCTTCTCCAGGGAAATATTCCTGACTAGTGCTGTACTGCCCCCAAGTGACACAGTAGTAGAAGGCATTGTGACTAGCTTGGAGTAGGAGGATAGTATGGTTGTGAGTTGTGACTGGACTCAGAGTAAGGCTTAGTTGGAAACCTTGGACTGTACTCTCTCAAAATGTTATGTTTTTGTGGTAGCTGAAGCAAATTTGCCTGAAGAGGTGCCGAGTAGTGGCAATTACAATTACTCATGATGTACCTCTCCAGGAAAGAAGAACACAGATGGATGGATTTCAGTTTAGTCAAAACAGAATTTGTACAAGAATATACAACACAATTATGTTGGTGACATCATGATGCTACTCTGCTATTCATTGTAGCCTACTGTACAGGAGTTGATGTGCAATAATTGTGAATAGTTTGTTCAGCCATTCATCTTATATATCACAGCCACAACAAAGAACTGTGCTCCTATAACATTGGGCCTGTGGAAATGTCAGAAGTCAGCCATGTTAATGTGAGAATAAATTCACAAAGTGGTTAAAATGGGTGATGTCACTCATGAGAGATATCTTTATGGGGGCCGGTTCTTTTTTTGTTCAAGGCCACCATTTGTAATATTTTCACTTTGCACCCAAATCCCAAATGGGTACTTACCAACACCTCCCATGCCTTTGTGGTGCAGGTTATATGCCAGTGCTTTTGTAAACATTGTAGCTCGCTCTAAAGTTCCTGCTGGTGGAATATAGATATTATGATTTGGGTTTGCTTTAGTTAATTTTTGTAACATTAGCATTTTAGTTTGGTTTTGTATGTTGTTTTTGTTGCCTTTATATTCTTGTCCACTGACTGACACCAAATCAGAGGTTGATTGATAAAAAACAATTGCAATTGTGTGCATCTTGAGTGTGGGGAGTGGCAGTCTAATTAGGTGGCCTTTATTTTGCAGATACCGCCGGGTGTGCGTGGCCGTGACCAGAAGGATTTCCCTGGACCTGAACGTCTCCTTGTCGTGTCCCCTCCTCACGTAACATTTTTAACTTTTAGTTTAGTTCATTATCTAGAAGTGTTACATAGTTTTATTGGTATTATTGTGATTGTTTTATGGCATTTTAAAGACCACTGTACCAGGGCTTTTATTTATTAAAGAAACATCTGACTTTTGCCTGTTTTCAGTGATTTTATCGTTACTCTCATGCAAAGTTTTAACAAAACCCCCGAACAGGCCACAAAATAAATTGCTGTGTTCAGTCTCTGAAAAGTTGTCAGCCCTGTTTAACCCATTCTGGACAGGAACCCCTTCTTGTTTTAAGCATTATGTTATTCTTTAGTTGTTGAAAAATAGCAGATCTACAAGCTCATAGCGTGGCACTGAGTGCCATGCTACAAGCTTGTAGATCTGCTATTTTTTTTAATTCGTGAAAACGTGGCGCAAATCTTTGAATATATATTCTTTCAGAGCGAACATTTTTTCACTTAATTTTTATTGAAGGAAGAACAGACACAAACAAAAAATCAACTAACAAGACAATACGGGTAAGAAAAAGAAAAGAAAAAGGACAAAAAGTAAAAGGAAAAAAGGCTGCATTTTTCATATTACAATACAACATTCAATGAAATCCTATTGCAATATCGCTAGGCTGAGAGAAGAGATTCCACTTTTCCCATTTTTTATAGAATTTATCCTCTTGTAGTCTCAGTATGAATGTTAGTTTTTCCATAGAATACAGTTCCTCAATAATGTCCATCCATTGATCTTTCGTTGGTGGGTCCTGTTGGTACCATGCAGCGTCGTGTGATTGCTTTTTTACTTGATGCTAAGAGGATCTTGATTAAATATTTATCATGTGTTAGAAACTCTTCTGGGATATTTCCCAACAGTAGAAAAGAAACAGACAGAGGTATCTCAAAACACAGAATGGTCTCCAAGGTGGAGTGAATATCCTGCCAGTATTTCTGAATTTTAGGACAAGACCAGAAAATATGAGCGTGGCCCGCTTCCTTGTGGCCACATTGTCTCCAGCAAGGCTGATCTGTTTTCAGTTGTGGAACAATATATTTTCAAATTGGGGTCGGCGGCCAAATACACATAATTCTGGTGGTCCTTGACATGAAATATTGAGCACCACTGACATAGAAACATGAGGTATTTCAGAAAACTGTCAGGATTTAGAAGATTTTTTTAATTTAGAAATGATGTGATATTCTGAAACTTGATAGAGAGTTGGTAACCAAATGTACTTGTAGATCTTTAACTCTTGAGTGTAAAATGAAACCAAATGGACCCTTGGGTCCTCATTTGGTTTACTTTTACGCTCCCAAGGGTTAAATTGTTACTAAACATCTGCATTACAAGAAGTCTACACAATTAGAGAATGTGAGAACAGAAGAATTGTTATTTTGATCAACGTTTGCCTGTTATCTCTCCTATTGTACCACATCAACATAACATGGAATTGTGGACAGAATCTTATCCAACGATAACAAAAATATTCAACGTTTTGGGTCTGAGAGGCTCAATCTCATCATGGTGGTCAGTGTGGCTCAAATGCCGAATAAATAATGGACCTTGATATGAAAAAGGTTGAAAACCACTGAAGTAAATCATTCACATGGTTCTCATTCTCATGGACAAGAAGATGCAGCCGAGACGACCTCAGCAGCGTAGCCTCTCGCCCTCGGTGCTGTTCTTGGTGTTGAAGAGCCTCTTGAGGAAGAGCAGCTGCAGGTAGCCCGCCAGGACGATGACGGAGCTCTGGGCCGCCGACCACCACGTCCTGACTTGGAGTTGGACAGCAGCACGTAGTAGTCCAGGCTTCTCCTCATGCGGCCAAAGTTGGGAGGGCAGACTGCCCTGCAGGGGGAAGGGCGCCTGAGGGGAGTCAGGGGGTTGAACCTAACACACACACACACACACACACACACACACGCACACACTTAGTGTCACTCTACAGTTTGATGTAAAGAGTTTCACAACTATGACATACTCAGCGCTAAAACTTTTGCAAATACTACACCGACTTGTAGATGCAGAATTATTTTCCACAAGATTTGCCCAGTCAGTTGTCTATGACATACTGAGTCATATGATACACGACTCCAAATTCAGGCATGGTTTCAGCCCCACAGAGCCTCTTTGGCTTCCATTCTCTAATTAAAGTTACCCTATTGGCTTGAATATGTTTCTTTCAATGGAAATGTCCTACAAAATAGGGTCGTATTATAATCGGGACTAGATTACTTCATAGTCAATGTTCTTTTTCCACAAAATGTGGGTCGTCTTATATTCTTTTCTTTTAAGTATATAGTTATTAAATATGGATTATCTGACCAGTGCACCTTTAGGATTACAAAGCCTAAAAAAGGTTTTATTTGTCCATTTCCTGAAATGTAACAGGTTTGGACATACAAGGCTTTTGCACACACAAATAGGCTTTTGTTCATTTAAAACTGAAGCAAGTCTGGTCTCACCGGCTGTAGTCTGTGATGTTCACCAGCTGGTTCCCAGAAGAGGTCACGGCCCAGACATCAACCCAGAACATGACCCAGAGAAGAAGCCCAGGTTCTGGACCTGCAGCAGGGAAAGCAGGGACCAGCATCAACACATGGTTCTTTTAAACTACAAAGTAACCTAGAACCTTCCAGAACCCATGTCTTCAAAATACGATACAATACGATATAAGCCTCATAGATGGTATGTAATGCTGCATAAGCTTATTGTAATCATGCTCTTGTCATTCTTATGCTTTTAATATGATAAAATGCATTAGCTCAGGTTAGGCTAAGGCACCTGTTAAAATCATATAACTTTCTTTCACATTAGCTGAAATCCTCAGAAAAGAATACAGTCTGTGTATTTAGTATTATAGTCTAGTGTATTTAGTGTAACACTACAGAAATCATAATAATGTGATTGCTTTACCTGTATGTAAACAGTAAACACGATAGATAGATAGATAGATAGATAGATAGATAGATAGATAGATAGATAGATAGATAGATAGATAGATAGATTTAACAAGACCCTCTGGGTCACACACGTGCAAATGTGGTGGAGTTAAACAAACATTCAAGATTTGATTTACTGTCAAGTCAGGTAAATTCACTGAACTGGGTTTATTCACAAATATATAAAAACAAAGCAAAATATGTACAGTGAAATAACAATACTATAGGTAATAATATAGACAAGGATACAATAATGATCACAGATATTAATGATATCTATAATACAATAAAACTATATACAATAAGGTGCCAATAGCACAGGACTAGGATGCGTTTCCCACAAACAGTTTGTTGGCATTGGTGGGCAGTGATGGCAAATAGACTTTTGTTCATTTAAAACTGAAGCAAGTCTGGTCTCACCGGCTGTAGTCTGTGATGTTCACCAGCTGGTTCCCAGAAGAGGTCACGGCCCAGACATCAACCCAGAACATGACACAGAGAAGAAGCCCAGGTTCTGGACCTGCAGCAGGGAGAGCAGGGACCAGCATCAACACATGGTTCTTTTAAACTACAAAGTAACCTAGAACCTTCCAGAACCCATGTCTTCAAAATACGATACAATACGATATAAGCCTCATAGATGGTATGTAATGCTGCATAAGCTTATTGTAATAATGCTCTTGTCATTCTTATGCTTTTAATATGATAAAATGCATTAGCTCAGGTTAGGCTAAGGCACCTGTTAAAATCATATAACTTTCTTTCACATTAGCTGAAATCCTCAGAAAATAATACAGTCTGTGTATTTAGTATTATAGTCTAGTGTATTTAGTGTAACACTACAGAAATCATAATAATGTGATCGCTTTACCTGTATGTAAACAGTAAACACGATAGATAGATAGATACTTTAGATAGATAGATAGATTTAACAAGACCCTCTGGGTCACACACGGGCAAATGTGGTGGAGTTAAACAAACATTCAAGATTTGATTTACTGTCAATTCAGGTAAATTCACTGAACTGGGTTATTTCACCAATATATAAAAACAAAGTAAAATATGTACAGTGTAATAACAATACTATAGGTAATAATATAGACAAGGATACAATAATGATCACAGATATTAATGATATCTATAATACAATAAAACTATATACAATAAGGTGCCAATAGCACAGGACTAGGACACAAACAGTTTGTTGCCATTGGTGGGCAGTGATGGCTATCTCTCTCTTTTTGGTCCTGGGCTAGCCACAATTTGCAACACTAGATTGTTTGTAATGTTGAATATAGAATGGCAAATCTAGATTCAACAGATTAAAAAAAAGATCTAGTGTTGCGGCTAGTCCTTTCTAACAGAGCTATCGCCGATTAGGTGTCTGTATGCAGCTGCTCAGCCATTTCCACAGCTTGTTTCCAGAACTGGACTGCAGCGACCTGAGCGAGGCCCGAGGCTCCTTCCGCTGTGTTACTCTCTCCTGGATCACAACCCGGCTGATGTTCTCAACCCACTCCTGCTTGGCCTTCATACAGGATGCCTTAAGTACAGTCCGAGAGGTGGGGGTCCTTCCTGCCCACAGAGCAAACTTACAGGGGTCCCCTTCAATAAGCTCTGTCACCCCCAACTCTGATGTCAGCACTTTATTCACATACCTGTACGTGGTTCTGCCAGCTGAGTCCTTGATCTCCTTGCTGAAGACCAGCGAGTTCTCAAACAGGAACAGGTGGTGGCTGCGATCCTTCCGGGTGAGAGACATGCACGTGCGTCCCTTCTGGATGAAGGTCTTTGGTTTCCACGCTTGTAAACTCTCATGCAGGAGCAAGTCCCCCTGGACATCCAGACTCTCATGGAAACCCTCCAACATGGCAACGTTCATAGCATCATTGGCTTTCTTAGGCACACTGAGCATCACCTGTAGACCAAGCTTAATCTCTCCTCCCTCTCCATCCTCACAGCAAGACAACAAGTCCTTGAGCAGTAGCTGGTATTTGGTGATTCTCTGCACAGGCTTGATGAGGTAGGAGTCGACAGAATTAGCAATGCCCAGACCATGTTTCTGCCGGATGTCATGAAAGAAGGTCCCAGCGTGTTCCAGTATGAGTTGACTGGAGTCAACTTTGTTCCTACAGTAGGTAACATACATGAGGTGGAACTTATCTGCCCATGTGGCAAAGCAGTGCCCTACGTCCTCTGGTAGAGCACAGTTGGTCAGCTCATTCAGGAAAATGTCGCTATGGAAGTCGCATATGTCCTGGAGGTTACCAAACACGACGCGATCCTTGTTGAGGAGGCCTGCGGGTACCTGCTCAACGCCACTGGCCATCTCCCACTGGTACGTCTCCAGACATTCATGCAGATCTTTAACGTAGGCTTTCTCTGTCTGTAACAGCTCATCCATGATGAACTTCATCCTGCGAGCTGACTTCCTCTTCTCCTCGTCGACCTCCGTGTTGTTGTTGGAGTCGCGTAGCTTGATTTTCTCGTCGTCGGTTAGAAGAGGCTGGCAGGCAAGTTTTTCTCTGTCGAGTTGTGGATGCAACAGTTTCCCGTTAAGGACACGCTGGAGCTCTTCAACGTAGCATAACTGCTGTGCTGCACTGGGTAGCAGATGTGACTTGCTTGCAGGTAGGAAGGCTCCTGGTAGGCAGCGTTGGACATTAACGTCTACACAGATCAGCTTAGCACTTGAGGTGTTCTCCATCGTTACCATCATCATCAACAACAAGTGAGAAGTGATGAGGTAGGGCTGTGCGCGACTCCTTTTATGCAGTTTGCATTTAAAATCCAAATAGCAAATCAAAACGCGCTAACGTTTTTATTAGCCAATAGCTGCGAAAGTAGCATAAACGAGAATCACGAAGCACCTGTCGCGTGGACTGTGGACAAGCCCACATCTCGTCAACATCTCGTTGTACTGAGCATCATCCGCGTTTATATCGGGTACAATTCTAGTGTAAATGATGCTATTACTGTATTCTGCTGGGCATTTGTGAAATGTATTTTCTAGGATATAGTGAAGCTTATTAAATCTACCTAAATCCATGCGGGAGGCGAACCGAACCATGGGTTGAACACGTTAGCTAACGTTAGCTTAGCCATGGTTCACAACATCATGTCACGTCATCTCTCAGGGCTAACGTTACGTTAGCTACACTAGTGCAAATGTGCAATAAGTTAGTGTGAAATCAAGCAGGCAACAGACAGTTTTGCCATACTTTGTCCACGACGAGGAATAGCAGATCTGCAAGATGAGAGAGTGTCGCTGTCCATGGTTCTTACCGTTGCTTCATGGGTGTATCATGCAGGTAGCTCTGCTCCATAGCTCTAATGCCCTTTGCTGCCGGCTATGGATCAGGGCTCTTCCTAGGGCTGAATAGTTCTCAGATTTGAGCACAGCTTCACTCCAATCCGACTAGGTTTTCCTCCTCCTAGCCTAGGCAAGTTCTATGAACTGTCTACTTAATTCACTCTTTAACTAGTTCACTCAACTCGGTTTATTCACTGCCGACACCATGCATAGGCAATAAAACCTTACAGTAGGTGTCGACACCTACCTATCACATACATGTGATACTAAAATGACATTGTGAGTATATCTGTGATAGTTACGTGACGAGAGGTGTCATTTATGCAACAACAAAAAAAGTCTGGATGAATGATTGAGGGGAGAGCAATTGCTTAATTGTTGACAATAATGTTGACGACAATGTTTTGAAACATAATGTTAAATGCCTAGAGTAATCTTCCATATTTTTCTCTAATGTCTTTCTGTCAACCTCAGTGTGTCTGGAATCCGTGGATGCCCTCCAAGTGAACAGCTGTGTGAACTGATTCAACTGAACATGCAGAGTAGCAGTCTGGTACCTTCAGGAGGACAAACATCCAGTGTGGACAGGCTTTCCATCACGGACGCTTTATCTTGGGTCTGAGGAGAGCTGTTGTAGCTGAAGGTGATGATTCAAAAACATGTCTCATATGACACTTTCTGTCTCTCTTTGGTAGCAGTTTCCTTCTCCAGGGAAATATTCCTGACTAGTGCTGTACTGCCCCCAAGTGACACAGTAGTAGAAGGCATTGTGACTAGCTTGGAGTAGGAGGATAGTATGGTTGTGAGTTGTGACTGGACTCAGAGTAAGGCTTAGTTGGAAACCTTGGACTGTACTCTCTCAAAATGTTATGTTTTTGTGGTAGCTGAAGCAAATTTGCCTGAAGAGGTGCCGAGTAGTGGCAATTACAATTACTCATGATGTACCTCTCCAGGAAAGAAGAACACAGATGGATGGATTTCAGTTTAGTCAAAACAGAATTTGTACAAGAATATACAACACAATTATGTTGGTGACATCATGATGCTACTCTGCTATTCATTGTAGCCTAGTGTACAGGAGTTGATGTGCAATAATTGTGAATAGTTTGTTCAGCCATTCATCTTATATATCACAGCCACAACAAAGAACTGTGCTCCTATAACATTGGGCCTGTGGAAATGTCAGAAGTCAGCCATGTTAATGTGAGAATAAATTCACAAAGTGGTTAAAATGGGTGATGTCACTCATGAGAGATATCTTTATGGGGACCGGTTCTTTTTTTGTTCAAGGCCACCATTTGTAATATTTTCACTTTGCACCCAAATCCCAAATGGGTACTTACCAACACCTCCCATGCCTTTGTGGTGCAGGTTATATGCCAGTGCTTTTGTAAACATTGTAGCTCGCTCTAAAGTTCCTGCTGGTGGAATATAGATATTATGATTTGGGTTTGCTTTAGTTAATTTTTGTAACATTAGCATTTTAGTTTGGTTTTGTATGTTGTTTTTGTTGCCTTTATATTCTTGTGCACTGACTGACACCAAATCAGAGGTTGATTGATAAAAAACAATTGCAATTGTGTGCATCTTGAGTGTGGGGAGTGGCAGTCTAATTAGGTGGCCTTTATTTTGCAGATACCGCCGGGTGTGCGTGGCCGTGACCAGAAGGATTTCCCTGGACCTGAACGTCTCCTTGTCGTGTCCCCTCCTCACGTAACATTTTTAACTTTTAGTTTAGTTCATTATCTAGAAGTGTTACATATTTTTATTGGTATTATTGTGATTGTTTTATGGCATTTTAAAGACCACTGTACCAGGGCTTTTATTTATTAAAGAAACATCTGACTTTTGCCTGTTTTCAGTGATTTTATCGTTACTCTCATGCAAAGTTTTAACAAAACCCCCGAACAGGCCACAAAATAAATTGCTGTGTTCAGTCTCTGAAAAGTTGTCAGCCCTGTTTAACCCATTCTGGACAGGAACCCCTTCTTGTTTTAAGCATTATGTTATTCTTTAGTTGTTGAAAAATAGCAGATCTACAAGCTCATAGCGTGGCACTGAGTGCCATGCTACAAGCTTGTAGATCTGCTATTTTTTTTAATTCGTGAAAACGTGGCGCAAATCTTTGAATATATATTCTTTCAGAGCGAACATTTTTTCACTTAATTTTTATTGAAGGAAGAACAGACACAAACAAAAAATCAACTAACAAGACAATACGGGTAAGAAAAAGAAAAGAAAAAGGCTGCATTTTTCATATTACAATACAACATTCAATGAAATCCTATTGCAATATCGCTAGGCTGAGAGAAGAGATTCCACTTTTCCCATTTTTTATAGAATTTATCCTCTTGTAGTCTCAGTATGAATGTTAGTTTTTCCATAGAATACAGTTCCTCAATAATGTCCATCCATTGATCTTTCGTTGGTGGGTCCTGTTGGTACCATGCAGCGTCGTGTGATTGCTTTTTTACTTGATGCTAAGAGGATCTTGATTAAATATTTATCATGTGTTAGAAACTCTTCTGGGATATTTCCCAACAGTAGAAAAGAAACAGACAGAGGTATCTCAAAACACAGAATGGTCTCCAAGGTGGAGTGAATATCCTGCCAGTATTTCTGAATTTTAGGACAAGACCAGAAAATATGAGCGTGGCCCGCTTCCTTGTGGCCACATTGTCTCCAGCAAGGCTGATCTGTTTTCAGTTGTGGAACAATATATTTTCAAATTGGGGTCGGCGGCCAAATACACATAATTCTGGTGGTCCTTGACATGAAATATTGAGCACCACTGACATAGAAACATGAGGTATTTCAGAAAACTGATTTCAGAAATGATGTAATATTCTGAAACTTGATAGAGAGTTGGTAACCAAATGTGTAAAATGAAACCAAATGGTCCTCATTTAGTTTACTTTTACGCTCCCAAGGGTTAAATTGTTACTAAACATCTGTGTTGAATAGGTCTTAATAAACACGACGTTTATACAGTTGTAAATTGCTTTATTTTGCGAACACCGGCTGAACATGTAAACATGGTTCCCTCCACATTTCACAACTGAAAACCCGCGCCCACTGCGCATGCGTATATCACCTCATGTCCGTTGCCGTAAAGGAAACTATCTAGAACTGTCGTAAAGTGTACAATAGAGAGCAACACAAGTTAACAATCTCCCTCTTCTTTCTTTAAAATAAAAAAAAGATTCAGCCATCCCATAAACCAAGTGCAAAGAAGAAAAGACAATAGAAAAACATTCAAGAAAAATAACAAAATACAAACTTCTCCACTTTTTTTTTTTTTTTATACATTTAGGCTGGATGCCATATTCCTTCACAGAGTGCTTTCAAGAGCACTAGAGGTGACGCTCCCTTTTTAGTCAGACAGTCAGCGAGTTGGGCTTTCGTCACTGACCAAAGCACCTTTTTTATTGTTTTACTCTGAACGAGCTCTTTGATGCCGCTTATGTCTAACCGAAGTCTCTTCTCTGTGACCTGTTTAGTGGACTTAAGGGCATCGTAAAGCGAGTGATTGTCAGTCACACAGACCAACCCGGGAGCATTCAAATCGGCAGTCCCAGTAGTGAGCTCAGAAAAGAGAGTGGCAAGGAAAATTGCATTGTCAATTCCATCCGACATGGCAAGAGTCTCTCCCGCAAGTGTGCTCCGCACTACACGTCTGATCCTCTTCGATTGCCAACAGAGAGGAGAAAACTTTCCGCTTTCCCCCATGAGTGTGATCAATGTCCCCCCTTGTGTACCTCCATCTGGCAAGTTCCCCAGCGAAGCATCACTGAAAACAGTCAAGTTCAAAGCATCATTATTACCCAAATGCTGAAATTTCAGAGTAACCTTTTCAGCTTTTAGTTTACGAATCACCTTATTTGCATCATGAATGGACTGTACAGTAGCATTTTTTAGAATGGATGCCAAAATACAGGCATCAAACATAGCATCAGGTCTGGTTTGCCTTGCAACCCAAAGAATTTGTCCTATTTTAGATCTCAGCTGCTCTCTTTCAGTTTCACTAAGAGCTGAATCTCTTTGCATAGCACGTGCTGGCTGCATGTGGATGAGTTGCATGTTGTCAATATAGCTCTGCTGATGCATCTCTATGACACCATTTACAGTGACAATATCCAGTCCCACATAGCAGAAATTCCCATGTTCCTCGCGTCCCACATGGAACGCAGACTTCAGTCGAGGAATCACATCAGTTACAAAGTGTTGCGAACCGGCCCAGAGAAAATCATCTACATGACATGCCAGTACCCCTTTAACTCTGCATTGGTCATCTAACCAATAAAAGACTGCAGGATCCACTTTTGACACTTTACCACCTGTACTCAGCATGATTTCTTTCACTCTATTATACCAATAAAGTGATGCATCAGCAAGACCATATACACATTTCTTTAGTTTCCATAAAATCCCTTTACTGTTTGCTTCCGGGGGTGGGCGGACATGAATGTCCCTTGACAACTCCATGCCCTGCAAAAAGGCAGATTTAATGTCCATAGAATGGACTTTCCACTGATTTTGGCAAATCACTGCTAGCAATAACCTCAGGGATTCAGAGGCACAGGTCGGTGAATCTTTCTGCAGCTGTTGAGTATTAAACTCTTCAAACCCCCTGGCTACAAGCCTAGCTTTAGGTACAATACCCTTGTCAGTTTCTTTTAGACTACAGACCCAACGGGTGGAAACACATTTTTGGCCTGCATCTTCAACCTCTTCAAAAACATCATTATTTTTCCAGTTGTCAATCTCTACTTGTTTTGCTTCATCAAATGATATGTCTTTTGTTATAAGAACATCAGCATCCCTGACTTCTGAATCGGATTCAATGTTGAGACTATTCACACGTGACAGATCAACTGCCTCTTTTTGACCATGACCCCCATCATTTTCAATAAATTGCAGGTTATACCAATTCTTGTACCCTCCTGTGGCTTTGCCTGCCCTATTAAGGACTTTAGCTCTACATAGAACACTTTCATCTCTTTTCATAAAAGTTACAGTCTGTCCTGCTTTTACCTTGACACTTGCAGAAATCACAGGGTTATCATCATAGACATTGTGCTCCATTTCAGTTTGTGTTACATCATTTTGAGTCACTAAAGTATGTGCTCCCTCTCCTGCATTGGACTCCCTGTCACTTTCCTGTTCGTTGTCTGTGTTTTGTTCAGTAAATGAGCTACCTGTGGCTCCGTTCACCACACTGGTTTCACTATCTGCTGCTTGGTTCTGTACAATTGTCTCACTGTTTGTGTCATTGAGAACCTCATCTTGAACACGTGTGTGTATCTTATTAAGCCTTAAGTGATGTACTCTAACAAGGATACCACCATGTCGTACAAATACAACAGCCCCATCCTGACCAATAACTACCCCTGGTCCCTTCCACTCTGTACTGTCAGCTCGTTTGTAATAGACTTTGTCTCCTGTCTCATACTTTTCATCTGTGGGTCTGAGCTGCTTACGTAGTGCTCTCCTTATCCTCTCTGAACATTCAGATTCAGTGAAAGCTTTCCTAGAAGCATGCAACGCTGATATGTGTTGCCCTACCCTTGCACTTACTGTAGTGCCTTCTAGTGCAGGTAGTTTATCAATCAATACAGAAGGAAGGTTAGGGTTTTGACCAAATACCAGTTGATGTGGGCTATAACCATGAACACTGTGCATACAGTTCTTAGCCATAAGGGCCCAGTCTAGGGCAGTGTGCCAGTCACATCCGTTTTCTTGTCTCACCTTCAGGAGGATGTCAGTGAGAGTCTGATTATGTCTTTCCAACAGCCCGTTGCTCCAGGGACTGTATCCTGCTGTTGTCCTCGTCTCGATGTTGAAGTTTTCCGCCATATCTCTGAACTCTGCGTTATTGAACTCTCCACCGTTGTCGCTGTACAGAATACGAGGGGGGCCGTGAACACTTATCCATGTGTGGATAAGGGAGTTGACTATTTCAGAGGCTTTCTTCGTTTTCACAATACTGCCTGCGCTGAAGCGTGTGAATTGGTCAATCACATGTAGATACCATACTCCTGGCTCCAACTCGTGCAGGTCCACCGCCACTGTTTCATTATACTCTGAAGCTAGAGGCAGACCAACAGCTGGCTTCGGCTTAGTTTTGCTGTATCTCTGACATATGTCACAATCATGCACTATTTGTTGCAAAATAGTGAGGCAGTCCTTGTCTTTGTTTCCCGAGCTCTGGATTAGCCTCTGCAGCCTGTCTGCAGATGCGTGGCCAAACTGTTTGTGTAGCTTGAGAAGGACTTTGCGCTTTTCGGCTGAAGACATGTTTTCTGTCACTGTCAGGGCTTCATCTTCAGCTGTCGCTGCAAGTATCACGTCATCTTTCATTCGCTGTGTTGTGTTGTCTTTGTCTCTTATGTCTACACAGTAGTGTCCTGAGCTAGTAAACTCAAGAGGAATCTGCTGCTTAAACATTACTGCTCTGTCATTCTCCATGTCTAAAACAGTTCCTGCCTTCTTCAGTGAAGATTTACTCAGCAACAGTGGAATGTCAGCATTGACCACTTCTGCCTCAATGTGACATTTTGTGTGTCCTATTTTAGCAGGTAGTTTCACTTTTCTGGTGGAATATACCAAGTTGCCATCTCCAAAACGAAATGGTCTGGAACTGGTATTTTCTGTCTTCATCATTTTGTCTGCCTGCTCTTGACTAAGACCATTAACAAAACTGTCAAGCCATTTCTCCCCACATACAGTACGAGTGCATGCAGTATCTATGATGGCGGATCCTACTGATTCAGTTATGAAAATCTCTGCGTCAGACATGGGGTTATTTGTCAACAACGTGATGTTAACTTCATCTACATTTTCGTCTTCAGTTAATCTTACTTGTTCGTTCTTCTTGTGGGGACAGTCCTTGGCCCAATGAAATGTGCTTTGACACACAGCACATCTCGACCGTTTACCGAACTTATCCAATGGGTTGGTGCCCGGCAACAATGTCTTTTCACTCCTTTGTTGAAATGTCGTGTTCCGTCTTCCTTGTCCTTGTCCTTGACGTTGTCGTTGTTCAGTGAAGAAAGCTGCATCCTGGTTTAGTTGTATCCCGCGTGCCGATCCTGGCGCCGTCTTCCCTCCAAAAATCCGCTTGAGTGCCGACTTCATCGATGCAAACTTTAAATCGGGGCACGCCGTTAGTGCTAGTTGTCTGTCTTTATCATCGAGGCAGGCCGTGTCCAACAGCTTGAAGGCTAACACCGCATCTGGAAGCGCCATGTTGTACTTCTTGATTCGGTTGTAACGCTGCTCAAAGTCGATTATGTAATCTGCCATGGATACCGAACTGTCTTTCATTAAGCGATCAAACTGAGAATACGCTTCGTACGCGCGGTCCTTTTCTTCTTGCTGAAACACGCCGTCCAGTTTAGCTAATAATGTCTCCATACCAGTGTCATTGTCCAAGTCTTCTGCTGAAATCTCCATCGCGATTTCCCTGGCTCGTCCTTCCAGTCCCAAAGCCACTGCAAGAGCCTGCTTCTTCTTGTCGAGTTCGGTAACTCGCGACCATATATTGATCTCATTTTTCCAACCTTCATACGGCTTGGTTTCGTCAAACTTCGGCGGTACTCTGTAGTTTGCAGCCATCTTCAAACCATCCTCTGCTACCAATGTTGAATAGGTCTTAATAAACACGACGTTTATACAGTTGTAAATTGCTTTATTTTGCGAACACCGGCTGAACATGTAAACATGGTTCCCTCCACATTTCACAACTGAAAACCCGCGCCCACTGCGCATGCGTATATCACCTCATGTCCGTTGCCGTAAAGGAAACTATCTAGAACTGTCGTAAAGTGTACAATAGAGAGCAACACAAGTTAACAATCTGCATTACAAGAAGTCTACACAATTAGAGAATGTGAGAACAGAAGAATTGTTATTTTGATCAACGTTTGCCTGTTATCTCTCCTATTGTACCACATCAACATAACATGGAATTGTGGACAGAATTTTATCCAACGATAACAAAAATATTCAACGTTTTGGGTCTGAGAGGCTCAATCTCATCATGGTGGTCAGTGTGGCTCAAATGCCGAATAAATAATGGACCTTGATATGAAAAAGGTTGAAAACCACTGAAGTAAATCATTCACATGGTTCTCATTCTCATGGACAAGAAGATGCAGCCGAGACGACCTCAGCAGCGTAGCCTCTCGCCCTCGGTGCTGTTCTTGGTGTTGAAGAGCCTCTTGAGGAAGAGCAGCTGCAGGTAGCCCGCCAGGACGATGACGGAGCTCTGGGCCGCCGACCACCACGTCCTGACTTGGAGTTGGACAGCAGCACGTAGTAGTCCAGGCTTCTCCTCATGCGGCCAAAGTTGGGAGGGCAGACTGCCCTGCAGGGGGAAGGGCGCCTGAGGGGAGTCAGGGGGTTGAACCTAACACACACACACACACGCACACACTTAGTGTCACTCTACAGTTTGATGTAAAGAGTTTCACAACTATGACATACTCGGCGCTAAAACTTTTGCAAATACTACACCGACTTGTAGATGCAGAATTATTTTCCACAAGATTTGCCCAGTCAGTTGTCTATGACATACTGACTCATATGATACACGACTCCAAATTCAGGCATGGTTTCAGCCCCACAGAGCCTCTTTGGCTTCCATTCTCTAATTAAAGTTACCCTATTGGCTTGAATATGTTTCTTTCAATGGAAATGTCCTACAAAATAGGGTCGTATTATAATCGGGACTAGACTACTTCATAGTCAATGTTCTTTTTCCACAAAATGTGGGTCGTCTTATATTCGGCACAATACAGTAAATATTTCAAACGGTGACGCTCATTGGTCGAGCGGTTTGAGATTAGTGAAGTCAATAACACGAGGCTAATGGAAATAAATGTTACCATGGGGCCATTCTCCTCGTTCTCCTTTGTGAGGAGAGGAAGGCCCAAAACCACCTGGCGCAGAACTGTGACGCAGGAGCTGGAACAGATGAACCTGTCCTGGGGAGAGGCGCAACATAGTGCCAGGGATCGGATGCAATGGAGAGTAGTGGTTTAAAACCGGCCTGAAAATCCACCTTTCAGCATTCCAAAGGGAAACAAAATGAAGGATTTTTTCTTTTACTTTACTAAATTATTGATAAATACAATATTACATGCATTACAATTGTAATGCATATAGAATAATCCCTATATGAAAATAATGGATAGTTTGCAGCAGATAGTCGTTTGCCGATTACTTTCTCATGTTTTCTGGTGTCTAGTCAAAGTGATGCCGTTCGCCAACGGTCAACCTCATGGTCTGCTCAGCCTCAGCACCGACTCCACCTCAGTACCGAGCTGCATCCAGCAGGTGGCACTGCTGCTTCAGGGAAACTGGCTGGTGAAGAGCTGAGACTGAGACAGTCAAACACATACAGAGAGAGAGAGCCTCTTCTCACATTCACAAAAACAACATGTATGAATGTGGCAATGTGCACAGCGTCTGAGACCTTTTTTTTATTCACACAGAATGTGCAGATTATAAGAAAAACATAGAAGTTATACTAATTTGAATGTTATTGTCTCCACCTGCTGGGGAATACAGGCTAATCCCAACAAACCACAGAAGTAAAAGTTCTGTATTCAAAATATTACTTAACAATTTCAGCATTTAGCAGACGCCCTTATCCAGAGAGACCACATGCCAAAATAACAGCGTGGAATGTGTAAGTTAATTTTTCCATTTCCCACACCAAAAAAATTCACTACTTAAAGCAAAGTCCCTCCATTCTTGAGCTTGACTTCTCTTGGAAAAGACGTTTACAGACCCTTGGTCACAGACAAATAATTGTTAAATGTGTCCCATAAGAAGTCTTAATTAGAAATTGTTCCTGCACTTAGAAATTGACAAGTCTTCACAAACGTCCACAAATTAAAACATTAAGAACAATAAATAAATAAAATGACTGATAATTTAACTGGCGGTTAAACAGATGACAGCTTTGTGTGGAATGGGGAGTATTTACAGAATATGTCTGTATAGTCTAGGGTTTAAGAGTAGAAACTGGCTACTGCATAGTTTTAAAAAACCACAAACGAGTGAAATTAAAGAGATATTTTATTGTCAACTGTGAGGTTCGTACATGGAATCTTCATTGGCACCGTGCTGTAACCACCCAAAAACCCAAACCATGACTTACATGAACATACATAATTAGAGCAATGAATTGCAATGGTTGGTTTAAGTGTAGTAGTGTACAATAAAATTGAATATAACATTTTCGTACGTGTTTCACCTGCAACGACAGGAGGAGATTGGGATGTGCCGTGTCAGGATCCAGAGTGACGTCGTCTTCAGCGCCAATTCCTCAAAGTCTTCCTCAACTGTCTCCTGTGCCACTTCCATAGCTGTTCTAATATACTGCACACTCACTTCACAGGACAGTGTAAGCCCATCAATCGCCTGTGAACAGGTGGAACGGAACTGGAAATTCTGGAGAAGGCGGATGGCGTAGGTGGTCCTCGGTGTGCGACTGCTCAATGCTTTTCCTCTGGAGCTCAGCGGTTTCTTCTTCCGGCCGTGCGAGACGCGCCGATGCTTTGGTCATCAACTCTATCACCTCCATCCATGGTCTCAACCTCTACTCTGTTGATAACGGAAACCATAGCAGCGCACGCCTGCAGTGTGTCTGCTTTTTCTCTTTTTCTGCCGTTATATAATTCTGTTCCATTTTGTGTCCGGGTAGCTCAGTCGGTACTCGGTAGAGCTCTCGCCTTTGGAACACAAGTTCATGGTGTTCGATCCCGGGCACCGCCAACTCAGCGTATGAGTAGCATGAGTCACATGACACTAATTGTCTCTGTCGGGTGGAAACCTCATATGTTCAAAACGGTTACTTTTCAGGATATAAATTAAAAAGTAGCAGATCTACAAGGTCAAAACACGTCGTTTCACACCACGTTCTGATCTTGTGGATCTTCTACTTTTGATGCTTTTGTGTAACACTGTAGTATGATCAAGTAGGACAGGACTAGAGTAGACTAGTTTCATTTACTCAACATCACAAAAAGTTAGAATGTGGAGATGAGAGGTAACATAATACAATATTGATGCTCCTCTATGAGGGACTATGACTGAATCCTTTAACCAGGTACTTATGGAATCCCCCAGGGGTCTATGCTAGCACACCTCCCACTCTCCCTCTAAAACAAATCGCTTTGCAGAAATCAGCTGATACACAGATTTTGCCAAATGTTTGCCTCCAGACTATGGGTTAGGTTTCATGTGGTTTTAACTGGATATATTTTCACGTCATGTGTATATGTATACTATGCAACCTTTTCCGAACGACAGTCCATGTTGATGTGTGTGTGTCACGTGTCAGAGCATCGAGGCACAGTTCTGGAGGAGCAGGGGCTTAGCCATCTCCAGGATGTCCAGGTTAGGGTCCAGGGACCTGCCCAGGCCCTCTAGCACCATGATGGCAATAACCATGGATGCAAAGTTGCTCTCCAGCTTCACCTAAGAACACATTACAAGTTAACCGCAACGTCACACAAACTGCTGAATGGACGCAAAGCTACTCATCAGTCTCACCTCGAAATACCATATTTTCTATGAGGACATTTTCATGTCCTTTAAGTTTAAGTGAATAGTTGTGTCTATACCGTTTTGCGTATGGATTTGCCATTTGGTTATGGGATACTGTGATGACACTGCAACTTTATTTATTAGTATTAGGTGTATACTACTCATCATCATACCTGGAAGATATACGGGAACGCCTACTGAGTGGCAAAAAACTACTTTCTGGCCTTGACAGCCCATACATCCAAACAGAAAGGTCCTACAGTATCTGATTGCATTAAACTCACTTTGCCACTGACTTTATGCATGCGCATACGCTATACTGTTGCTCCATTATTGATGGTGCTTGACTGATGTGATGATCAAGCACCTACAGATACATTTCTTGTATCTGCTGCTGCATTAATTTCCTACAGTACCTTTCCTTATTAACGTAACTGATGTGCTGCTTCTGGTGACTGAAATTCCCCTATAGAAAGGCATCAAATGATAGCACAACTTCAACTGCATTTGCATGATTCATAATAGTGGTGCTGCAAATACAGAAGGCATAGATTTGAAGAAAAAAATATTTCACCTTGTGGGTGATGAGAAGGCCAAATACTCTGGAGAGTAGGTCAGCCACTTGAACCTGTAAAAACAAATAAAATAAATGGCTGCTACTGTACAAATTCACTGTACCATGTACTTTTAGCCTGGTAGAACCACTCCCCCTGCTGGAACCACTCCCCCTGCTGGAAAACATTTGCATTCTGCCAGAAGGGAGAGGGCTCTCTCCCTTCGGGCAGAGACGATGCACTCAGAACCAAATCTGGTTGGAGCGAGATGCGGCTGTATGAGGCCGCTAGAGGCGGGATCAACGCGAGACTTATGACATATTGAAGCTGTGCCACAGCGCAAATGTAAACACAACCTAACAAGACTACAACACGAAATTATTATGGAGATATCAAATGTTTGTCCCGCTGCTTTCGGTTCATCGTTTCTGCTTGAGAGAGCCCAGAATGATGCAGGCAGGAGGAGGGAACTTGTGAACTCAATACTGCTGCAATCTGGGCAGAGTCAGGTTAATGTACTTTAGCACAGGGATACATGTTTAACTTGATCTGTGACGAAATAATAGAAAACGAAAAACCTACCCTGCAACTCTTACTAGTTCAATCAAATTATGATGAAATTCATTCCCTTATCTGCTGGAAACACAGGCTTAATTATGCCACCTGAGCACAGCAGTATTGCGACACACTTCCATTTCCTTATTGGGAACACTAAGACACAAAAACATGAATACATGCTGACCTTTCCCAGTGAGAGGGTGTTGCTGAGGGCCTGGTCTACCAGCTCTGCCATCTCCCTCTTGAACCCTGGTACATCCTCACACTCGTGAGCCCTGGCATGATGGAGGAGGAGCTCTGCTACCCGTTCACCCTACTCACACATGCACGCATGCACGCACGCACGCACACAATTTTCCGTACTTTTACTCCACTACAATTAGTTACTGGTTACTTTTTTGATTATTACTAATTTGCTACAAAACATACATTAACCGCTTCAGCCCTATATACATTTCAGCCATTCGGAAAATAGCTGATCTACATGTTCAGAATGTGTTGTGATGCGACACAATGTGATCTTGTAGATCTGCTATTTTCAAAATATATTTATACATTTAATACATTAGAATTTTGAAAACTTGCTAAATGGGACATTCTGCATAAGGTATCTTTGGTACTTTATTACCGGTAAGTACATTTTGATACCAACACATTTGTACTTTTACTCAAGCAAATTTAGAATTCTGAACTCTTACTTGCAACAGTCTCTTTCGTTATTGCAATATTGACACGTTCACTTAAGTATAAAACATTGGAGTACTTTCCCCAGCGGCGCTCACCTGCCGCAGCACCACGGCGGTGAAGACGGCTCTGAAGTTGTCCCGGTCCCGCTGGCCCAGCTGGGCCACGATGCCGGCGTCCAGCAGCACCAGCTGCAGAGGCTCTGAGGCCGGCTTCATGCTCACCATCACCGTGTCCCACAGGTCTGTCAGCGTGGCCGTGTCCTGACGGGCCTCACCGCCGGACCCTGAAGGGTTATTAAACTAAATGAAATAACCAAAACTAAAAGCAAAAAAAATAATAAATTAAAAACATTATAGCTAACTGAAATGAAAGTAGAAACTAGGCTTTACGAAAACTAACTGAAATCATATAGAAAAATCTCAGTAGTTTTTATATTTCATACATAAGGCATGTGTGTGTGAGGTTTAAGCCCCATTGTCAAAACATTTCAAAAAGCTGAAAAAATTGTGAAAATGTAGATTGGTTATTTTGACTGTTTTTCTGAGTTTGATTCCCCTGACTAACCCCATATTACAAAAACATAAATAAAAAATCACACCCGTGTGAAGTGAGTGGTGCAACTCCGTGTGGGGGTCCCCGGGGGGCCCCAGGAAGTTCCAGACCCACAGGAACGTGGCCAGGGTGCCGGCTCGGTCCCACGAGCCGCCCCGCACCCGAAATGTTTGAGAAATGACACGGTTACCGTGTGGGTGTCCCCGGAACATCCAGACCCCCAGGAATGCGGCCATGGGGCTGGCTCGGATCTGGCGAGCCGCCCTGCGTCCGAAATGGTTGAGAAATGACACGGTTACCGTGTGGGGGCCAGCCAGCTTTCGTGCTCGGACACAGCCATGGACAGACCCAGGGACACACATAGTCTATAGGAGTGGTTGCATCACTCAAAAATAACTAACACTAAAACTAATCAAAATTGAAAGTAAGTTAAAGCTTACTAAACTAGCAAAACCGCTTTGATAACGAATTAAAACTAAACTGAAATCTAAATGAAATGAAAAATGAAAACTAATGACGAATGCAAAACTATACTAACCTTGATCCCCAGGCCCAGGAGTATCCGCCCGCCGCTGCACCAGGATGTTTCCAGGGTGGAGGTCCCCGTGGACAAAGTTGTCCACAAATACCTGGGAAAAAGAGGGGCACATAGACATAGTAGTCACATTGTCAATAGTCTCACGATGCGCAGCCTGACAACTATTCCATAATGTCCGAATGCTGTATACTGTAGTCTGGAACTACACCACACCGAAATCCGAGCAAGGAAACTGGGATTTCCGTCCACGAAAATATATTTTAAAATATCTTTATATTTAATTTTAAGCAGCAAGTTATATACCGGTATGATTCAATGTTTTTTTATTTTATTAGGATGAATTTGCGCTCCTCCCCACTTCCGCTTCATTGCTTGCTCATGATCAGAGCTTCCGTGCTCCAGACTGAATGACGGAAGCATTTGAAACAGTTGCAGGAGGAAACAGTCTGGCCACACGAGACTACATTGTCAATGGTAAGGCTAGTGTATAGAGCCCTGAGTGTTGCGACACGTTCTGAGCTTGTCGATCTGCTATTTTCCTCACAATACGAATGCCAGGGTTCAAGTGGTTAAATGAGTGGTTCTCAAACACTTTCATGTCAAGGACCCCTACATTAATATGTATTTGGCCACGGAGTTGGATCCCCATGGACCCCATCAGAAAATAAATTGTGTCTTCAACCTCTTATCCGCAATCTAATCAGGTCGCGGGGGCAGAGAGCTCCAGACTTCCCTTTCCCGAGCAACATTAGCCAAATCATCCTGGGAGATCCCGAGGCATTCCAAGGCCAGTGTGTAGATATAACCCCCCCCCCCAATCGAGCCGGTTAGATTTTCAACCGAGAAAACCCTGCCTTAACAGCGTCACCACCACCAGACCCTGAATGTGAGGATAGCGATTCAGGGGCTGGAGCTAGACTAGGAATATATAGAGCTATTTTATGAAATCAATAAAATAATAATAACCCACAGTCCATTGCGTCTTATTGCTTCATCTTACCATCTTTAGCATGGTCTGCACTCCCATCCTGGCTATTCTCTGCTTCACCTCCTGTGGTACATCAGGGCTCAGGTAGTTGGATATGGGCTCACTCTCCTGAGAGATACATAAAGATTAATCACGTTTTTAATGATTGAACACCAACTGAATAACACTGGCTTGGACCATGTTTAAAAGCTTATACTGGGTTTTGATGTGCAAATCGTGGCCAGAATAATACACATAAGTATGAACCAAATAGGAAATAAACAAACTACAACACTACCTTTCTGCTATAATAAACAATCAGGTTTGCATGTCGTTGCAGAGAAACCTTTTATCTCCATATTCAAACTTTTTGTGTTTTTTTTTTTGTAAATTAATGTCCTACTTGATCATACTACAGCATAAAAGTAGCAGATCTGCAAGCTCGAAACCCAGCGTGAAGCTCTGCTACTTTTGAAATAGAATCCTGCAAAGTAACAGTTTTGGGCCTGGGCCACGCCCCCATCTCCTGTCAGCCTGCCCTACTGTCTGTCCCTCTATAAAAAATATAAAAAGGCAGTGTGCCGCGGGTTCGACTCCCGTTCCCGACGGCCTTTACTGCATGTCACCCCCCCCCCCCCATCTCTTTCCAATTTCCTGTCAGCCTACTGTCTGTCCCTCTATAAAAAATATAAAATAAAGGCGGACATATGATGTTTCCACCCGACAGAGACAATGTAATAACTCATATTAACTCATAATAACTCATATCACCTCAAAGGTTTCCACTAAGATTGTCCTGGTGACAAATGGTCGCAGTGGAGTGGGGAACTTGACAAAATCCACATCCCGGAAGTTTTCTTTGAAGCGTTCAATATTCCTGGCTTCAAAACGGAGGTCAATCTGAAATGGGGGTCAAGTCAATTCAATTAAACATGTTGCTCCAAATCCTACTAAATACTTGTTTTTCTTTTAGGATCATATTCCATTCTTCTGAATGCAAAGATGTGTTGGCTTTGTACAATATTATTTTCTGTCCATATGTCGTATAATAATTATACAAGTTCGGCAACATTTTCAGTAAATTTAAATTATAATTTGGCTGACTGCAGGTGGTTAAATATATTGGTAGACCAATGGATGGTGGCACATCAAATGTAAATTTTCTGTTTCAAATAACTTATAGGGAGACCAGTACCAACCACTGCAGATGTACTAGTTATATTTCATTAATATAATATACTAGTGTAGATAGCTATGACAATGCTTAAAGTCTCAGGTTGTAGCTTTAAATGTTAATTCTGCTTCATAAGACAAGACAAAGATACAAAAAAACCTCTAAAATGCATATCCTTGGAATAAAGAGGTTTCTTCCGTTGCTGTTACACACAAAAAAATACCAGCCATAAAATGTTCTAAACGGAGAGCTTCTGTTCGTACCTGTTTGGTCATGAGCTTTTCAAACTCCTCTACGATCTCTGGCAGACTGAGCCATTTGAGTCCAGGTAGACAGTGTAGCAGCCAGCTGGCTGCTTTCATCAGCAGCAAGTCCATCTCCACCTGACTCTTGATGCCTGGGTGGAGGACCTACAGTAAAGGGAAAGGGCTGTCACGGTTACAACATTTAAGTTGCTGATTCATAGCGACAGGCCTATATAGAGACACGTTATTTGACTTTCTTTTGGACGACAGCGGTATTTGCAATTAGCAGCCGATTGGTATCGTTTGACATTTTTAAAGGTGCTGTAAGTGATACGTGTGTTTGCTCAACATTATGATAATAGTCACTACTCTATAGAGTGTTTGTTCAGCAACAGGGGTCTCCCCATCTCTCCAGCTCTTTAATTAATAGAAATACATACAATGAATACATACAACTTTGTCCAATCAGGAGAGAGAACTCCGACCTACAGGATACAGAAGTGAAATTGGAAGTGATAAGAAATAAATTCAATAAAACGGAAATGGTGCTCATGAATGGGCCCTCATTCCTGATTGGATGACACTGGTGACCAACCCGACATGTTCTTTTCTATTTACAACTCCTAGTAATGAACAGTAAACACTAGCAATTACTATTATAAGTATAAGAATATAGAGCTACACAAACAACTTTTTCTTCACCATCTCATCTGATCATCACATTCACCTTGATCGCCACTGGTATCAAATGCTCCATGTCTGGGTGGCTGCCGCCGCGATGGCTCCCTGGGGGGTCGGCCCACTCTCTCTTCTTCTTCCAGAGGCCCCACAAGGAGCTGACCATTCCCCAGAGACCAGGGATCTCCCAGGCCTCCAGCAGGTGCTCTTCTCTCTCCATCTTCTCCACCAGTGTCTGGAAGTCGGGGTCTTCCACGCTGTCCACCCTGGCCCAGCCTCGGTACACCTGGGCCACGCAGCCAGAGCCCACCGGCTCCTCGCTCTCGAACACAAACAGCCTCCTCCAGCCTTCCCCGAACGCCCGGCGGAGAGACTGCTTGGTCCGGGCCCAGGAGTGGGGGCGTACCTTTAGGGGTTGTCAAGATCATGGCATTTTAGTTTGACGGTTAATAGTCAAATGTAATTTAATATTGTTTTATGTTTATCTACTGGGTCCGGCGGGCCACGGCTGCCTCAATCATAACCATAAACAAAGACAGATACAGAGATGTCCATATATGGGCACAAAGGTACACAGACAGACATGTACAATACTCTGTCAAAGCCCCCGACACTATGACTCAGACATATTGGTCGCATCGGCTGCGGCGTTGCGATACAGGTGTTCAGAATCGTTTCCATTCATCTGTATGAATTCCAACTTTTTTGAAAATAGCAGACATTGCAGATCTAGTGTCGATTCCAAACTTCTACTAACTTAAATATAAAAAGAAATTACCGATAGTCAAAATAAATATAAAGTAGGACTACTGTGGCTATTTTCGAAAGTATGAACAGCTGAATGTATGATGAATGGAAACGATGCCCATTATCTAAAATAATTGCAATCAGGCGTTAATTGTACCTTGACGTGGAGCCGCGAGAAGCGGTCACAGAACTCCCGGGAGAAGATGTCGCGCCGGGTGCTGGCCCACTGGCCCAGCTTGATGAAGGTGGGACCGGACGTCTCCGTCACCCACAGCAGAACGTCCAGCCAGCGAGACGCCCAGCCAGAGGAGACCCAGGTCAGGGGCGCGAGGAGGAGGAGGGGGACGAACTTGAGGAGCAGCACCAGCGCCCGGAGGCTGAGGCGCAGGAAGAAGACAAGTTTGTGGACCTGGACTTTAGCTACAGATTTCCTCTCCGCGGGCAGAGCCTCCTGACAAGTGGCCACGCAGCGGGACACGTGAACTGCACCCCAGCAGAACAGTGTCATTTTGGGTATCTGTGTTAGAACGTGGCCACGGGGGAACAGACCTGTTCCTGGACTACGACGGAGCAGTCTGAATCTGGTGAACGATCCCAGGGCCTTCCGAGTCACCGTTGACCTCAGCTGGACAAACATGGATCTGGCACCAAAGGTGGACACGGTCACGTGGAATAATGACGACATCTCGATCAGTCCACTGGAGGCAGTTGATCCTGTACCTGTAGTGTTGTACCGTTACACCTGTGGTGTGCATGGAACACAGGGACACACACACTGGGGGATTAAGTACTCTGATTGGTTTTTTTCTTTTCTTAAGTAAAACCAGCAATACCACAATGTTACAGCCTCGCCCGACGCCCTGTATTCAAAATGTTACTTACGTCAAAGTGCAAAAGTATAAGCATAACAATATAGCTATTAGCTAAGTAAAGGAACTCATGACATTTACACTATAGTGTAGATATATCATGTTATTAGACAATAATTATTAATAATAATCAATTGAGTGCAATGTTATACACGGATTACACGCTATTGTATACATGCGTTCAGTGAGCCAGTGGATCAGCTATTTTTTCCCTATCTTCCCCCTGAATAAAATTATTGCATTAATAATAATTCATAATCTTAATCTGCAAAGTAACATGAAGCAAATATGCTGTCAAATTTTAGTGATAACAATATTGCCTCTGTAGCAGTATGAAAAATGCGAATACTCAATTAAAGTAAATATGTGCCTCATAATTGTACAAATTACAATACCTGATTAGATGTAGCCTACTAATTATCTCCCACAGTACCTTGATTACGACTACGACATCATATTCTGCAGACGTTCAACGACATAGCCAAACGATGCAGCCTGCAGGTTGCGTAACGTAACAGGTTGCGTAACGCATTAGATGAGGTGAAAGGAGGCAACGTTAGGTTAAGGTAGGCTACGTCGTGACGTTTATTCCCAACAGGTGCTACACATGTTGAAACTGCTAAACATTTTATAACGACGTGGAAATGAGTACAGTACATGCCCCTTTTCAGTTGAGTTTCTGCAGATCCACCTCACCATATAATGCATCCATTCACCAGATAGTCTTTTTGCATGTTATTACAATTAAACAACACTGATAAACTCGCATGTATGGAGGTCTGGAGGAGATTGTCAACATTACCATAACATAACAACATTGACGTTTTGATTCAGTTCCGGGTTCTACGTCACCGTCATGCCGTCAGAAAAAAGAATAATTAAAGGCACAGTCTGTGCCCGCGGGGCCTAGGCAGTAGACACTTTTCCTGCAGGCTGCAGCCGTTCGTTACCTTCTCTCCCAACTTTCCAACCATATTAGGCTATATTTCCAAGAAATTGGGCTTCCCCCGCGGAACCATGATTCATGAACATTATTGTCTGGATTGGAACAACAACCACCATAGGAACAATCTGATTCTGACGACAATGTGTACGGTGTACCCAGGCCTTTCCAGTGTCACCGACACCTACACAAAGTAAGTGTATTGATAGTATGAAGTCTATTATTCTTACTTTAGAATGTATCATTAATGTTAGGGCTATCAGCATCACCATGTCAGCTTGTGTTGGACATAGAAAATGAGTGTGGTCATTCATATTTCCAGAAAAACACAGACCTAGCCCTAAATTAAATGAACTAGAATTTCGCCCGCCTTCGGCGGGCTCATCCCAGTGTCGTTGCAGCGCAATATGGGAAGAAGGAAATTGCGGGAGTTGACAGATTCCACTTCATGTTTCAGCTGTGTTTTTAAACTCAGTAGTGTGCCCTGCACACAGCGGGCAGCGTCTAGTGAACAGATCTAATGAACAGATTTAAGACTTCGGGTGGACGATCTCTTCAAAATAAGAGTACCCTCTAGAGTATGAAAAAGAAGTTTCATTTGCACATTGAAACTACAAATTAAGCATTTAAATGATGCTATATGATGCTAGAAGACACACATTATGTTTCTGTGTAAAAATAAGTAATTAAATAAAAATAATAGTAATAATAAAGTTATCTAAATGCATAAATGCTCATCACTGGAGTGCATGGACTTTATAAAGTGGACACTGGACAAAAGACGGCTCCGCGAGGCAACTATCTGGACATACCCACGCATTCGGGGAGATGTCCTCTACCACACCCCACTCTCCGCTAAGCGGGAGAGGTGTAAAATTCACAGCTGGAGCCCTTCTACTGGGGTCAATGCAAAAAAAAGTACCGTTTCCGGACCCAGAATGGACACTGGACAAAAGATGGCTCCGCGAGGCAACTATCTGGACATACCCACGCGTTCAGGGAGATGTCCTGTACCACACCCCAGTCACCGCTAAGCGGGAGAGGTGTAAAATTCACAGCTGGAGCCCTTCTACTGGGGTCAATGCAAAAAAAATTACCGTTTCCGGACCCAGAATGGACACTGGACAAAAGACGGCTCCGCGAGGCAACTATCTGGACATACCCACGCGTCCGGGGAGATGTCCTCTACCACCCCACAGTCTCCGCTAAGCGGGAGAGGTGTAAAATTCACAGCAGCAGAGCTTCTACTGGGGTCAATGCAAAGAAATGTACCGTTTCCGGACCCAGAATGGACACTGGACAAAAGACGGCTCCGCGAGGCAACTATCTGGACATACCCACGCGTCCGGGGAGATGTCCTCTACCACCCCACAGTCTCCGCTAAGCGGGAGAGGTGTAAAATTCACAGCAGCAGAGCTTCTACTGGGGTCAATGCAAAGAAATTACCGTTTCTGGACCCAGAATGGACACTGGACAAAAGACGGCTCCGCGAGGCAACTATCTGGACATACCCACGCGTCCGGGGAGATGTCCTCTACCACCCCACAGTCTCCGCTAAGCGGGAGAGGTGTAAAATTCACAGCAGCAGAGCTTCTACTGGGGTCAATGCAAAGAAATTACCGTTTCTGGACCCAGAATGGACCTTTTGTCCAGTGTCCACTTTCTAAAGTCCATGCACTCCAGTGAATAGCATTTATCCATTTAGATAACTTTTTTATGTTATTTAATTACTTATTTTTACACAGAAACATAATGTGTGTCTTTACAATAACTGTAATGTAATAATAATACTAATAATGTAATGTAAAAATTATTTATTTAACGAATTAAATAACCTTATTTTATTCTGAAAGCAACCGGATGTGTTAAATCTGCTAGCTCTCAGACAGGAAGTTCTAAATTTGCTCATAAGACGGAGCCCACACAGCGCACACTCGCAATTGCAGCTGGAGGGCGACGCGACACACACACACACACACACACACACACACACACACACACACACACACACAGAGCGATGTGTGGATAAATCAGAGATTTGGGAAATGTGTTCTGAATGGGCCTGAATATGTGTGTAGGCTGCAACAATGATTTCATAAAGTGTAGTTTAGTTTTGAACAGGCAACTAATGTAGTGATACACACACACACACACACAGAGCGATGTGTGGATAAATCACTGAGATTTGGGAAATGCGCACGCAAGCACAGAATGCACGGCGTTACAGGATTATATAGGGCACCCGTTTTGGTGTGACACACACGGCTTCCACATTTCGCTTCATACTGGGTGAAAGTGTCCTTCCAAAAATTATATTTGCGCTCGAAATTCGTATTCACAATGACATCGAGTTGAGGTGTTGTTTTTAGGGTAATTGTTGCATAAGCGCTATTTCGCACTGGAGTCCCGTGAGGCGGGCAATCTCACTCCCCTCCCCTGTGTCTGAAGCAGCTAGCATGGAAGCTATATGGAACCTTTCCCTCCGAGTGCACACAACGATGCCGTTATCCACGCGTCCATCCGATAGCTTTTAATGTAAATGTCCCATCCACTGAGCAAAAGCGATATAAGCGCCTTATTCATTCATTCGATTCATTTGGGTGTGTGACATGTGTGGGGCTGTGCAGTGCTGTCGGCTTTCGGACGGAGCTGCTGTTCGAGTCGCTGAAAGGGGGAGGGGACTTGGGATGGCAGTGTAGAGTAGGCACGACATTGAGGGGTCGAAACCATCCCGGTCGCGTGGTTCATCTAACGCGTGTGTCACTGTGAAGGACTGGCCCCATTAAGTGAACGTAGTTGGCGACACAGGAGCAGTGAAAGGGGGAGGGGCCTTCGGATGGCAGTGTAGAGTAGGCACGACATTGAGGGGTAGAAACCATCCCGGTCGCGTGGTTGATCTAACGCGTGTGTCACTGTGAAGGACTGGCCCCATTAAGTGAACGTAGTTGGCGTAGTAGACGCCAACATGACGATTCTGACGTAGGCTGTTGAGGTTGAGCAAGAATAGCGTGTTTCAGAAAAGTAATATTTAAACAGTAAATAAGACATTTCTGGCGAATGCAATGTAGTCTATGTCTTTTGTGGGAGTGTGCAGGTTTTATTTTGCATAGAGAGATGTGTGGTGGAAGTGTGGCTTGGTCGGAGATAGAGCACGAATGAACGGCCAGGTGCTCATGTACCCCTGTCTATTAGGGTAGCAGGATATTAGTGGACTATAGTCCTAATGTGCCATATGCTAACATTAACGTGCTACTGCTACACATTCAAAAGTATTCTGCATGATTGCATCATTTGTACCCTAGCTAACCCATGCAATGCCTCCCTGCTTGGCACTCAGACTCAGCATCAATCAACAAGGGAATCAAAAGTCCAGCCTGGGATGTACATCAAGTTGCAGAAACAGATACAGAAACAGGAGGTAAGTACTAGGGTCCTGTGGGCCACATTCCGCAAGGCACAGGCTTACTTAAAGTAGCCTTTAGTGTTTTCATCGTAAATTACATTGACAAAATAGTAGGCTACTGTTACAAAAATAACATTACAATCTTCTTTTTGACACATTGATGACCCAAAAAAGACAACAAAATGGCTGGGGGTGGGGGTAATATTCTTTCAAAAGATTCCGTTTGGAACCTCAATATATCTGCTACGCTGAGCTAAGCGTAGATATGAGGTTACAAACGGAGCTCTAGTATTTGTCATGCCCTAGCTGGATGTTATTCTCCAATCTCCACCACATACACAAGATATAGGATAAAATAATCCTCTGCTGCTATGCTCATGCAGTGTAAATAGGTAGATTTGTTTTCAATATCTCTCTGTCTTCCACTTGCCGCCTTTTTCTCTTTATCTTTTATGGAAATAACAAAACAATAAAGGAGCTTGCCGAAACACCTGTAAACCTGTGATATGAGTATGAAAATAAAGTTTTTCAAATTATGATTTGTTTCTACAGGTTCAAGAGGCTGACCTACTCTCCAGAGTCTTTGGCCTTCATCACCCACAAGGTAAAACTATTTGTTCTTCTGTAATTGACACCTGCCCACGTCATGACAGAATAGTTGATCTCATAACATTTTCCATGAAGTGAGAATTGTACAAACATTTGGAGTCAAACCTTATGTTTCATCTCTGCTAATACCCCAGATGATGTTGTTGTCAATGAAGGCTCCAAATCACTTTTCATCCTTGAAGTGGCCTGCACCATTCTAGCTTCCTTTACCACGAAAGTCATTAAATATCAGCAGGGACCGCGTCACGACAGAATCACACCATGACTTGCTAGCTGTGCACTCACCATCGTAGAGCTAGGCTATAGGTGCAACCTGCTTGTCTTTGGCAGCCTATAGGACCATAGGCTATGGATGTCCATCCATAACTTTGGATGCTGGAAAAAAAGAATATGCCCAAGAGATGCTGTTACTTATGCTTATACCCTTGAAGTCTGCTTGGGTGTTTGTCCAGGATTTGATGACTGTACTTTTTCATACAGCATATTGATTGATTGATTGATTGTATACTTTATTAACCGTTTGCAAAAAGTACAGAGGTGTATATAGTATAGTTGTAGGCCTACTAAAAGGATAAAACAAAAGGCCATGAGGGCTTGTTTCCATTGTGATACTATGTATTAAATTCCGAAATTAAATTCCGAAATCATCAATACTAGGAGCAGTACAAGCAAATTTAGCTAAGAGAGAGCTAAGCTAGAAGACTTGTCTTGGCCCAGTTGCAAATTGCAGACAGGTGCTCTTTTATAGTGGTTTTGAAGGAGGGTAGGAATTTGCACTTTTTGATGGCTGTTGGTAAGGCATTCCATAATTGTAGAATTAATTCATCCATATTTGTGCCGAATCTGGGCGTAATGAGATCAGTGGAGCTCCTTCTGGGTTTGTGCCTGTCCTTGTAGTGTGTGTGTGTGTGTGTGTGTGTGTGTGTGTGTGTGTGTGTGTGTGTGTGTGTGTGTGTGTGTGTGATTACAAAATAAAAACAGCCTAATCTATTTTCTAATACATGGCTTGAACTGCATAGGTAGTACTTGACCAGCAGATGGAGACACATTACACAATTATATAAATCATCAATGTTTGAGGATCAGTCAGCCATTGGAAAGCCATTGGAATCTTCCTATAACAATTACTTAGTTGGGTCTGCTAGAATGTCTGCTTGTAGAATGTAGATCTGTTATTTTTGCCGGATGTTTGTAGGAGAATAGGGTTCATGTGGCTAACCAGCTGTGCATGCAATGTCTAATATGAAGCAGTGAAGAGAATGGTTATAATGTGTGTCCACTATGGTAAATAAATGGTAAATGGTGCATTTATATAGCGCCTTTATCCAAGGCGCTTTACATAGATTGTGCATTACATTCACCCATTCATACACCGATGGCAGCGGAAACCATGCAAGGCACCAACTAGCACATCGGGAGCAATTAGGGGTTCAGTGTCTTGCTCAAGGACACTTCGACAGTAGCTCTGGGGGAGCCCGGGTTCGAACTGGCAACCTTGCGGTTCCCATCCAGGCACTCTACCCCTGAGCCACCGCCGCCCCACTATGGAGCAGTGCAGAGTATGGTTGCCGTCTCGAGCTGAACAGTGAAATAAACCGTCCATTAACTAAAGACTTAACATATATACAAACAGCCACACACTCAAAAACACTGTGTAAATAAGCCGAACAATTCCTGTGATAGAGCAGGGGGTCTCAAACCTTTTCATGTCACAAACCCACAAACTGGTATTTGGCCATGGACCCCAATCTCCAAAGGTGTTGCCAGCCCAGGGCCCATTCAAATATATGAACACCAAATGATGTACAGTGTGGGTAATGCGATTTAATAGATCATATTATTGGTGTATGTATTTTGAGGTGTAGTCAGTATATGGGGCTGGGGGAGGGAGTTAAGGGATGAGCTTGGGAAGTTGGGATGGGCACAACATTATATTATTATTATTATTATTAGGCAGGCAGACCGCGGACCCCCAAGTGGTCCGCAAAGCATGCCGTGGGGGGGTCTGTGTGTTCCTCGGACTCACAGACGTTTGTCTCTCTCTCTCTCTCTCTCTCACACACACACACACACACACACACACACACACACACACACACAGTGCCCTGTCGTTGCCATAGAGCAGGGGGGCCCACACTTTTTTTTACTTGAGAGCTACCTTCAAAATGACCAGCTCAACAAGTTCTACTGACCACAATATTTATTATCCCTTTGCTGGGAATGGTTATATGAGACACACTTAGCACAGGAAATAGAGGAGAAATGGAATTGGTAGGTTTTCTTGTATATAACTTTGTAATGCTTGATTTGTCCAACACTCTTGAAAACAATGTATTGCATTGTTGGCTGTTGGGCCCTTTTTAATGTCAATCAATCAAGTCACCTTAATTCAAGTGATAGATTGTATATTATTTTAGGGGCATGTCATGATGTCATGTGGTCTAGCTGCACGAGGTAACCGGATTTTATTGAACCAACTGTGGTATAAGGCGACGTACAAGGATGTGTGTCGTCAACGGGCCCGCATGCGCAGGCCGGCCGGAAAGCTTCGGTGCTAGAGAGTTAAACAGAGTTGCCGAAAAAAACCCGCTAATAAACAGCGTCGGATTTGTTAAATTAAATAAGGGGCCTCGTTATCCCCTCCATAAGCATGAGCCATTGGTGCAGCCAAGTGAGGACAGCGACATTGCCTCAGACAAACATGCAGACAGACATTCCCTTATATATGTTTCGATGGTAGATATGTTAGATGTTCAAACAAACAAAAATAAAAAAAAGGTCCCCATCAAGGACCCCCTGGCGGCCGGTCACCCCACTTTGAGAACCACTGTGTTCGAGGGCGCAGATAGGCTGCACGCCAAGCAGATGTTCTACTCCCCCCTCGCTCCCGCCCACACGGCTATACTGATGAGCAAACCAGGCCTTTTGACGTCCCTCATGCATCTCAAAAGCCAGAGGTCAGGCCTTTGGTCTTCCAGGTCAGCAGGGGATGTTGCTCAGTCTGAGGTAAAGTTGTGTTGATGAAGACCGTGATGATGATGGTGGTGGTGGTGGGAACACAGGCAGCAACGGATCAAGTGCTTTTGTTATGGAGACGCGTTTGGATGCACAGCTGGTGTGCATGAACAACGGCAGCATCAAAGATACACCAACTGGGGGGGGGGTGTGCGTGTGTGTGTGTGTGTGTGTGTGTGCGTGCGTGTTCATGTACGTGCGTGGATTTTGACAGCAAAGTTTTATTGTTTGTCTAGTTTTAGTCTGCTAAATATCATGCGGTTTTAGTCGACTACATCTACAGTTGATTTAGTGGACTAAAATGTCTTTTGGTGGGCCTTGATGGCGTTGCAACCAAGCATAAAATGACTTGTCTTTTAGTTGTACTGGATCTCTTCTCCACTAGTCCCCTTAACATGTTAGTGTAGTTTTGGAGTGGCGCAACCACTCCAAGGAACAGCAATGTCCTTGTTTGTTAACCTATGAGTACCAGTAGGGGCAAAAGTGGCACTGTTGTGCCAGAAACAGAGAGAGAGAGAGCGGTAGTGCTGCACTGTTGCCTGCTAATGAGAGACAGAGAAAGAGAGAGGGGGGGGGGGGGCAGGGGAGAGGGGACTTGCACCACTCAGTTCACACAGGCGTGATTTTTTTTTGTTGACGGAATTGTCAATATATTTAGTCTCTGTTTTTGTCGTCCTCATAGCTTAGTTTTCATTTCATGTTTGTATAAACACAAGATACAGCACGGTACATGCACAGACGTCAACATGAACTGTTTGCACTCACACACCCTGGCCTACATAAATACAAACAAGAGGTCACAGCCCACTGTATGCCCCCATGCACCACAAGCCCTCTGCACACACCATTACTGACGCTGCTGCTGTCCTTGTTATTGCTGTAGGCCGGTATGCGTGCTAATCTGTTACACAAAGTCTTTTAGGACACAGATAACACAAACTCTTTCATCGCGACTCGAGATCCCGAAAGATCAATTTGGAATCTCCCCCCAAAACATTTGTGTTGGAGGTTATTAACTCTGCATCGTGAGTGACCCATAAATGTGGTTCCTTGACCCCATGATTCCTTGATCCTTGTCCGTCCCATTGTTTGGGAAACGGTGTTTTAGGAGATAAGGTAGAAGGTTTAGGCTGTCCCCCTGGACAGCAGGATGACTGAGGGGCCCTTGGCTTCCTCTAATTGGCTCCCGGTGGAGTGTGTTATTTATATATTCTATTACACTCAGTTTTGTCCCACCCCCCCCCCCCCTCTCTCTCTCTCTCTCTCTCTCTCTTTCTATCTCTTTCTCTCAAACACACACACACACACACACACACACACACACACACACACACACACACACGTCTGTATCACTAACTAACTACTTGTGAGGAGTCAGAACATCAACATTTTAGCTATGGTTTTGGAAATGTAGCTGAAAAATAGCAGATCTATACAAGCTCTCAACGTAGACTTCCCATTCCTATTTTTCGGTGTGTGACTTCGCTGCACAATTAAGCATATTTTCCTAATGTTAAGCCCAACTCCGCAAAAATATGTTTAACCACAAAATAACCATTTGTGTTCCTTTTTCAAATTCTACTATACTTTGGGGATCTTTGGGCCCTCACAAGTATAGTGATACGAGTACACACACACGCACACACCCACACACACACACACACACACACACACACACACACACACACACACACACACACCCCTCTCCTTCCTGCTCCATTCCTCTCCTTACTCTCTCTCTCTCTCTCTCTGAGCAAGCAGGACACTGGGTTTCCTCGGCAACTCAAAAGGCTCCAATCGGCTGGCCAGCTGCAGATTAGTTCAGCAGTGGGGGGTTGGGAGGGGGGGGGGGGGGGGGGAGGCGATGATGGAAAAGGGGAGGGGAGAGAGAGAGAAGCAGAGCGGAGGAGGGACGGAGGGAGAGAGAGGTGGGGGACATGAGAGGAGAGGAGGAGGGGTGGGAAAAGTTTGAGAAGGGGAGAGCAGAGAGAGAGAGAGAGCCAGTGGAGTCAGAGTGAGTGAGTGTGTTTGGTAGAGAGAGGGCAGAAAGTAGAGAGAGGGAACAGTAAACATTTAGCCTGGAGGCTGAAGTAGAGAGAGAGAGAGAGAGAGAGAGAGAGAGAGGGTTTTGCACTGACTTACTTTTTGTGTCTCTCTTTCAAACAACTTGGAGGACAACTGTGTACACTTGGAGCTGTTTCTCTCTCTATATACTAGCTCACACGTGCACGCACGCGCGCGCATGTGTGTGCGTATGTGTGTGCGTGGGAGGTATTAGCAAGGGGCTATGCAGAGTGCGAGGAGCGGGAGACAGCAGGGGTAGAGGGGAGCAGCAGCACACGCACGCGCACACGCACACACACACACACACACACACACACACACACACACACACACACACACACACACACACACACACACACACACACACACAGAGGAGGCGAATACGGAGGGGAAGGAGGCAGAGCGTAGTAGAGCCTGGGCTGGAAGGCAGGAAGGAAAGCATGCGAGGCTAAGCGGACGCTGTCTTCTCCTCCTGGCTCACATTTCACAAAATGAGAAACTACTGCAGGAAGGGCACTTCCACAGGGCTCACCACCCAGCTGAGGAAGGTACGTACCGCACTGCTGTGTGTGCGTGTGTGTGTGTGTGTGTGTGTGTGTGTGCGCGTGCGCGTTTGTGCATGTGCATGTGAGCAAGTGTGAGTCATGTGTTTGAGATAGTGTGGATGTTTCGATTTGATCCATCTCCATTTCTAATCAATGTCTTTCAACCTTTGGCTTTTTGTAATCCGATTGATTGTTTCTATCGTTGTACACAGAATGTGCAAAGGCCAATACATGGTATATCCGTGTATGTGGTACTTTCATCCGTGTTTATTTGTATTGTATTTCATCCTAAGTCTGCCTTGGCTCCAGTTAAAGTGTGTTTGAGTGTTGGTCAAGTAGCCCCTGTCTGTCTCCGTCCAGTCCAGTATACCGCTAAACCGCAAGACTCATCTAATGTATACTTACACTATGTGCATGGTGTGTGTCAGTGTGCACTCAGCCGTGCACGCACACGCACACACACACACACACACACACACACACACACACACACACACACACACACACACACGCGCACAGGCCAAGGATGTCATGTCCCATCTCCTTTAGGCCTATAATACAACAATGGTAACCGAGGGGTAGAGGTCCAGACAAAGTTCAAGCCATCACATTCACAGATCATATTCCTTTTTGTGGGGAGATGGAGAGAGATCATGACTACACACAATAGGACAACCACTCAACAAGTATCCACTTTTACATGTTGAAATGAGCTCAGTTTTATAAGAGAGAGAGAGATGGAGGATAAGTGGAGAAGTGAGGGTGAGCATGGCTGGCTGCATGGGAACAAAGGCACCTCTTGATGCAGAGCAGCGGTGTTCTGTTGGCTGTGTTTTATGTGAGCACAGGGATGACGGCCCGGGGCACAACGGCTCCAGGTATATTCTATCTGGACCAGAGTCTGCTATCTCCCCAAAAGGGGGATCAACATTTAACACTAAAAACACTTGTTTCACACGCATAAGAATATGAGACTCGATCTGGGCGAGACATATCAGAGTTCATACAGTATTATATACTATACTTTGCTGACGGGCAGAAACCTCTTATATCCATGTTTTAACTTTTTAAATTTATTTTTTGTAAATGAATGCCCTAAATGAATGCCCTACGTGATCATCAATCGTAGCAGATCTGCAAGCTCGAAACGTGTCGCAAAGCTCCACATTTTGAGCTTGTCGATCTGCAATTTGTTTTAGTTTTTGAATTTTGAACATCTGGACATTATGAGGTTTCCACCTGACAGAGACGATATACTTTACAAATACGTACAGTACGCAGGTGACTCTGTGATATATATATCACCAATTCTTATTGTCTATGCTATGCTTATACATGTTATGTGCAAGCATAGCTGACAATAGCATGTGTTATGACTCTGATAACAGTGGCAACAAGATATGCTTTACAACTTTTTAGACGCCAATCCTTTTTCTGTGACACCTGCAAGTATAACTCAGGCTTTATGCATCTGAAGTATGCATCCGTGTGGAGGTATGCGTGTACAAATACACAGATCTGCGTGTGTGTGTGCGTGCGTTCGTGCGTTGCGTGCCTGTGTTTGTGTTGGACTCAAAAGTGACCAGAACAACTTCAGCGGAGACAAAGGGCGCTCTGTCCCCCATCATGTCACGCCACCCACTTGCCTGACGAGAGTCTGCGCTGTCTGCCTCCAATAAGCGCCGATCTTAAAGAGATAGTTATCAATCAGCTGACCTAATGCATCTGCATCAACGTCTCGGTGACCTCCTCCTCCGCTCAACATCGATCTCGGCGCTATAGCTCGCTTGGCCAATCATTTTCCACGATGATGAAGACCGACTCACGAAACCTCAGAGAGCTCTATCTGGGCCACATACTGCTGCATCATCTCTGCTTGAGTTTAATGGCATCTGAGAGAGGCCCGCCCCTAGATTTAATTTGGGGGTTATTATTATGGAATTCTATACTACTATTAAATTGAGCTGCGCACGCACATAATAAGTTGACCTCAGGGTTTAGCCAATAAATAGGAATTCTATTACACACAAATCAACATTCCTCTGACACCCCCCCCCCCCTCTCTCTCCCTCTCTCTCTATCTCTCTCTCCCTCTCTCTCTCTCTATCTCTCTCTCTCTCCCTCTCTCTCTATCTCTCTCTCTCTCTCTCTCTCTCTCTCTCCTCTCTCTCTCCCTCTGTCCACAGTATCCGACTTTCTTTCAATCCCTCTGTCCATCTCGTTTTTGCTCTCGACTCACCAGACTCGTTGGGAGTTTAAAGTTTATAGCATAGCGCCCGGCTGGCTGCCTCCTCTACGGGGATGTGGAGAGACACAGTTTATGGACTTAGGGAGATAGAGGGTCAGGGACTATCTGTCTGACTGCCAGTTGCAAAGTTTGCAGTAAGACGGGCTGTGGTCTTGTAAAAAAGGTGCTCTGGTGTGGTGTAGAGCCTGGCGACGTGTGTGTGTGTGTGTGTGTGTGTGTGTGTGTGTGTGTGTGTGTGTGTGTGTGTGTGTGTGTGTGTGTGTGTGTGTGTGTGTGTGTGTGTGTGTGTGTGTGTGTGTGTGTGTGTGTGTGTGTGTGTGTGTGTGTGTGTGTGTGTGTGTGTGTGTGTGTGTGTGTGTGTGTGTGTGTGTGTGTGTGTGTGTGTGAGTGTATGTGCTGCTATCACACACTCAACAGTCTGTCTGATTGAGCGAGTTGTTTACATTCCTTGGATAAGGGGCATTCGTCCCCTGGCTATCTGGCTGGCTGGCCGTTGTGATACAATGTTGACTGCTCTGGTAAATTGTGTATGCGTGGCGCTTACATCGATGCTCACACATTCACTCTGAGAACATTATCTCATTCTCTTTTTTAAGGGGCGCTATATGATTTAGGCAATTATCAGAGGAGGTCACTGGCACTCAGAACAGAGTAAATGTCATACATCCTAACCACATAGACCTTAAACAAACCTGATTTACGCTGTACGTACTTGGTTAGCTCTTTTTGAAAATGTACACCAAAAATCTCTTTGCCAAACATTTGCCGATTTACAAGTTCACAATGCAAGTGTTTGCCCCCAGAATAGGGTTCAAGTTGCTGGAGTCCCTCAGGGCTTTATTATACTAGTATCCTTTCTGTTTTCGCTCTACATTGAATTTGTTTTTTTAACTGAAAATGCCTCACGACGCGACGTGTTGAGAGTTTGTAGAAAAGGTTTAGCCTTGAATACGGATCCTGGGGGTTAAGTGGTTAAACTTGACCCAACCAACCTGTTCTGAGAGAGCATCCTATACCCGACCCTCTGTGTTAATCAATGACCCGAGTTTAGTTTTTTGCTAGTGTTGACAGGTACACCCAAACCCGCCATAATTGCATCTGAAGCCTATACCCAAACTCGTTCCGACCCGTCACTATTACTTGTCCTGACTATTTACTGATAGACAAAAGTCGAGGAATAGTAAATGCAACATAGCACAGCAGCATTCTCTCGTTCTCTCTCCTGTCCTCTCCCTGCGCAAGCGATTCTCTCTTAACGCAGACACACGCGCACAAAAATACCAGCACTTGAAAGAGCCATCCAGCCTTAAATCCCAGCTGAGACTGAGAGAATGTTCTACAATTGTGCATTGTAAACTTTTATTTGAAGATGGGGGTGGGGGGGGGGGGGGGGGGGGGGGAGAGCGAGAGGAAACTCAAACTAGCAGATCGTAGTAGCAGACCGACAAGCTAAAAATGTGCTACCTTTGATGCTTTTGTGTGACTCTGAAGTGGGATCAAGTAGGAGATCGTAGCATTCTGCCCGACAGAAACATATAGATGTTTATAGTGTCGTGTCAAATATGTCATTTCTCTCTCAACTGAATCACTTGTTGTTCTGGAAAAAATGTTGGCATGGGGTAAATGTCTCTGAGTGATTGGTAGATAAATGTCTCTGTGTGATTGGTATGAGTCACAAGAGCACCAAGTCACCCAGGAAGGAACCGGAGCAGTTTCACTCTTCTAATTGACACCATGGGGTCCAGTTCCCAGAAAGACTAAATGAATGAATCACTGATGGATTGTATATCCATATCCATATATCTATACCAACCTAAGCTGTACAGTATGCATCTCTACATATGCACACACGTGTGTGTGTGTGTGTGTGTGTGTGTGTGTGTGTGTGTGTGTGTGTGTGTGTGTGTGTGTGTGTGTGTGTGTGTGTGTGTGTGTGTGTGTGTGTGTGTGTGTGTGTGTGTGTGTGTGTGTGTGTGTGTGTGGTTTTGTTTGTGTCTGTGAACGCATATTTTTATCTGTGACCGTGGATATATTCTCTTATATGTGTTTGTGCCCTTTTGTGACTTTGTATTGTACTTGTGTATCGGTATGTGTGTGTGTGTGTGTGTGTGTGCGCGCAGTCAGTGACATCTGTCACCTCCATTGTTCTGAGCTTTGAACAGTGACAGGAGGGCTTCAGGGGGACCTTTCTCCTCCCACCTCCCTCTTACAGGAACCAGCTTTTGAGCGGCTCTCCGCAGGGCTCCCCCGTGACTAAGGGCCGTGTCCCTCCCATAGCCGGGCTGCTGCTGTCGCCACGGCGACACGGCGGAGAAAGAATTCCGTCCCGTGGCGACGGCAGAGGAACTCTTCCTGCCCAGAGAATGAATGAATGAATGCTGGGAGGACATTATTGTCTGAGACGCTGGTCCAGAGCCATGTTTTTAGTCATTATCAAAGGCTCGCCGAAACCGCCCTCCTGATGACACACACACACACACACACACACACACACATGCTCGCAGCAGATCCATGGACAACAATGCATGCCATTGCATAAATAAACATATGGATTCACAGGCAATGCACACACACGCACATGCACACACACACGCACACACACACACAAACACACACACACACACACACACACACACACATGCGCGCACAGCAGATCCATGGACAACAATGCATGCCATTGCACAAATATAAACATATGGATTCACAGGCGATGCAATTAATGGATATAATGGAATATCATTATGCAAAGTAACGCGCGCACAGTGCACACACACACACACACACAGCTTAAAGTTTTCTCCCAGACCATCGCTGGCAGGCTGTCACTGGGGCCTTGGCTGGCTGGCTCTATAGCTGGCTGGGTCTGTTTAAGAGTCTCGTTCTCTCTCTCCCCGTGAACACATTTAAAAGCGCATCAAACTGTGGCTGCAGGGGAAACGCGCCGCTGTTATTCCAATTAGGACATTTAACAAGACATGACAAGAGCAAATCCCCGTCCCGCTGTGCTGTTTGCACTAGACACTATATACTAAGGCCCCGGTTTCTGGTGGAGGCTGCAGGGTGCAGTTCCTCCCCTAAGGGGAGGATAGGAGGAGACTGGATGATGTTAGATGTGGCCTCTCTGCTAAAGCCAGGGCTAAACCAGCGATGACGAACTCTGCGCAGGGCCTCCACGCTGCAGGGCTTGCTGTGGCTTTGCAGCGCGTGCCCGCTGGCACTGTGCGGTTCGCGCATGTGGAACACGCACGTAATGCATGCTTATAGACACGCTTGGACACACACGTCACACACACACACACACACATACACATTTAGTATTACTGTACTTATGAGCACATAGATGTTTTAGCTGGGCACGCACACACACACACACACACACACACACACACACACACACACACACACATTCAACACTTGGTAACCATCATAACATGGTTAGGGGAACCTCAGTGGCGGGGGTTAGGGTCTTGTCTGGAAGGAATGTGTTCACTTGGAAGCAGATCTGGCAACCACCTCTGATGTGGCCGTAATGCCATTTTAATGTGGCATGTCGAGGACACAGCTATACAAGAGTCTTATAGTCCGAGGCTGCCATGTTCTGATGCGGGCATTCCAAGCGAAATGGGAAAATGTTATAGCATGTTTTTTGCTAAAGGGTTATTTTTTTGCATGCAGTGTGCGATTTGATATATGGAAAAACCTTGAGACCAGAAACCATCAAAGCATCTGGGATGTCCTCCCCGCAAACCGAAGAGAACGCACGGAGCAAGTCATGTGTGAACACTCTTCTCTCTTGTTTTTTCTCCTCTTCCATCCTCCTTTGCTTTTACTTCTCCTATAGGTTCGTATAAAGTTAAAGGCACTTGTTTATTCCCTGTCTTGCTTAATACCAGTCTCCCCTTTAGCGAGCAAACGTCTTCACCCTCATTCGTTATCTTTTTCTTTTCCATTAAGAGGGATTTGAATCACGTCAGACATTAAAGGCTTGAAATTAAATGAAAAAAACAATTAAGTTCCTCTCGCGCCTCCGTTTCAGAGGAAAGCTTAGCAGAAAAATATCCCTTTGATGACTTTCCCAACGGCTCTGCAGGTGTTTTCAGTTAATCTGGATTATTACACCCAGAACCATGTAAAGAGAGAGAGACGACAACAGTCCAAAATGCTCGATCATCACGTGATTGACGTACTGTAGAGTGTAGACCTCCGATCCGGTTCCAAGTAAATGCTATGATTATATACAATTAACAAGTTTCCATATCTGGAACTCATCCTTGGACTTGTACCTGAGGTCACGTGATCACACATACTAACAGCTATAGCTGCTCTAGCTCGGGGGTTCTCAAAGTGCGGTCCATGGGACCCACGGGGGTCCTTCAGGGGGTTCCAGGGGTCCCCCCAACAAAATAAGTTAAAGGGACATTTCCCCGCTGGAAGAAACTGCAGTCACTCCATGTTAACAGTATTTTATTTGTAGTAGATAAGTAGTACAATTTGAAATTTGCACCCTATGGCCTGACATGATAAAATTTGGATTATATTTAACATCACAAATAATGATAAATATTCGGGTCCCTGCACAAAATAATTTCAGATAGCAGTCCGCAGCCAACTACATATTAATTTGGCGGACCTTGCCATGAATTCTTATATTTTTACAGTGTTTTACTGCATTTTGATGGGGGCCCCTGGGAACCCTGGATGGTGTGCATGCACTCCGTACAGTGCATGCGTACTGTACACTCCGTACAGTGCAGGCCAGGATGGAAATGTACATGTTTAGTTTGGCTTGTTTCAGAGGGGGCTAATAAAGAAAAAGGCCCTCTCCCATTTCACTCACCAATTGTTTAATGTCTGCTAGCTTGCCTCGGCCTGGCTCCTACTCACAGTTGTCGGTCACAGGGTGTGTGTGGAGGTCAGAAATGATCGCTCAGCTCGCCTCTGGAGTTTACACTCCGGAAGAGCACTTTCCCAAGCTCTCGCCTTTGCCGAGCTCCCCTGGGATTTTATTCTTTCTTTCTTTTTTTGCGGGGGGTGGGGGGAGAGAATTATAAAAATCTGTTTCGGCACCGGCACACAAGGGGTGCAGGGATGAGTTTGGGGACTGGGGGGGTAGGGGGGGGGGGTGGCTGGTAGGAGTTCTCAGGCTCACAATGTGAGGGGGGGGAGGGGGGAGGGGGACAGGAAGATGGAGCCGAGAGGAGGATTTTTTGGCAGCTGAGTTCAGCTGCGAGGCTGTGGCTAGGAGGAGAAATTGGATCCGGGGCTCCGAGAATAATGTTAGTGTGTTGAAGCAGCCCAGGTTATTGTCGAAGGGATCCGTATGGCCTCCACCAACGACTCTCTGTTCAGTCCTATAGTTCAGAGAGGGGGAAAAAAAGGCTCGTCATTAATACGACGCAACAACACAATGTGGTCTCAAAATACTGCCCCCTCAGTCGAACGTCTTCTCAGCTTCTCAGCTTGAATTCCAGTTAGTATGAGAGTATTATATGACTCTCACGCACCTGTAGAACCAACCAACCAGGCTCCCCTGGTTATTGTCGGGATTGTGTGGACGGACATTGTCTAAGCCTTAAGGTGTAAAGAAAGACACGCCTGGTTTCCCCTGTCTGGGATGCATGAAGAAACATTATACATCTTGGCACTGCATGCGCGCACACATGCATATCGTCTCTGTCGGGTGGAAACGTCATTATGTCCAAAACCTACTTTTTCAGGATTCAAATTCAAAAGCAGCAAAAGTATAGCAGATCGATATACAAGGTCGAATCTCGCCCTGCTATACTTTTGTGTGACGCTGTAGTATGATCAAGTATATGCAGAAAAAGTTACAATATTGAGATAAGATGTTTCTGCAGCATCGATATGTGCTCATGCGTAAGTGTGTCTACTACAGTACATGTGTACACATGCTCCTGTGTTTTGTTTTGTTTCATGACCTGTCCTATCACGAATTCGCTACTCACCAATACAAAGACACTTTTGTGGAGAGGAAAGTCTATACTTTCCCTAGAGGATGCACTCTGAGCCCCCACACCGCACTTTTTATGTGCGGTGCGGGGGTGTGGAGTAACTAATATGTTTTAGTTACTCCACTGCGCCCCCTATACAGATCTTGTCAAACCCTGTCCACCGGGGAAAGTAGACTTTCTTCAACACAAAACCGTCTTTGTATTTCTGAGTAGCGAAATCGTTCTATTGATTTTTGCAGAAGTCAACAAGCTGTGAGCATTTCATGCGAGCGCAGGAAGTGGAGCGTAACTGGACCAGAGCTAAAGGGCTTAATTGGTTAATGTTTGTTTGGTAATAATAAGCGATAGCTAAGGTTTTCAAATAGTGCCGAAAAACCAGTACAGTACTTGAGTAAATGTACTTAGTTTACTATCCACCACTGGCTATATGATCTCCCTCTCACACTTGGAAATGTAGCCTAGCACTGCCTTCCAAGCAACGAGTCCATTCCTGGCAACCTCCATTGCTTTCTCTTATTTGGCAAGCCAGTCTTCTTGGTAATGGCCTGACACTGCGTGATTTATTATGACTCTAGATGTGCCGTTCCAAACACAGGTGCACCTACAACAGCGTTTTGTGTCTGGCCAGAGTTTCAGCTTTAGAAGGTTTAAAAGAACTCAAACCCGGCCTATATACTTAGTTGACCACCAAATCTCTTCACCAAAAATAGCAGATCTACAAGCTGATCAGGTGCTAAATGTCACCCATTATGACATGGCCTTAGCTGCTTAGCAGGATAGCTAACGTTTATTGTATGTATGAATTGCAAGCCACGTTAAATGTAAGTGCAAAAACATGTGAATGGATGATGACAAATTGTGTTTTATTGTGAAGCTGAGATTAAGAGTTGAAACTCAAAATCAGAGTAAATAAGGGGTCTGGGTCGCTTAACATATTTGATACTCAAAAATAGTAGCTCTACAAGCTCACAGTGTGTCACATGCACTAAAAATGTTTGGAAAATGTTGAATAATTTCACAAATCTTCTATTTTTGGGGCCCCCTGTTACAAAACCTTGTCATATATCATTTTGGGGTTCCTTGACATCAAAACGTTTGAGAACCACTGCTCTATCTTATCTTTAGCCTGGGCCTCGTTATAACAATATTGCCTCGTTGGAAGTTGTCGCGGGCGGCCAAGGTTGTCAGTCAGCGAGTTGGGCTGCAGCTGTAACAATAAGTGAAGTGTGTGTAGGTTTCTGGACGTGTCAGAGCGAGGCAGGAGCAGGACACAGTGGGACGGGTTTAATGTAGGTCAGAGGGGGAACTATGTAAGAGCAGGCAGGCCCAGGAACTAGCTGGCAGCATCCCTGCTCGCTGGCTCGCTGGAGCCAGTGTGTAATTGGGAGCAGATTGGGATGAGACACGGTGCTGAGCGCTGTATATGCAGCAGCGGTTCTCACACTTTTCCTGGTAAAGCACCCCCAAACTGATATGTTTTACTTGGCCGTGAACCCTCAGTTGAAAATGTTTTGTTGCCAGGGATGGGAACCCCGTAAGAGAAGAGCAGAAGAGGAAAAAAAAGGCTAAATTATTCAAAACTTGAAAACTAATTTGATATCTTTAAAAAAAAACGTTCAGAAATAGCAGATGTGCAAGCCTGCAGCATGGCACGGAGTGACGCACTGTGAGCTTTTTAAATAGCCATTATGTACATGGATAATGTGGTTAAAATGATTGTGATGATACTGTTACTGTATATTAACTACTTTAGCTGGAGATCCCCTGGTATCCCCCCCAAGGACTCCTGGGGGTCTCCGGACCCCACTTTTGAGAACCACTGCTATATCGTAAATGAATGCCCAACTACTTGACCTAGCCTCGGTCCCAGCCTTATTCATCTGCGAAGAGAAAAGCCTGGTCACGGCCTTAAGGCAGAGAGTGTATCACCGGAAGTGTCCGGCCGGAACACCCATCAGATGTATTTCCCTCGATACCATATTTTTCGACCAATCACAACACTTGTTTCATTCACGGAGAATGTAAACAGATTTGTAAAGTGTCGACGTAATTCCCTTGAGCCGTATATTTACGCCAAAATCCAGCTACTTCCGCTGATACACTACAGCCTATAGGTCTTGACCATACTACCTCTTCACACAAAAGCATCAAAAGTATTGTAGAAGTAGATCTACAAGCTCAAGACGCGATGCGAAGCGACACGTTTTGATTATATATTGCATATATCTTACTTTTGCGTTTTTGGAAATGGAACCCGACAGACGATGGCACCATTTCTGAATGCTCACTCTGTGTCTCATTGGTGGGCTGTGGACGGTTCTGAAACCTGTCTACCAATGACATCATCGATGGGGATTCCAAAGCTAATAGTAACAACTGTACATCCTTTCTATTCATGGAAACATGTTGTTGCATTAATAGAAAAAAGCTTGAAATCCTGTTTTGAAATGACCAAACCTGAAGACAGAAATGGTGCCATTATAATGAGCATTTGTGAGGAACTATGAAGATAGGTTGAAAAAGTACATTAGTTGAGTAAAAGTACTTAGTTACTTTCCACCACTGGTAGGGAAGAAGGACATAGACTATAGGTCAGGAGGTGTAACATGACACCCTCTTTCAGATGGAAGAGAGAGATTAGCTTGATCTCCTTCTCCAACGGATTCTCCTCTTTCCATCTGACCAGACCTTCCATTTTCTCTTCTCTTCATTTCCTCTTCTCTGCTCTGCTTTCTAGCTACCTCAAGTCTCTAATTCTTGGCATTGAGCAGCAGCCACTGCTGTGAATAATTTATTCACGTCTTATCCCATTTTCTAAGCAAAACAAGTCTTCAAGGCTTCAAAAGAAGCTCTGCTTCCCCTCGAAGGCATCTCCAAGTCTGCTTAAATTAGATGTACTCATATCAGTGTCACCTCTTATCAGGCCCTTTGTGCCTGTGGCTTTCTCTGTTTTTGAGACGGGCTTATCGCTAGCAAAGTGTTAAGCGCATCGTTAGCCTGCTAGCCGCACCATTTCCAGAGTCAGTGGGATGTGGCACGAAAGCCACAAACTCCAAAGGGAAGGGGAACCCTCCTATTAAACGCCTGTGGTGAAACAGCCTTGGAATGGCCGTTTGTACATCCTGACAGGTGGGGAGGGACCGAGAGGGAGACGGGAGACGTTTTTGCTGACTCTGTACGACAGTTTTCCGTTGTTTCTCTGCCACTACTGACCTTGTACTGGTCGAAGCTGTCATATTTATCAACAAAAGGGCTCCAGAGTTCTTTCTCAATTCCGTTCCTCAGTTCCAAGAACACAAAGAATGGGCTTGCTTCCTTGGGAAGGAGATCAAGTTAAAGCAGCAATTCATTACTTTTTGTACCACTGGTGTGGTTGTAATTTGTCTCCCTCCTTTTCCATTGAGACGTTTCAATTTTTTGGTCCTGTAGGTCAGTGGTTTCCAAAGTAGGGTCCGGGGACCCCCAGAGGTCCTTGAGGGAGTTCCAGGGGGGACCCAGCTAAATGATAATCTGTAGCCAAATGGAACATTATGGGTCTGTAACTCAGAAAGTGTACAAATTGAACCATTTGGTTCCATTTGTACACTCAGAGTTAAATTAACAGTGGTTTTACAATATAAATGGAGGTACCAGAGATAGAAATGACATTAAATCGGGGATCCGTGGCATAATGCGTGTGAAACTGGGGGGGTCCTTGAAATTAATATGTTTCGGAATCACTGCTGGAGCCGTAAAAACCCTCCCTTATCGGGGTCACTGGCATATGTTTTCAAATGGGGGGTCCGTGGCCTAATAAATGTTGATTTGGGGGTCCTTGACATGAAAAAGTTTGGGAACCACTGCTGTAGGTCCACTACTGGTTGGCAGGAGGTATCGTGTGAAAGTCAAATGTAAAAAACTAGCTTGTGCGGGGGAACTGTAACTGAATAATCATTTATTGACCGACTACGTCCACCCCAAACTAGAAAGATCTTTGGCTCCATCGTTGGTTACCTTCTCTGAACATTCCCGGGCAAGTTAACCGAAGAAGAACTGTAGAATATTCTTCCCAAGACTACAAATGTGTTCTTGTACGTTCTTGAAAAATTGAGCACCACCAGGCCATAATGCAGTATGTCGTCTCTGTCGGACCTCATTATGTCCAAAGCAGTTACTTTTCAGGATTAAAATTCAAAAGCATCGAAAGAAGTAGATGGACAAGCTCAAAACGCGTCACTTGTAGATCTGCTATACTGTTGATACTTTTGTGTAAAGGCATGCATTTACCAAAACAGCAACGATGTGCATTTGCTCCCATGGAACCCCATGCTGAACCGACTTCCTGTAAGTGACACTGCACTTCCTGTCGGTCCGTGAGTCCATGCCCTCAAGAAACAAAAGGGAAAACAAGAAAATAGCTTGTTTACGTCCTGCATGTACCATCCATAATTACCTCTAGTGCAGCGGGTTTCTCTCTGGACTCCGCTTGTAATTACTGTACTGTTTGTTTATGCATTTTCTGAGGTAATATCTTGGCCTGGTTCTTACAGCTCCCGGGGGAATAGCTTGTGTGGAGGACCGCTCCAGCCTCGGCGGGCTTTCAGCTGTATACAGACAGCCACAATAACAAGAAACGCTATACATGAGGGTGTTAGTAGACTAGTAGTGTGACAATAGATGCTGCCGGTATATTTAGAATGGACTGATAAGAAAAGGAACACGAAGGGAGAAATTAATTGTTTTGTGGCATCCTGTCTGCCGCTGTGGCTAACCTCATTCTGATGTTGTCTCGCATCCATCCTTCTCGCATAACAATGGAGGGACAGGGAAAGGTCTCGGGGACGGAGGAATAGCAGGAGGGGGGGAGGCGATCCCCCCCGCTGAACAGAGTGCAGTTAAGTCCTGACATCAAAACCATGGCCCCTGGGTTGTTGTAAAGACATGTTGATTCCAATTTCAAATCACTTAATCTCAGAATTGGGAACATGTGGGAACTGGGGACATCTTTATAGCTCCAATGTGCATGAGGTGCTTTGATATAATGACTCTACATTTGTGAGATCTAGCTGCTGCTACAGACACAACAGACGCACACACACAGACTGACCAACCCACATATAGGCTATACAGACTGCGGCTTGACAGCACAGATAGGGGAGGTGGCTTTGTAATGTTTCTGATATTTATTTATGTTAATTTATTCAGTCTGTGATGACTGTGAATTGTAGGCTGTCTTGCGTTTTTGGATAAATTAGGCCTTGCAAATTTCCAGTATCAGTCTGTTTGATTTAACCGCAGTAAAATGCTTGCCTGGACTAATCTTTTTTCCCTGCATGTTAATTACAATACTGTACTGAAATTAATGGAATGTGTGGCTTCCTTGAAAATCAAACGATATATGAGACGCTTTGGAAAATGGTCGGCACTTATATATGAATCATAGTCATCAACGGTCTCAAATTATGTGTTCCTTTAGGCTTGGAGTTAGGGTTATTGTGGTTTAGTGCAGTTATGAATGAGGCGATACAGTAGTAATGTTTCTCAATGTCTGGTGCGGGGACCACCAGGGGTCCCTTCCTCACATGGATTCAAGGATTCAAGCCCACAAGCTCAATACGAGCTTGTGTGGATCTGCAACTTTCCATGCTGTTGTGTGATACTCTAGCACAGTGGTTGTCAACCAGTGGTTACCCTTACAGGTCCATTTGGTTTCATCTTACACTCTCAAGAGTTAAATTATTGTTAAACATCTTCATTACTTCTTACACAAGTCTACACATTTAGATTATGTAGAAGAATTGTTATGGTTATGGTATCAACTATCAACATCAATACAGCATGGAGATATTCTTTAGGTTTGGGTCTGCAAGGCTGAATCTCATCAATTGGTGATCCATGGCTCAAATGCTGAATACATACTGTAATGGACCTTTATATGAAAAGGGTTGGAAACCACTGCTCTAGCATGATCAAGTAGTGCGTGCATGCGTGCGCGTGTGCGTGCTGTGCCAGTGTACCAGTGTGCCATACAGCAGGTCCTTCAGGACCCTAAAGTGATGATAGCGATGTTTACAAGCAGTACTGTATACGTCAGAGGAGCCCTGCAACAACAAGGCCAGTCGAGGACCAGTCCCTGAGGTCTCTCTCCACTACGATATGGGGCACCAGATAAGCACTGTCCGTTTACGCTAGGAGTAATGTGTGTGCAACGGAACGAGAAGATAGAGCACAGAGATAGACGCGAAGAAAGGACAGAGGCAAAACATGGTATGTGGCACAAATAGTGTGAGAGAGGATCCAGGTTTTGTAGCACTCTGCATAATGCAACTCCCTCTCTCTGTCTCTCTCTCTCACGCACGCACGCACACACACACGCACGCACGCACACACACACACACACACACACACACACACACACACACACACAGGGTTGGACTCCTGGCTCTTATCCAAGGCACGGCTATGAAATCAGCTTGGGAAAGCAGCAGGGGGACTGAACATGGACACAAAGAGAGAGAGAGAGAGAGAGAGAGAGAGAGAGAGAGAGAGAGAGATGGAGAAAGAAGGTCAGGCAGAAAGAAACTGAGAGAAAAGAGATACAGTATAAAGTGAGAGTGAGACATGCAGTACTCTGCTGAGTGGAGATAAGATTCCATTATGTATTATATTTCCATTACATATACACATACATCCTCCTGCAGTCTCCCTCCATGGCCTTCACCGACATCTCTCGTTTCAAACACCACCACTATACCACCCTTCTCCTCCTCAGGAACCAAGCAAATCCCTGTTAAAGCCGGCACATCACTCAGTCAAACCCTTTAGTTTCACTCCGTGTCAGACGCTGCAACTTCATCCTGCAGCCTCGACCACTTAAACCCTCTGTGCTTAGTAAAAAACGGACCTGGTTGTACTTTCTATAGTCCACACCAAAGCGAGTACGTTGGCTGCTTGTGAATAAAGCCCTCGCTTCAGAACTAAATAGGAATGTGAGTTGACGCTGCAGTGGAGAGTGAAAGAGAAGGCCGACCACAGGGATTAGAAACCCACCCCGTCACCCATTGCTCCTCCTCCTCCTCCCCGTCCTCCACTTGAGGCACCCCGTCATATTTCTCTCTGTTTGATTCAGAGTTAGAGACGGTGTGGGAGAGAGAGAAAGAGAGAGAGAGAGAGAGAGTAAAAGTGAGAGAAGGGGCATTGCAGCCAAGTTTGCTATTCCAGAGAGAGCTGGCTAAACGTGAAGCGGCAGCAGTGTTAAATTGATTGCAGGCGAAGCCTTCAACTACATGCTGCTAAAGACAACCACATCTTGTACGTAGGGCCCTGCAATCACTCTGGGTGCAGGGAGAGAGAGAGAGAGAGAGAAGAGAAAATATGAAAGATTTCTTCTTATTTTTTTCCCTCTCTCCTCCTCCCTACTCTTGCAGTGAAGCTATTTCAGATTCTGGGCTGTCGTCCGTCTTGTCGTCTTCATGTGGGGGGGGAACTGGAAGACCTCCCTGTTGGGGCAGCCCCATGTGTTGGCGTTGGTTGTGTTCACCATGCGTTGCAAACTATCACTATGAATCAATTGTTGTCGGGCAGAGTGTGTATGCGCGCTCGCGGGGGAGGGTCTCTGTGCACGTGTGAGTGTGCTCGTGTGCGCGCATGTGAGTGAGTGAGTGTGCTTAATTCCTTGTCCTTTTTCGGCATGTGGAAATGACAGAAACAAAAGGGATCGGGAAGAAGCATAAAAAAAAGCCACGGTCCTGATGATGTCATGGTGTTAGCTGTTCCTGCGGAGCTGGACAGGCGAGCGCTGGGTGGGTGGGTGGGTGGGTGGGGGGGGGGGACGGGGGTCCAGGATGACATCTTTATGAGAAGCAGCTGTGGGGGAGAGGCGGCCGGGCCTCCAAAGCACTATGGGTGCAAAGCAAGCCAACACAGCTCTGCTGCTGACAACAACCAACCCCTAGAGCCAGATGAGGCCCGGCGAGTTATAGAAGCATGGACACTACCACCTACACACACACACACACGCACGCACAAACACTAACAGTAAAAAAGGCTTGAATTGTACCTTGTGTGTATTTGAGGAGCCGCGAGGGGCCATGGTTTTGTATGCTACTTTGTACGGCGAATAGTGAAGAATCGCTTCAAGCTCTATAGATCTACATTTAAGGCCAGTCCACGCCAATGCAACTACTCGCAGCAATTATCCCCAACTGACACCTGTCTGCAACTGTCCAGACCGCTGCAATGGTCACCACCACAATGTTCTCATCAGAGTGAGAGATGAGGAGATGGAATTTGAAGTTCATGGTGGAAGTGTGTGTGTGTGTGTGTGTGTGTGTGTGTGTGTGTGTGTGTGTGTGTGTGTGTGTGTGTGTGTGTGTGTGTGTGTGTGTGTGTGTGTGTGTGTGTGTGTGTGTGTGTGTGTGTGTGTGTGTGTGTGTGTGTGTGTGTGTGTGTGTGTGTGTGCGTGCTCAGTGACACCAGGAGGTTGTGTCATTGTGAATCCTATACATTGTCTTTGTCCCACATGTCATGACCCCTGCAGTACAGGGTCATCTTTTAAAGGCCTGTGTGTGCCTGTGCATGTGTTTGTGTACATAATTTGTGTGTGTTTGTGTCTGTGCGTGGGTGCGTGTGTGCGTGTGTGTGTGTGTGTGTGCACGCGTGCGCAGGCGTGCATGTGAGTGTGTGTGTGTGCATTTGCATGTGAGTGATTTGTGTATAGACTTACAAACAGTGTGTCAACTCTTTGTGAATCAACACGTTATTTACAGCCTTACCACACATGGTGCTCTTGTCACTTTTCAGATACACCTCATTCACTCGTCGTCTTTGTTCACAGTTACTGCAGGCCAATCCCATTTGTCTTTAGGACTGACTGTGAACACTGCTATTAAATCTGATCTTTTAGAACTGACAGGGTTCACACTGTGATTTGCCATATAGAGATACTAGTAAAAGTCCGGAATTCAAAATGTATTGGCATCAAACTGTACTTAAAGTACCAAAAGTAATAGCAGTAATTGCACAATGTCCCATTTCAAGTTTTCAAAAATATATACAAATCGTTTGAAAATAGCATATCTGCATAGCAGATCTTATCGATCTGCTTTTTGTAACTACAATGTAACTAGTAACTAAAGTTGTCAAATAAATGTAGTGGAGTAAAAGTACAATATTTGTCTCTGAGATGTAGTAAAGTATTGGAAAGTGGAATTACTCAAGTAAAGTAAAAAGTAAAGTAAAAAAAAACTGCCAAAGTAGCAGATCTACAAGCTCAAAGATCTGCTACTTGCGATGCTTTAGTGTGATGCTGTGGTATGGTCAAGTTGATTTACAAAACAATGTTACAAAATGCAGATAAGAGGTTTCTGCCTGCTATTTGTTTGGTTCTCTCTACTGTAACTGAAGCCTTTGTCCTCCCCTAACACTGCCATGACCACAGCAACCCTGCAACACAGCAATTTAGGACATGTCATCAATCATTATGGGTGAAAATGTGAAAGAATAGCAAAGATTTCAAAATAGGAATATAGCATTTTTTACATTTCTTCTACATGATTTACGATGTTGTGTTTTGAGTGTGTACAGTAGATATGCTATTTTCACTATTCAATAACAATATCGTATAGCCAGGCTAAAGTGGTCAAGCTGGCCTCCAAACGGGTCGTTTCGAGGAAGCAATCTGATTGGTTGAAACAGCCTTCTAGCAGTGGTTCAAACGAGCACCACTCCACACCTAATCAAAACAAAGAATTCAGCTGCTCTGTTCTCCCAGAGCACAACAAACTCGGTGGCTAGGATATAGTTTCTTGGGACATTTGTGGTCGTAGTGACTATATCTGTCATTAAAAAAACATGTTTTTTAGTTTTAAGGGTAACTGTTGTATTTCGGAACTCGCCCTGCGGGCTCCTTCCTGCGACATCGCAGGTGTGCATTAATGACGTTAAACCACCCCCTCTCGTGTAATATTGCTTAAACCTGCCCCGCTGTTCCTCCTATGCACACACACACACACACACACACGAATATATGTCCACATGCGTGTTCTGTCCATTTCACAAATCCTCTGTCTTACTCTATCTCCTGATAGGAATCTCCTGCTAGGTTTGTTATACAACTGTCTGATGCTAGGCTCTGATGCCCTGTGGATGACCTGGGCTATCTCTGTGTGGGTCAGCTCTATAAGGTCGCTGCTAGGTGTGTGTGTGTGCGTGTGCGTGCGTGTGCATGCGTGCGTGTGCGTGTGCGCCTGTGCATCCTGAGACAACAGTCTTGTTTGTTTTGGATGTCTCCTCTCTGCTTCACCCCACACGTGCTTTCACAGTGAATTCACAGGTGCTTTTGTCTCGTTATGGGTCTTCACTCCTCAGCCACACTCCACAGCCATTGCCAAAAACAAATTAAGCCCTGTCATGGTCCTCACTCACTCTTACAGCTGTTAGTCCGTATACCTTCCATGTTCCATGTTGTTCCAGTTCTATTGGTGGTCTGAGACAGACAGACAGGCAGGCAGACAGCCCTGTTTTGTACAGAGGTACAGTAAATGTTCTGCATGAGCTTCGTGGTATTGCACTTGTCAACCAGTAGCCCATACCTGGAAACAGCATCAATAGAAGAACAGGGAGACCATCTTCAAGCACCACAGTTACTGTATATCATTATGTCCAAAATTGCAAATGCTAAAAACCAAAAAAATACAAAAAGCTCAGGAGCCTGTAGATGTGCTACTATTGATTATTTTGTGTGACGATCAAGTAGGGCATTGATTTATGAAAATACACAAAAAGTTTAAATAACAGTTACAATGTTGTACTGTTGTACCACACAGGTTAGTCAAAACAACATGTTAATTCACACACCGAAAGTTATGCATAGCAGCGTGAAAGGTTACATGGCCAGTGGGAAACTTATGTTTTCAGTTCCAGCAATTCTATCACCATCATTTTCAATGGAAAGGATCGAGTGAACGGTTTGTGTTCCAACTTCTAACGCCGTGGGGTTTGGTTTCGTCAGCTTTTAGAAAAAGCTGCATGTTTCAATACTGTAGGTCTCTCCATTGTTGTATATCCCATCAATCATCTGTAGCAATACTGGCACAAGCAGGTCATTTTCTTTTGTAAGAAACTGCGACCATGCTCTCAATTTTCGTTCACAAACTTTGGTCATGATAGAGTCTAGTATTTTAGCTGCGTGTAATTGGCGACCAGCTCTCAGTTTCCATTTTGGACTGATGACTTATACCAGGATAAAGTGGTGTCTGAGGACCCACAGGGGTCCTTGAAGGGTTCAGTTGGTCCTCAGCAAAATGGGTTAATAATATAGCACCAAAATCACTTTAACTGCTTGAACCCTATAAGTCGACTATATGAAATTCGTCCATATACAAGTTCAAGCTCATTCGAAACATTTTTATTACATTTCTTTACCCCCCTTTTCTTCCCAATTAGGTCTGTGGCACAAGGTCTTTTCAAATGGGGTTGCGCGGTCAAATACATTTGGGATCCTTGACATGGATATGTCTGAGAATCACTGGATTATACTAGCTTGTGTGTTACATTGATCATCCCAGTTCCTTTTCATCATCATCCAGTTTCTTTCACATTCTTTTAATCGGGAATATGTGGTAACATTGTATTTATTTCACATGACATAGTTTAATGAAATAGTCTAAATTAATATTTTAGCTAATTCTACAGGTTTTAGGTTTCTGCCAGACACTCCCTTT
>NC_137865.1:9503035-9603035 GCF_963924005.1 Protomyctophum bolini
TGCAGATCTATTTTTGAAAAATCTTGAAAATTTGTGCAAATCTTTGAATATATATATACAGATTCTTAAAGCAATACAAAGTTGAGCGACTATGATATACAGTAGCAGCATAGATTTTATTCAGACATTTGTAGAAACGGCCCGAGGTCTTAATGGGTTAAGGAAGTCATTTTCTAGCATGGAATGGGAGCTCGCATGAGGGATGTGAAGTAAAGTGCAAAAAACTAAATAAGAGCTGCAGTCGTCTCGAAAAATGTTCCATAAAATCGTTTCTGGTGAGTGAAACGAGAGATCGTGCGTGATATAGCTTGTCAACAACTTTCTCCTCGGGGGAAAAAAATAAAGGGTTGAACCGAGTGCCCTCTCCTCCTGCTGCCTTGGAATGCCGTCGATGTTTTCCTAATTGGGCTTAATTATATTACGGTCGGGGGAGTTTCCATTCCGATATTTTCATTGGGTTTTCCACAATGCCACATGGGCATTGGAATCCTTGATTCCTGGTGCGTGTTTACCGTTGCGGGCCAGCCGTCATTTTAAAGCTTTGTCTTGAGCTGTATCCTCCAATTACTGACACGATGAGGACTGGCAGTTTGGGGACACACAGCTCACAGCCCGTGAGGTCTGCTTCTTGGCAGCGTGGGGAGAGACATGGTTTCATAGGCCACAGCAATGAGAGGCTGTTCTGTGTATGATCACCTACTACTACAGTCAGAAACCTTGGTTCGGAACTGGAACCAACTTGTTTCTTGCCCTGAAGTGTGAACCAATTAAGTGGGTATATGTCACCATTCAGGTTGGAAGATCACATCTGTGATATAAGGCATGATAAAAAAGTAAGAACGGAACCAGTTCTAGAACCAAATAAAGTTATTTTGGTGGAAAAGGGGCCTTAAGAGTGTGTCTTCGGTTCGGTTAAGGTTCATGCCAGTCCATGGTATATTCACATATCTTCTTTAGGGATTTGCATAGTAAAGAGAACATGTCATGGCTACATTATTATTTATATTTCTATGAATAATTTAACTAATGGTAATTGTAGAGTATGTTAATAACCGGTACATGTGCAGTGGTTGGAGGTGGTCTCTGTACTCGTGGTAGGAAACCTACGGGTTGACATGTAGTACTGCCTGAAGCTCTTAAGTGCAGTAGATCCCCCGGCCAAGCAGGGATTGCCTCTTGGGGGAGCGCTAGATGATTGGTCTCCCATGAGGGAGACTTAAGGTTTGACTCCTGGACATGAAATGTATACGGATTTGCATTCATACTGTCCATGTTTGGAAACATTATAAATTGTAGACCATTTCTAAATCGTAGGGTTTCTTCCAGACAGCAGATATATGCTACTTTCAGTCAATAATTATTCATCTTTTTTTTTTATATTCCTAACCTAAATGTCTCTCTCTGTGTCCTGCAGGATGCCAGCTGCTAGCACCATGACCGGTGGGCGGGCCCTGCTGCTCTGTACAAACACTGACAACTGTATCTACCAATCAGTGAACGGGTAGGTGACACATACAGATCAAATGTATAGATATTTCTTCTCAAATATTACTACAATACTACAATGTAGTGAATGTTGCTCAGTCAAATATTTGAACACTGACTACTAAATTTAAATTCACGGCGTCACGTAATTGACCCCACCCCCGCCCCGCCCCAAAGAAAAGGCATGCACATGTAATTTTGACAACGTCATGATCAAATCTGCCCCAGTCGTAAGCTCTTTTATAAATGTATTGATTCATTTCTTAAGGAAATTGGTTAAGATTTGATTGCCTTAATGCTGAACACACTGGTGACCAGTAGAAAACATCGTTTTTACTGGACATGTTCCAGGTATGTCCATGCAACTCCCAGGTATAAAACTCCCAGAGGTGTCTAGTATTTCACTAACCTCCACTCTGCCAGCTACAGATACAATGCCCCTACATGTTCCCCACTACTCATAGTGTAACCTTCTTCAGTCATCGTAGAGTTCTCAACTACTGCCAGGCAACAAAATAAAACTGTCGGGACAGCTGTGAGAGGACTAGCGGTGTAACACAATAGCAGCAGAGCCACCAAGACTTCTGCAGCAGCGCATAAATGTCCATCTGGTGTATCTGGACACTGGTCCCCTGTTGGCACGCCACTCGCTGATACCCCCTATGATCACATTCTGTTGGGCCTTCTGTGTGACTGAGAGTGTGACTATACTCCCATGCCAGACCTCTGAACAGTGTTTGACGGCAAAGTTTGGTGGTTATCGAGCAATGGTGCGCCGTTTGTGACGTCCGCCGACTGTGGTTGACCTCCCTCTAGTAGGCAAATCTGTCTCTTTTTGATACAGAGACAGTCATATAGCGGCAAGACTAACTGTTCAGGAGAGGAGAAAAACGTATTTATTTATTTTTATCCAAAATGAAATTAAAGCCCAGGCAGACTCTTCACATACTGTAAAGCAACCTTTATATTGTCACAGACCGGCTGACAGTTAATACAATGTTCGCCGGGGGGGGTGCATGGGGGGGGGGGGGGGGGGGTCACGCGTCATCGTACCAAAACCTAACGTTCTCATGGAAGACAGTTGAATGGCCCTTAAATAGGCTACCCGCTGCTATAGGCCTATTATTGTTATAATGTTATATATCATTGACCTAAATGGCGTTATATCATTATCAACAATGATAGTATGATTTATTTTTAAAAGTTAAGCTTATGTCTTTTTCATGAATTGCTTTGGACATGTGGAAAACTTAGTTAAACATGCAGAGTGACACATTAGGCATTAGGCCTATAGGCAATACTTTACCTGGATAACATCATCTTTTCTTTTTGACATGAAATAATAATCCTGTACCGTCACCGTGTAGCGTTTGGTTTCATTAGCGTGATCGTGACAAAATAGCCTACAGCTGTAGCATGTCTGAAATAAATGTCAGAGCTGAAATGTAAATATGAAATCAATGCTTAAACATGTAGCTAGGTGTAATGTTAGAGCCTACAGAACCTTTCAAGCCTGTTTTCTCAACTCGTTGTTTTCTGCAAGACTCTTTCTTACTCTATAAGCCATATCTCCAAAACTGGTGGGTCAAAGTCAAACTGAACAACCAATAATGTCAATTTGAAGCTATGAAGCTGCTTTCAGATGACATGAAGAAAAAACATCTATCACTTTAATAGCCTCGGTCAGAAACAGTCACAAATTCTAGTAGGATTTAGGATTAGGAACCTATAATGTCATGCAAAAAATATGGTTGCCAGGTTGAAAAAGGTTAATCTGCCAGTCGAAGGCACTGCCTAGTGACAGATTTAATTGTCTGGGGCCTAGACGATAACTTTCTTGTTTTTTTGTTTTTGTTTTTATTTAAACTATGTGTTTAAAATCTCTTGGTCTGCACTGTGGGAAGCTTTATCTCTGAGGGATATGAACAAACAAACAAACAAAAAAGAACAACAGAAAGTGAACGAAACCGTCTTGGACTTTCTGATGTTCCACGTCCAATCCATTCTCCTCGTCCCCTCTATGGTCCTGTCAGTTGGTCACCCATGCTTTTGTATCCTTGTTATACTGTACCTCCTTCCTCCCTCACCCCTCTGTAGCCGTGGGTGAGATGCAAGATTCCCGCTGGATCCTGTTTTTCCTCTCTCTCTCCTTTCCTTCGCTCTCTCTCTCTCTCTCTCTCTCTCTCTCTCTCTCTCTCTCTCTCTCTCTCTCTCTCTCTCTCTCTCTCTCTCTCTCTTATAACAAGTCCTCTCGTGAGCCAAGAAAAGACCTCACCTGCAGCTCACTTTCTCCCTCATTCCCCCTCTGGCTGTTCCTCTTTTTCTATACTCCCCTCCCCTCCTCTCTCCTCCCCTCCCCTCCCCTCTCTCCCCTCCCCTCTCTCTCCTCCCCTCTCTCCCCTCCCCTCTCTCCCCTCCCCTCTCTCCCCTCCCCTCCTCTCTCCTCCCCCACACTCCCTTTCTCCCTTTCTTGACTTTCCTATTTGACCTACTTTTTCCCCCTCTGTTGCTTTTTTATGCTTAATAAAAACTGCTGCCTAAACTGAGCAAAGACTGTGTGTGTGTGTGTGTGTGTGTGTGTGTGTGTGTGTGTGTGTGTGTGTGTGTGTGTGTGTGTGTGTGTGTGTGAGAGACTGTGTGTATGTGCGAGCATGTGCTTGTGTAATAAACGAGAGATATTCACAAGGGGATTATTATAATTGTTTTGGTCACACATCAGTGTTGGTCATAGCTATAACTCAAACATTACAACACCTTTTTTATTTTGGTTTCGGTCCTCAGAGGGTACTTGAATTACTCTTATTTGTACCCAGATTGCATGACTGTTAGTTTGCACATCCAGTGATGTCATCAGAAGTTGACCATGAGCAGAGGAGAGGCCTCACTTCCGCCGTTTGTTGGAAACCCGATCATTTGATGAATAGCCAGGGGATACCGGTACCCCAAAAAACGGAGTTTAGTGGCATCTGGATTAAGCTTGATTCATGCTCTGTCCTACAATGGCATCGAGCACTGGAAAAATAGTCGATCTACAAGCTCACAACTGCATCGCAGCTATTTTTGGCCGCATGACACATAAGCATAACCCAGGGCTTCAGAGTAGGAAAGATGCACGTCCACAGCCCACCCTTTCCCCTTTCTTGTGGATTGCTTTGATCCCCTCCCCAGAAATAACTGTGTGCGTAGCTTGTAAACTCTGACCCCTAGACTCAGAGTTCAAACAGTCACGACCCAGTAATCTTCCAGGAGTGACTCACAGTCAGCCAGTGCTTCTCCAACACAGACCTTTAACAAGTCCTCCCTGTTTACTCCATTAAACTCGCTGCTATTTGGACATCGGTGTAAGTGCTCAGATTGTGCAACTCATTTCCAGAGCTATGCGAGGCACGGAGGCAGACACCATACCCTGTACAGAGTGTCGGGCTTCGTATGCGACGAAACAGACAAGATCACAATAGTGCACAATTGTTTTCTATTATTTTGTGTGGGAATTGAACTTTACCACTTAAGCTCAAGTTTATGTTTCCTAGGATGAAGGTACCAAAGTTCACAATGCGTCACTGTTTTAGCAAACATATTGTTGTTTTTCTTAAACATTTTTAAAACCCTGAACATTTTTGCTTTCTATTTGTACAATGCAAAATAATACTTTTAATGCCTTCAAACAGCTATTTTTACAACATTTGTTTTGGCAAATGGACAAACAATTCAGTAGTACAGAGTAGTACAGACTACTCAGCAATGCCATTCAAGTACAGTAACTCTGGCAGCAACGACGCACATCGTGAGGTGTTGTGTGAGATCCTGTGTTAGCAATTTCTGTATTGCTAAAGTATTAGAATATTTGAGATATATGTACATTCGTCACTAGTGTCTACTCGTAGTGTGTATTGACGTTCATGTGTTGATGTTTATCGCCTCTGTCGGGGGGAAACCTCCAAAACTGCTCCTTTTCAGGATCCAAATTCCCCAAAATGGCAAAAGTATGATCAAATAGGACATTGATTTATGAAAAAACACAAGGCAGTTGGATCATGGATATACTGTAAGACGTTTGTGGCCGACAGTGATGTCATGTTGGTGCGTGTGTGTGTGTGTGCTCCTACAGGTTCCAGTGCTGCGGCTTAAAGGTCGGGGAGGCTCCGTCGTCAGCGGCGCCCCAGCGGCTAGAGGCGCGCAGGGAGCCTGGGGACAGAGACAAGAGAGACACGGCCGCTCCGGCCCCCAAGCGCCCCCTCTCCCCACCGCTGGCCCTGGGCGGCAGCCTGGGACCCCCCGACAACATGCTGACTCACAAGAGGGCCAACACCGCCGACCCCCGGCCCGCCCCCGGAATGGAGAACGGCCTGTGCGGCAAGTTCAACAACAACAATAAGAGTCCGGCCGGACTCAAACCCGCCGCCAGCATCCGGGATAAGATCTCACAGTGGGAAGGCAAGAGCGAGCCCGGCCCGACTTCTTCTTCTTCCGCGGGACCGAGTTCACCAACCGCCGCGGGCCAGAAGGAGGTGGAAACCGTCCGGAAGAAGGAGGCTAAGACCCTGGAGGTCCAAAGGACAGACAGCAAGAGGCTGGTAAGCTGGGAGAGGCAGGACTCGGGGAAGGAGAATCTAGGAAAGGTGGGAGATTCCAGGTGCAAGTTCCCGGAAGGCCAGGGCGGCAGCGGCAGAGACAGAGAGGCGAGCGCGGAGAAGGCGGGGCCTCGGGGGTCGAAGGGCACCGCGGAGACGCCCCAGGACAAGAAGTCTGTTTCGACTCACATCAAGAAACTGGAGCAGGCCATGAAGGAGGTCCCCGCCAAGCCGTCGCTGGCCTTCCCCGGAAACTTCTTCTGCCCTCCCTCCAAGGAGGAGCAGGAGGAGGCGGAGCGCCGGGGCAACGAGCCCATATTCGGGATGTTGGACGTGACCCGCCCCAGCGGCGGGGGGTCCTCCTCCTCCGTGCGCCGGAGGAAGGAGGGTGGCGGCGACCCGGACAACGTGTACACGGAGCCCGGCGCTCCGGCTCCGTCCATAAACCCTTTGCCCAAACCTCAGAGGACCTTCCAGCACCACACGCCGCCCAGCACGCCGGCCTCGGGGGCCCCCGGGGGGGGCGGAGGCTCGGTGAAGGGCAAGAGGAACCTGCCCCCTCTGCCCTCCATCCCCCCTCCTCCCTTACCCACGTGCCCCCCCCCTGGGGTCTGCAGGAGGCCCTGGGCCGACAGGCCGCGGGACAGCAGCAACAGGTATGGCACCGCTTGGACATTTTAGTCTTTGCCACGGCTTTAGGCTGTCGTATCGTCAAGGAGGCCGCAGGGAATTCGTTCATGAAAAAACACAAAAAGTTCACATAATGGAGATTCTGCCCAACAGCCAACGACATTTTTAGTGTCCTACTAATGCTTGATAAACAATCTCGTTAGGGATGTGATATATGGGGGTAAGACAAACATTCCAATCAAGGCCAGCTGGCTCTAAATAAAACCACAACAAAGCTAACGTCATAAAGACAAATTGACATCTCTCAGATGTCCCGCTCCAAGTGCAATTAGCTGACAATGACCACGCATGCTGTTGTAATGTGTCATACACACCCTCCTCCCCCTCCCCGAACCCCTAACATTGTAAAGAAACCTCTTATGCATATTCTAACTTCTTGTCTCAGCGTCACACAAAAACGGCAGATTGTAGATCTGCTACCTTTGCTGTTGTTTTTTTAATTGAATCCTGAAAAGTAAGAGATTTGGACATATGAGGTTTCCACGCCGACAGAGACGATATACTGTAACATCTGCTGTGAATCACAGCCTCCGGTGACATCATCGTGTTCCTAAATATCCCAAGGAGTGATCTCAGTTGGTCGGAGTTGAGGAATGTACGCAATACGCATCCACTCGGCCGCGCGTTGCAAAACTCTGGAGGTGCCGGGGGGGGGGGACAGGCAGAGGATGTCTAAAAAAAGAGAGAATTCTCTGCGACGTTCTAATGCTTAATAAGCTCATATGCACAGCAGCCATATTGGAAAGAATTCAGGCTTCTTCTTTAGGTCTTACCAATGATACTAATGCAGGCTCTGTTCCATTCTGGTCAAACAGAGTCCGTGTTAAAGATACTATCGAAAGCTTATGCCTGGTCTCGCACCCCAGAAATTGTAATCCTTAATATATGAACCATGTATGACCATATGACCGTCCAAAAATAGCTGATTTACAAGCTCACGACACGCTGTGCCGGAACTCTTCAGACTCCACCTCAGGCCTAGATAGGACGACCGTGCAGACAGACCGTGGTCATTTGTTCTTAAGTTTTTTCTAAATAGGCTTGTTTTTTTTCTTGATCGCAATGTCATTTAGATTGCATGTTATTTAGACAGATGCTATAGGTTCTAACTTCTTGGTTTACCTGTAGTCCTAGTTTACTGAGACAGCTGTACTGTCTGCATTTGATGTGTTTACCTTGTAAGTCGGCTAAATGCCTAAATTGTAGATCAGCTATTTTCTGCATGTGACAGTCATACAGCGAAGGCTTAAAAGGGTTTCATCTTGTCGTGAATCTTTAGTCTTAACTAGACCTAAGACAATTACACGCCCCCTTTGAAAGCAATATAGAGACCAACAAATACAAAAGGGAAATACAGCTGACAAAGCAAAACGACCACCATAACTAAAACAAAACGTTAAGTATAGTCAAAATCAGATTGGACTTGATTTGCCAAGCCCAATAAATGTACAGGAATTTGGTGGAATTCTGCAGGAAAGTCACTGATGGGTCTCAGCTGCTTTCAATCAAACAAACATAATACCGAAGGGAAACCCAGAGAAATGTTGAACTGTGCAGAAGGAAGTGGAGACTCTTCTATTGTTCTCCCCAGTGGTCTGCACAGTCTCTCTCTCCCCAGTGGTCTGCAGTCTCTCTCTCCCCAGTGGTCTGCGCTCAGAGTTGGAGCTTTGGCTTGGCACTTGTAACATTCCATACCGTATGCAGAGAGAGAGAGAGAGAGAGAGAGAGAGAGAGGCCTCACACTTCTGTTACTGACACTATTCAGCCAAGTCCTGTCTCTCCATGAGCTGTCCCATACAGCAGCCATGCTGTGTAGGACGTGATATGTAGGCCTACACATGTGTGTGCACACGCATAATAATTGCCTCTCTACTCTTCCGTGGAGACGGTGTCTGCTGCCTGAAGCTCATAAGCACAATATCTCCCCTCAGTCCCCTGACTAGAGCCATATAAGTTTGGTCTCGTAGTCCTACGAGGGAGACTAGGGTACGAATCCCTAACCTAACCCTAACCGCATGAGGATTGAGGAAGCCACAGGTGAGTCTTAACTGGCCACACATGTGTCTTAACCAGCCACGTATGCCGGGCTGTTGGTACGTCGGACTAACGTATGCCGCCCCCTGCAAATTGATTGCAGCTGTAAGTACTATAGCTTGCTTCCAACACTACACTACCTCATCCTTGATCCTTCAGAGGTTTTTAACTACGTCCGTCTGTCTGTCTGTCTGTCTGTCTGTCTGTCTGTCTGTCTGTCTGTCTGTCTGTCTGTCTGTCTGTCTGTCTGTCTGTCTGTCTGTCTGTCTGTCTGTCTGTCTGTGTCCACCAGGAAGTCCTATGAGTTTGAGGACCTGCTCCAGACGTCCACAGAGGGATGCAGGGTGGACTGGTACGCTCAGTCCAGACTGGGCCTCACACGCACTTTATCAGAGGAGAACGTATACGAGGACATACTAGGTAATAACTGCACACAGTTGGCATTTCGGCGGGGGAAGGGAAGCCATGGGTGACGAGTAGTGATATTTGTCACTGCACACATACCTGTCAGCGGGGAGTGTTGGGCGGGAGGAGTAAGACGGAGGCTCCATGTCCTCCCGGTGGGGGCTCCTCACTGGCAGGTCAATCCGTAGGTTACAACAGCAGTGACAAGTAACACAGGAATCAATTATTTTTTTATGTTTTCACATAAAGAATGACTCAGTGTATATGACTCATGATACTTTAATAGCCTGAATCATATACACGGCATGATATATGAGCATAAACAGTGTTTTTGTTTTATTTATTCTACTGTAGTTCGCGGCGTATAAGTCACGTTGTGAGCTTGTACACCGGCTATTTTCAGTGCATGACTAAGTATGAAAATCAGTCTATCTTTCAATGCCGCCTTATGTAAGCCGAGAGCTCCTCATGTTATACAGTATCAAACGTTCGGAACAATGAATGTCTCCTCTGCTTTGGCCTTGACCACCCATCATCATTCACTAGCACACACAACGAGTCTAAGATAACACAAAGTTATTGTTTTCTTTTACATGGCTGAACATATCATCTTAGATGTACTTTTTTGTGGGGGGGGGGGGAGGGGTGAACATTGCAGGCTGTAAAAAAAACAACTTTTGATTTACGTGTTTCAAAAACGAACATGATCTCATGTTCATTGTTAAAGTGGCAGGCCGCCTATGGTGCTTTGCCTTTATTTTGCGTGTTGTGTTGTGTCTATCATAAATTCCCAGCGAGGGTCAGGATGCGGTCGCGCTGGGCTCGGGTCTTTTTTGTTTAATTTAGAGGCACACACTGCAGCTCCGCTCGTATTAAAAATGAAACCTCTGCTCCTTGGCTTATTGTCTGTACTGTTATGCCTACCCCACCCCAAGCCTGGTTCATTTCATAACCCTGGAAGCAGCAATAGTGCAAGTATAACAACTCAAAACTTTTTAGGGATGTTTCACTTTCAAACATGTTTGGGGCCCTTTTATCGTCTACCCTAACCCTTTTGTGAGCACCCAGTTTTTAAGTTGCTTGATTCAGTATTTTGATATTTGATATTATTTTTTATCAGACACGCCCCCTTCCTATATCAACCCACTGTTTTAACTCAATTTTAACCATGTTAGATTAATTGAAAACACACGTCCTTGTGTCTGGTGACTGATATTGTACTTCTAATGCATGAGGTGCTGCATTCTTTCAACTACTTTTTTTTTCAATTATTTAAAACAAAAGTTTGGAAAAATGAAATAAAATTCATTTAATAAAATACATGAATGAAAGGGGGTTTCGGACACTTGTATACTTTTGTGTATCACTACACAACATGTATCACTTGTTTAATACTTGTATAACCTAAAAGTATTAAATACTAGAATTTCGCCCCCCTTCGGGGGGCTCAATCCTAGTGTCGTTGCAGCGCAATATGGGAAGAAGGAAATTGCGTTGACAGAGTTGACAGACTCCACTTCATGTTTCAGCTGTGTTTTTAAACTCAGTAGTGTGCCCTGCACATGTAGTAACGGATGGGTTATAAATTATTATAATAACAGAAAGTGTTTTTTATTTCTCATAAATACGCAAACATGGTGAAACAACTACAGTCACAGAGAGCAGTGCCAAGGTAGCTGCTGCCTGCTAACGATGCAAACAACAGCCTTGCCTGTCGTGTGTGTGTGTGTGGGGGGGGGGGGGGGGGGGGGGGATAGCACTATTTTTCGACATTTTACTGTGTCATAAATATTTACATCTGTAGCCTATATTGTGATTACATTTGACCGTACATTTGACTCTTGTGTTATATTCTTGTGAAATATTCAGTAAAGTATTGTGGTGAAATATTCACCCCAAGTTGATAAGATATGCAGAGAATATAATACCAAGAAGCCCCAGTTTGAAATGCATTAGGCCACAGACCCCCATTTGATACCATTTGCTCTCTGGGAAAATCAGGGTCCATTTGGTTCCATTTGTATGCTCTTGGAGTATGATGACTGTGCTAACCGTATTATCATAAAATATGTCTCAGTTTGAAGATTCAAAAAAACATATTTCATATGTGTGAGCTTGTAAAGGAACGTTCAACCTAGAGACAGTGTTGCCAAGTCTGATCATTATAAGCTACTTTGGACTTGTTTATCTATTGGTAGTCCTTGACATGGAAATGTTTGAGTTCCACTGCTCTGAAACAACATTAGACAACAAAGTTTGACAGTCAACACTATAATTGATTATTTTAAGACTAATTTCCGGACCATTTTTGATTTACCTACTTTGAACTGGCCTATTAACATTTTTATAGACCTGGTTGCTTGTTTCACTCTCACATCCACGATATGTGGCAACCCTGGTCCCTGGTTTGTTTTGCGTGTGGATGTTTTTTGTGTTGCTTTAGCATCTTTAGCACAGTAGCTATCAGAGGCTGCAGTCATGTGGAAGCAGGAGGGAAAAAGGAAAAAAGACGAAAACACACAGCATTGCGCGGCCGCAGATCTGCCCTTAAACGGCAGATCTGTCGTTTTATGGATCATAGAACGAACGTATGCTGTTAGCTTGTTGGCCCCCCCCCCCCCTCCCTCTCTCTCTCTCTCTCTCTCTCTCTCTCTCTGACGTTCTCTCTCTCTCGCTCGCGCGCGTTACTCTAACACGTCTTTCTGTCTTTCTCTCTCTCTCTCTCTCTCTCTCTCTCTGTCAGAAAGCGTTGTGAGTTTACTCACAGCACCGTCACTCCTGTCAGTTATTTCGTCGTGTATCGGTAGCCTATATGAGCCCAATATTGGCGTTACGCATTTCACTTGAATAATGTTGTGTGCGCACGTGCGCACGCTGAGAAAGACAGTTATTTAATGAAACTGAAAATTATAACGTGCTGCGCTGTCTCGCCGCCGTATAGCCATTCCTGTGTGTGTGTGTGTATGTGTGTGTGTGTGCGCGTGTGCGCAAGACAGACGTGCGTGTGTGTGCAGGCTGAGAGCTGCTGACTGTGATTGACGTGTGAGCTGGATAAATCAGTGAGAGTTGGAAAAAGCGCACGCAGAGCCAACTCGCAGGCAGTGCCTCAGGCCAGATGGCTGAGAATCGGCACAGGATTCTCTGGGTCACCAGTGTTGGTGTGACACACACGGCTTCCACATGTAGCTTCATACTGGGTGAAAGTGGCGTTCCAAAAATTATTTTTCCCCTCGGAATTCTTATTCACAATGAGATGGAGTTGAGGTGTTTGTGTTTGCTTGCTGGAGCTATAATTAATGTATTTGCATTAAATGTCCACTCGCGCATCGAAGTAAAAAGCAAGATGGCCGATTGTGAGACTGAAAAGTAGCTGTGGGGGCGGGCCTGGTGGGCCTATGAGAACACAGAGCAGTGTTGCCAGGTTTGCGAATTGTAAGCGAGTTGTAGTGTGTGCAAGTAGCCTGGTTAAAAGGGCTTGTTTCTGCCGCTGTTGGGGCAACAGAACATGTCGACCGTTTCTGTCAACCGCTTTTGGTCAGGTGACCAACTCCACAAATGTTAAATTAGATAAAGTAGCATGAAATGGTGATACTCAAGTAAAGCAAATATACCTCAAAATTCAACTTCATGGTACAATACTCAAGTACAGTACTTTTCCACCAGTGTGTGTAAGAGTAGCATGGTGTGAGGTCTGAACAGACTGCTTCCATGATTGCCAGTGTAGCAGTGAGTGCACATGGATGGCGTAGTCGCCAGACTCACCAGTGCCACCCACGCACATTTCAGCCAAAGGATCCCGTGCCACTGCGGTTTTCAAAACAAGACAATTGTACAGTGAGAGATGCTCATTACCCTTCCCCACCACCGCGCGTGCATACACACACACACACACACACACACACACACACACACACACACACACACACACACAATAGCGTTGTTGTCAGGAAAAAACCTCTTATCTCCATGTTTTAACTTTTTGTGTTTTTATCATAATATTAAGGCCCTACTTGATCACACTCAGAGTGTAGAGTAGAAGAGTAGCGACACGCTTTGATGTCGCCGCAAAGCGGGCTATAGTTCCAAACATTGCTCCTATGGCTGGAACTATCCCATTGAGATAGAATGAGCACTTCCGCATTCCATTGTTACAATGGGAGTCAACGCTATAGTGTCGCCACTCTCTTACTATATTTCTCTGATCACACTACAGCGTCACGCAAAAGCATCAAAAGTAGCAGATCCGCCATGCAGGTCGTCGAAGACGTTTCGAGCTTGTAGATCTGCTGCTTTCGCTGTTTAAAAAAGGTAATGGTTTTGGACATATGAGGTTTCCACCCGACAGAGACAATATGTATTGCGTGCCCTGTAGGGCTGTCTCACAACAATGAAATTCATGATTAATTATCTCTTCGTGTACGTGTGATGTTTTGACGCAGCTTATTCTGGATCGTCATTGTTCTTTTTAACCACTTTAACCCCCGCTGTCCCTATTCCGGGCGTTCAAAATAGGGAGTTGAAAATATATCTAGATCTACAACTACTTGTAGGTCTGCTATTTTTTGCGGGACACTGTCATATTGCCCAAGCATAAAACGAGGCTTACTGTAAGTGGTTCGATGGTCAAAAAATAGTCCACCATGGGTGAGCTCATACTGTAACTCATCGCCTTGCCGGGTTTGCGATAGTCGTGCCAGGGTTGAAATAGCAGCTCAGTGCCCCATGGGAGCGAGGCACACACAGACAGACAGACAGACAGACATGGAGACAGGAGGTGTGGAGACGGTAATAGCTGGGTGTCGAGATGCCTTCTCACGGGCCTTGCGTTCGGTCTACACGCACGCACACACGCACGCACGCATGCACGCACGCACGCGCGCGTGCACGCACACACACACACACACACACACACACACACACACACACACACACACACACACGCAAGGCAGCTCTCATCAACACTTCTAACTAAGTCAACACAGCGGCAAGTTAGTTAGTCGCGTGTTTCGTTTTAAGGCCGATGAGAGAGGAGAAGAACTGTTACCCAGTACACACTGATGCCTGGCATGACACACACACACACACACACACACACACACACACACGTTTGTATTACTATACTTGGGAGTACATCAACAATTTAGGACAGTGATTTTATGAATGCAGTTTTTTTACCCTAACCCAAAAGCTGAAAAAAGCAGATCTACAAACTCACAACACATCACATCGGTATTTGGTTGCCAGTGAATTAAGCTCTAAGTACATCAGTCATCATCCCTCCTGAATCTGTGAGGACCAGGAAAAATCATTCTCAAAATATCAATTTCTCAAATTCTTCTATAGCCTGTATACACTACACGCACGCACGCACACACGCATGCATATCTCACGCACATGAACACACCACATAGATTAAGCCTGTCAGCTGCAGCAGCCAGCCAATGTGAAAAGCAGCACACTGATTTCTTGTTTTTCCAGAGAGAGAGAGAGAGAGAGAGAGAGAGAGAGAGATGGGAGAGATGAACTGAACGTCCCTGTCTGCTGTGTGCCTACAGTACTCCTACAGGTCGCATCTGGTGGATGGATTGATGTGGTGAAAAGACGGGGGGGGGGGGGGAGAGAGGCTAAGGCCTTGGAAAATGGGACTTGGTACTCTTATCTGCAGAGAGAGGACTGCCAGGTGTAGAGTTATCACAGCATCACTGCTGTCGGGTGTGCATGGAAACCTCTTATGTCCAAAATACAAATGTGGAGAGAGTGAGATACTAGGTTTCCGCCCCGACAGGTTAGCACTAGCTGAATGTGCTATCTGTAGCAGCAGCAGTGTTGAAATAAGGAGGCCATGCTTTGCAGGCACACTGCTCTGCACATTGTCTGTCTGGAGGATCTGGTGGTGATGATGCTCTGGCCAAAACAAAACAACGTGTCGCAAATTTACTTGATCCTCGCTGTTTATTTTGCGATGCATGTGTTGTTTGCTAACGTTGTGTTTATACGTGATTTTGTCTTGTGCCCCCCCCCCCCCCCCCCCCCTTGCAGACCCTCCATCCAAGGAGAACCCTTATGAAGACATAGAGTTGGAAAGAAGCTGTCCGGGCAGTAAATGTGTTTCGCCGGCCCCTTCCTCCCCTGTTCCAGACACACCCACTAAGGTATACGAGTCAAATAGTTCATTCAGTGGTTGTCACGACTCACACTTAAGCAATATTACACGAGAGGGTGTGGTTTACCGTGATTATTGGCACGACAGTGATGACAGTCATGCAGGAACGAGACGTAGTAGTAGAGTTCCGCAAGCATCACGTGTTCGGGGGAGGGAAGTCAGGCGAGGAGAGCGATCTTTAATTGTCACTGCGACCGTAGTCTCGCGTTACCAGACTGTTGCGATTTCCAAACGCTTAATCATACAGTCTGGGCCAACGGAAGAGCTATCATGCGTAAGCGATAAAGCGTAAATGGAGCCTCCTCGCCACTTCCGTTTCGTCTTTACAGTCGCACACATTTATCCTGATATAAATAGAAAACATCTAAGCATATATAGCTTGTTGCTTAGCAGAATAATAATGAAAAAATATATATTTTAAAATATATTTTCGTGAACAGAAAGGGCAGCTTCCTTACTCAGCTCATGGGGGGGCTATAGTCCCAGACTCTATATAGCATTCGGAGATTGTGGAATAGTTGTCTGGCTACGCGAGACTACTGCGACCGTGACTCCTATATAGGTCGCCTAGGTCGGGGTGGTGCAGAGATATTATTCATTTATTACGGACGTCCTTCCGGTGGGGGCTCCTCACTGGCAGGTGAGCCAGTAGGGCATAATTGACTGAACAACTAAACTGGGAGACTGGAATATATATATAAAACATAAACAGCAACATGGCCGGTCTCTCCTGCTCTGTCCCTCTCCAGCAGCTGCCGTGCTCCTCCTCCAAGCCGGGCTTCTTCAGGCAGAACTCGGAGCGGCGCAGCTTCAAGCTCCTCGAGCTCCGCAAGACGGGCCGCGACGCCGGCGTCTCCTCCTCGCCCTCCCGCGTCAGCCCCCCCTCCACGCCCAGCAGCCCCGACGACACCCCCTGCCTCTCTGGAGACCCCTACAATCGCAGGCGGAGGAAAATCCCAAAGGTAAAAAAAAAGTTAAACCCACTCATAAACACACTCATAAAACACATACACACACACACACCCCTTTCTGTGATTTATGGTCCAGTCCCCTGCTCGGGGAGCGATCCACTTACCCGTCAGACAGGGGAAAATCTTTTCACAGATATTTCCTGTGAGAAGTGTGCCTGGGACGAACGCCTCCCCCGGGGGCTTCAGCGACGTGATCTTTTTGTGATATTTTGTATTTTCTAGGGGTGGGGTGGTGTGGCGTGGGGGGAGGGGGTCATTCCTGCTGCTTGTTTTGGACAGTACACACAGTGCACAGAGACAGGATGCAGAGGGTAGAGAGAGTACACCGTGTGACATGCTGTAACACGGGCTGCAAGCCACCTTCGAACACTAGCCACCAGGGAGCCGTTAAATCAAGTCTGCAGCAGCACTAAAGTCCGACTTATATTGGTTTGCGCGAATGCGGACTAAGCTGGAGTCACCAGGCTTTCCACTGTGGAGCAAAGCCTGGTTGTTGTAAAACTCAGCCGTATGATCCGGTTTAGAAAGAAATCATTGGTTTCCGATGGCGGGTTCCGGTAGGCGTCGTGTTGTTTTTGTTCCCCACATAATGTGAATCAGTTAGTTTAGTCTCCCTCATCGCGATGAGTTAGAATAAAATCTGGATATATCCACTCTAAACCGGAAAAGGACTTTGATCCCAGGCTAGTGTCACATTTGGGACACAGTCAGAGATCTATATCGTATTGTGTTGACATTCTCTGGTATTCTATGTTTTTTTATTTTATTATTAATAATGGTATTAATGTTGTTTTTGGGTTGGGACAGATGGTGCTGAAAATCAATGGCATCTTTGAGGCACGGAGAGGGAAGAAGCGCATGAAGAGGGTGTCTCAGTCCACGGAGTCCAGCTCAGGGAGAGGTGAGGGTTCACACCTACTGAATGTAGGCCTCATGTCTCACACACACACACACACACACACACACACACACACACACACACGCACACGTTGCTTCTATTAAATAAGACAATACTCATGTACCGAGCAAATACACAGTGTGCGGGTGTACCATATTGCTTTCATTGATGTCCACTGGCCTACGCACCTGTGCATACGCCTAATTTATAGGTGTGCGAAGGTTTTCTCCTACAGCCTTTCAATAATTGAAAGGCACCGCAACAGACTAGACTAGAGTGACATACATTAGGATATTTGCTATTGTGATATGGCATAAGTGTTATATAAAAATATAAAGATCGGTATCGGTATGTCTCAAAATCAAATGATCGGAATCGGATCGGGAGCAAAGAAAATTTCTCTAATTATCAAGTTAAAAATTGTGTAACTTCACTGCAACTTGATAGTGAGACATGTGATGGTTGGCCTCATACACGTGTCTCTCCCCATAAAGGAACAATAGCCCAACATGTGTGTTCGATTATCTTTAGGAGTACGTTTACACGTTTGGGTCACTTGTGAGCGGCTGACCCATATTTCTGGAATGGGATGGTTTTCTATAGACACTCATACAGTACCAAACAAAAATGCAGGAGGAATGAAGACAATTGAGAGCAAATACTTGAACTCAGATTGTGCTGTTGTCCTCATTTGCAGTGGTGGAAGAAGATTTGTTTAAAAGTAGCAACACAATGGTGTAGAAAAACTCAGTTGCAGGTGAAAGTCCCGTAAAAGTACAAAAGTATTGGCATCAAAATATAGACTACTTCACCCATTAAAACCCAGAAACCATCTGTGTAATTTTAGATATTAGTGTTGGCTATTCAAAAATAGCAGATCTACAAGCTCACAGCATGTCACTTTGTGCTTGAAAACTACTGATTTAGAAGGCATTTTTAGAATTATCATCAGAAAGGTCTTAATGGGGTGGCAATACAACAAAATAGAAACTACTAAAGCAATAGTATTGGCGTCAAAATATACTTAAATTATCAAAGGTTAGCTCATTGTGCATAATGTCTTTCCTTAAAAGCTGTGTCAAAATATTTTTGACAGAAATCTCCATATTCTTTTTTCTTAAAGGAGAACTGACACGCCCCTCGGGAGCTAATAACTGCTATCAAACAATGCTATCATGATTCTGACGTCAGAGTGGCGAAAGCTTTCCCCAACGACTTCTATGCGGGCTCGCCGGGCTTGGTGGCCGTGGTAGCATAGCAACTTATGCTACTATTTTGGTGTCACATTTAGCTTGAATACTGGGTGAAAGTCTCATTCAAAAAATTAATTTTTCGCAACATTGTTCAGGTGAACTGTGTGTTTATGCTTGTTCATTGTAATAATCAATATCGCTATGATTATTTTATTTATCGCCGCGTCGCTCCGCATACAGTCTAGCCCGTCTCAGATGCAGGCTGCACACACACGGACGGACGGACGGACGGACGTATAGTCTCTGGTCAGGTCCCCGCATTGAACTGGGCATGTGTGTACGCACACACACACACACGGCTATAGTGCATGACAGCGGGGAAGAGAGCTACAGACGCCCGAGGCAGATTCCGTGCCATTGCGTGTGTGTGTGTGTGTGTGCGTACACACATGCCCAGTTCAATGCGGGGACCTGACCAGAGACTATACGTCCGTCCGTCCGTCCGTGTGTGTGCAGCCTGCATCTGAGACGGGCTAGACTGTATGTTGTCATGCGGAGCGACGCGGCGATAAATAAAATAATCATAGCGATATTGATTATTACAATGAACAAGCATAAACACACAGTTCACCTGAACAATGTTGCGAAAAATTAATTTTTTGAATGAGACTTTCACCCAGTATTCAAGCTAAATGTGACACCAAAATAGTAGCATAAGTTGCTATGCTGTGTGTGTACACACATGCCCAGTCCCCCGTAGAGGCTCATGATCTCGTCCGCAAGACTATGCCTCGGCATAGCGATATTTATTATTACAATGAATACAAACATAAACACACTATAGTTCACTTGAACAATGTTGTGGTAACTAACTACGGTATTACAGAGTGAGAGCGAGGGTGTACATGTCAGCCTGCGGCTGAGAGGGGAAAAGAACAGTAGTCGCGCTGCTCTCACAGCGGCCAGACAACAGCAGACCGTCCGTAGTCGCGACTGTCGCGCTGCGGGGCTGAGAGGTCTCAGAGCGGGCAGACAGGGGTGTTGGCGACCGGGGGAACATGGGACTCCAGTCCAAAATTTGCGCTTGTGCTGCAGTTCCCCTAAAAAACCCCACGCCAACCTCAATTGCATTCAAACTAAGCATTTCTGGCGAAAAAATAATTTTTTTCAATTACATTTATAGCCAATATGACGCTAAATGTACCGTCAAAAACGCTAGCCTGACCTATAGCCACTTGTTGCTAGCGCCGTAGCCCCGTTTCAAACTGTTTCAAACTGTTTTCAGTCAGACCACGTGATGTGCTGTACCACCCATATTAATTTCGGGGCATGTCAGCGGACCTTTAAATGAACGCCTTGATCCACATCATACAAAAGCATCAAAAGTAGCAGATGCACAAGCTCGAAACACGGTGTGAAGCGAGGCCTTCTGAGCTCGTAGATCATTGTTTTTGAATTTGAACCCCGAAAAGTAACAGTTTGGACATGTGAGGTTTCCTCCAGACGGAGACGATTGTGTTGAGTGAATGTAACTTTCCACCACGTCTCATTCTGCGGTGTCTCTGTGCTCTGTGTGTTTGATACAGTGACGGATGAGAACAGCGAATCAGAGAGCGACACGGAGGAGAAACAACAAGGTGAGAAACAACCCAAAATACACATTTGCATGCGTCGAACGAGAGTGGAGGAGGGAAACATAGATTTTGTGGTCTGCTTTGTTCATTGTCCTCAAGACAAGCCTGTGTTTGTGTGGGTATGTGTCTGTGTATTACTATACTTGTGACTGAGAGCCAAGTGTAGTAGAATGCAGTTTAATAGACATTGTGAGGACCATTTAGCTGGCCCCAGTGGCGTAACAACAAGCCAACAGTGGGCCCCCGATGCGGGCTGGTCACCACAGGCCTATAGCCTCTGGGACCGCAGGCGTTTTGTTTAGAAAATAAATAAATAAATAAAAAGCCTGGCTGAACGAGCCAGGAAATCTGGTCTATAGGAGTGGGAGTGAACCTTGTATTTTGCTAACCAATAACAGTGCAGAGGGGCATCGCTCAAAATGTGGTTATGTCTAGTGTTCTCCGCTGTGGTCAAGCCCCCAGAAAAGGCTGGCCAACGTTGAAGCCGCGATACGTAGTGGTCAGAGCTGGAACTGCAGGTGGGCCCCTGCATTTCGGGGAGGGGGCGGGTGAACAGATTACTGAACCAATAGGATCCACCGTCTGTTTTTGCAGGCAAATTTGAATCCGCCCCTCTAGACCAGAAATCACACTGGCTGGGCAGGCTACCGCGGGCTCTTGGCTTTAGCTCAGCATTAGATTAATTACTCACCTGCTGGAGGACGAAAGAGAATGCACTTTTAGGCCTACTCTTGGCTACAGAGCATGGTAAATAGTTTATCCATATATGGAGCTGGCCTGTTCTGACATCACAAAGTAGGTCTGACATCTGCATAGATTCCATATGCTTGACTAAAAAAGATCTCCATATAATATATGGAGATCCCTTTTATGCCACAGACATAATAACTGGGTGGGGCATGCATTTCCATTTCCAAGCATCGTTGTAGTTTTAAGTCTGCAAAATTAACACGTGTGTGTGTGTGTGTGTGTGTGTGTGTGTGTGTGTGTGTGTGTGTGTGTGTGTGTGTGTGTGTGTGTGTGTGTGTGTGTGTGTGTGTGTGTGTGTGTGTGTGTGTGTGTGTGTGTGTGTGTGTGTGTGTGTGTGTGTGTGTGTGTGTGTGTGTGTGTGTGTGTGCGCGTGTCTCAGCTCACAGCCAGCGGCTGGTGTCGGTGCAGTCCATGGGGCGTCAGACGGGTCGGTACCGCACCCTGGAGCGGGACCTCCTGGAGCTGCAGGAGAGGAAGCTGTTTGAGTACTTCATCGTGGTCGCGCTGCACAAGACCAAGGCCGGGGTCCCATACCTCCCCGAGGTCACCCAGCAGTTCCCCCTCAAAGTACGCTCTGGGCCACACCACAGCACGCCGTTAACCCATTTAGACCTGAGGCCAATTTTTAAAAACTAAAAAACGCCTTCTAAATCAATTTTCGATTTTCATTAAAAAAAATCTAACTTTTTGTTAATGCCCTACTTGATGGTCATACACAAAAGCATCAAAAGTAGCAGATTTACAATCTCTCGCTGCGTGTTTTCAGCTTGTAGATCTGCTGCTTTTGCTGTTTTGAATTTGAGGTAACAGTTTTGGACACATGAGGTTTCCACCCGACAGAGACAAAGTGTTATATGGGGGGGATTCAGGCTGTTACTGTAGTAAGAGTACCAACAATGAACCATACATACAGCATTACACAATACAACAATACACAGCCATGAACTGTATAACAATGTCTTAAGACATAGTCCGCACTCACTAAATCATTTCGGTAACATAATCAAGAACAGGTGACAAGACAATGACATTTGACGATGAAATCACAGTCAGATATTGTTCATAATACATGAAATGGAGTGTGTCGTATATGAAGTATGTATTATTCAGTTGTATTGGAAGTGTGTGCGTGTGCGTGTGCGTGTTAGACTAATAGACATTTGTATAATGAGATTCAGCCTGGCAGATTGCTGAGGTGTCCAGGCTATCTATTTATAGGGTCTGATCGTGGGAAACGCTCCTTGCTGTAAACACCTCCTGTTCTGTGCTGCTGCTTTTAGACATCATTAGGATAAAGTGAATCAACTAAATCTAATGTTCTCTATTTTCTCACCTAGCTGGAGAGAAGCTTTAAGTTCATGCGGGAAACGGAGGACCAGCTGAAGGTGATTCCTCAGTTCTGCTTCCCCGATGCCAAAGACTGGGCGCCTGTCGACAACTTCCCCAGGTACAGTCACGCCCATGTTTCCGTTTGGCTTTTTTGACGACATTGGTATCGCAATTATCAACCCATGCAATCCACACAAAAAATCACAATCGCCCCTCACTTGTGAGGGGTGTGTCTGCCACACGATTGCACGAACTATATGTTACGAGACATGAATGCAGTGTTTTATTATATAAAATTAAACCAGTCACAAGATGTATTTATATTGCCCACATGACGTCTCACATTGAAAATTAGCTCCCTAAACAAACATTAAAAGTCCATAGACTTTTAGAATAACATACTTTCAGAATCCAGATGTACAACAAGCTCACAACTCTGGCCCCGGCAATGTGTCAAAGTGTCCCTGAGCAAGACACTTGACTCCTAACTGCTCCCCCGTGAGAAGCACTCAGCTGAGTGAAGCTGAAATGAAATAGGTCTAATTATATTAACATGTCATGTTGTGTGCTTGTACACATAGTTTTTTTACGTTTTTGAATAGGGCTTAAATGGTTAAATGAAAATGTATGTGCATCTTTTGATTTGATTTAGCACATTTGAACTGATTATTTGTCAAAACATAAATAATCAGTCATCTAAATTGGAGCACACAGACATGTATAGCCTACACCCTACACATTAAAACCTGGGAACTGACCAGTATAATCACATAATTGTACTGAGCAGCTCCACGGGAGCAGTTGGGGGTTCAGTATACCTATCTTGCTCAAGGGCACTTCAGCGGTGTTGGGGGAGGGGTAAGTGGTGGCCATTCACTTCCCCAGCCACATTTGTCTTGCCAGTACGGGCAATCGGAAAGTATAGGGATGCAGCGATCAGATCGGATATCGGCCAGATATCTGCAGCCAAAAAAAACGTAGATTGGATCGGACTGCAGCCAAAATTTGACCGATCAAATGCTCTGATCCAAGCATTCCATTCCACCACACTTCTTATCCAGCAGATCCAGCATGGAGAGGCCAAGTGATCATAAGTGTTTGCTACGTAGTTGCAACAGCAGCTAGACAGCAGGCAGCATGCGGCAGCAACACACAGCATAGAGAGACTTAAATGTGTGCTGTATCGGATCGGTATCGGATATCGGTATCGATGATGTCATATCCGACATATCGGTATCGGATCAAAGAAGTGAAAAATGTCGATCGCTGCATCCCTAACCCAGGGCTTCTATAAAGGCCACCGCTGCCCCAAAATCGTGACCGGAGCCTCGATTGGGACGGTCTCACAGGAACACACCAAAAGTAGTAAAAGTTGACATCCGTTGGTTAGCTTCATCCGCTAGACATCCTAATAACTACCCTACAAACAGCCTGTTTATACAGTAAGTATACACCTCGCAAATGACCTCATTAAACGTGCTGCTTTTACCCTACCTGTATATATGACACTGACAATGACGAATGATCATTACAAGGAGGGATCCCAGTGTCCTGTCGCAGCCCCTACACCTGGTTTACTTGATCCCCGTCCTTGTAGGTTTTGTTTGAAATTGGCTTTGGCTACCAGATACGGCCCGTTCAGGCCTCTCAAAGGAAACCATTGTTCCGGGAAAAGGATGATGTGTATCTTGAGAGGTGACAGGTAATAATTAGCTTGTGGTAAATGTTTGAAGGGTGAGCGACTAGCGGAATGCTGTTAGCACAACGCCAAAGCTAGTCCTCACACGCGCGCACTCCACGTGTACACACACACACACACACACACACACAAACCAAACCGCTGAAGCGCCTGACACACTCCTCCGGTCGTCACAAGGCCGACACTGGTCAATGAGCACCTGTCAGGTACAACTGAAGGGCCTTTGTGTGAATTACGTGTGCACTAATCCTGCCCTGGGGCCATGTCCTTTTCAAGCATGTGCTCATAGTTGGTTTTAAACAACACCTTGTAGGGCTGCGACTATCTGCGACCTACTAGGGCTGCGTTTTAGGCCACGTGCAGTAGTACAGCATACCTTTTGCCTTTTTTAACATCTCCCATTTTCGAGGGGCGGTAGCCCTATATACACAGGCGCTAGCACAGTTCAATGTTTGTTTTGTAAACGCCATTGACAATGATGGGAAAATGTACCTCATAATGTGCCATTTACGTCATATTGTCTCTTTATTGTTCATGCATGGCATTTAATGTTTGTGTTTGCAACCGTTTGTTTCACATCACCATTACGTCACCTGATAAACATGAGTTAGCCCCTCACTTCACACGGGTGTGATTTTTAATCCAATACATACATATGTATACATACATACATACACACACCCTATTGACCTTATACCAACCTTGAAATGTACGTCATCAGCAACAGTGGTCCCTTATTGGTGGAGTACACCGACATACATACATACGTACATACATACATACCCAGCCGATCGCAGTACGTGCGCGCTCCGCTTGCGCAAGTACTGAACTGTTGCGCCTCTAACCCCTAAGTCAGCTGGCCACATTCATGGCAGAATTTAGTGGTTTTCTGCATGCAGCCCACAGTGCATGTGTTAGCAGATTTTGTATTTTTATGACTCACAACACTTTCCAATCTGTCTGAACTGTCTCCTTTCCTAGCGAGACGTTCTCGTTTGTGCTGACCGGCGAGGATGGAAGCAGGAGGTTTGGCTACTGCCGACGTTTACTGGTAGGCTGTCAAAATGTCCGTGTTGTCCAAATAAAACGGGACGTTCCCTCTCTGATGATTCATATATTACGAGACCGTAAGGGTTTACAACCCTATTCAATCACTTTTATGCTTTTCCTTTGTGCGGTGTATCTAAGTTGTTAAGATGTCGAACGCTATTACGCTAACAAATGTGTATATTTACTTTTATTTTGTATTTTCCGTGCCATATTCAGATTCTTTAGCTGCACCTTAAAGGAGCATTTCACCTGTTTTCAACCTTATCTTCATATAATTGGTAATAATCGACATTAGCGAGGACCAGGAGTGTACAGGGAATTGTTTCATGAAGGCAATGGCCTTCACGCTGTGCCTCCTCAGTCCCTCAAAGAGATAAGCCCTAAATAGGCCAAAGTGACCTTCATACCTCAACCACACCTGCACATGCTCCAGCTGATTTCACCATTTTTCCCTTCTGCCTTTTCACTGCCAATACAACCTTTGAGTATTTTGTGTTGGCCGTGGCGTCTAGTGATATGTGTGTGTTGTCTTTCTGTGTGCTTCACAGCCCAGCGGGAAGGGCCGCAGGCTTCCTGAAGTATACTGCATCGTTAGCAGACTGGGTTGCTTCGACCTCTTCTCTAAGGTACACACACACACGCACACCCACGTGCGTGCACACGCACACGCACACACACACACACACACACACACACACATATGGCGGTGCCTTAAGAAAACGGGGAGAGAGAGCAGCAAAGATCCACTGAGGACTGTTGCTCATCACCCTAAAAATTACTTCTATCAATTGCACACCCCATGAAGCCTTGAATTCATGGATTTTATTTGTTTCTTTGTTTTGGTCACAATTCCTAAGAAAATAATTTGATGAACAACGGAGTCTCCTACTGTCTGACCACCCACATGGTCATCAAATTATTATCATTCATGGGGGGTGTAATTGATAGAAAATAAGATTTGTTTGGGGGGGGGGGTGAACTACTGCCCTGTGGCTGTCAGCAGGTCCCCGATTTGATGCCTGAGCTTGTTGGAGCTTTGCTGCATGTCACTCCCTGACTCTCTGTTTCCTGTCTCTGTACACTGTGGTAGTGTGGACTATCAATACATGCATGAAGAAAAGTCTGAAAACCCCTTATCTCCATATTATTCTAACATTGTTTAGTTTTTTTCATAAATGAACGCCCCAGTTGATCATGCTACAGTGTCACAAAAAAGCATAAGTGCTTTATCCACAAGATCCAAACGTTATGCTACTTTTGCTAGGGCACTGCAAAGATTGCAACACACACACACACACACACACACACACACACACACACACACACACACGCACACACGCGCACGTACGCACTCACACACCACATAAAGCGATACCCAGTGGGACCACCCTATGCACCCACACGGCCGTGATGAGTGCGTTCCCTCAGAGCAGCGGGAGTCATGGCTCCACATGTGAAGTGCAGCTGATGTGGTGGTGGCTGCATGGGAACACGCTCCCTGTAATGACTCTGCCTGATTTACACATGTGTCAATGTGTGCTGCTATGTATGTACAGTATGTGCATCTGTAGTCTACATGTGTAAACACTCACATAGCCTGGGCCATGGCTCAGCGGTCCAGGCACCTTGGCTAGTAATGCAGTCGGGCAGTGTGCCGCGGGTTCGACTCTCGATCCCGACGGCCTTTACTGCATGTCAAACACTCACATAGCCCATACATGGCAGTGTATTGTATATTGAAGTGTAGTCGTTTGTTTGTGTGTGTGGATGGATGGATTGAATACTTTTAACAGGAAAATTACAGTTCAATACAACGTCTGCTAAGACCAAGAAAGCACTATGCATTGTTTCCATTGTGATCCTTCATAATCAATTAATCTGATAATAATATCACACCAATTTACCCCTTGAAGCAAATATACTTTGTTGAACAAGGAATCGTGAAAATAGCCAAGCATCACGAGAGCATTGCAAGTGAAAAGTGTGAACATTTTCGATATTTGGAAAGTTTGCCCAAATATAGGATCACACAGCAGGCTAATGTTGTATGGATGTTTCAGATCCTGGACGAGGTGGAGAAGAGGAGGGCCATCTCTCCTGCCCTGGTGCAGCCCTTCATGAGGGGCATCATGGAGGCTCCGTTCCCCGCTCCGGGGAGAACCATCACGGTCAAGAACTTCCTGCCTGGCTCCGGGACGGAGGTGAGAAGAACAAACGTATACAGACAGGAGGACATTTTTCCACAACAGAAATATGTGCAACAAAACTAAGCTTAGACAAAAGGTATCCTTCCTCCAAGTTGTACTGCTTGTCAAGGTGTAAGTTGCAGACTTGAAAAGGAAAGAAGGGAATCCAAGGCACTCCGTCTAAATCGTTTATTTGATGAGCAAGGCAAATAAATAACCTACGCGTTTCGACCAAAAGGTCTTCGTCAAGATATATACACACACACACTAAGTAACTTGCGTTTTTCAGGGGAGGACCAACACTATAGCCAACAGATAAATTATATTTAGACAATTTTTGCTGGAGCGTATTTAAGAATTACTATAAAACAGTAGCAGATGTTTCATCATACAAATCAAAGTCATGGATGACGTGAACATAACCCTCATTCATTATACGTTCAAAACAATCCCAGATTTGGTCTTTAAAAGCATCCTGCTCTTTTTCCCCCCTCTCAATGATGTCATCAAATCATACTTTATATCTTTGGAAGAGTACGAGCGGACGCCGGGTCCATTTGGTTCCACTTGTACACTCCCAGAGTTAGATGAACACTCGTGGTTTTAACCCATTTCGACCTGGGAACGATTCTGCAAATATCTTCTAAATCCTGACTATTTTCTTGAAAAAGCTATGTTTTTCTATGTCAGTCGTTCTCAAACACTTTCATGTCACTTTTCACGATTCTTCAAAAAATAGCAGACCTACAAGCTCGTAGCGTGGCGCGCTATGAGCTTGTAGATCTGCTATTTTTCAATAGCTAAAGCATTACATAATGCAACACCAAAAGGAACACAGGAGATATCTAATTAATCCATGTGTGTCTCCAGGTGATAGAGTTGTGTCGGCCGTCTGACTCTCGTCTGGAGCACGTGGACTTTGAGTGTCTGTTCTCCTCTCTGAGTCTGCGTCTGCTCCTGAGGGTCTTCGCCTCCTTGCTGCTGGAGCGGAGAGTCATCTTCACTGCCGACAAACTCAGGTACGTTTCAAAACCACTGTCCGTTCGGTTTATCTGTACATAACAACTCCCCTGTTTTTACTCCCAATTTAGTCGCTATGCAGGCAGTAGGTGCCCATACCCGAGGCGGGGTTGGTTGAAAGGGTCTCTAAACTACCTCCTGGTTGACTGGTTGAAATAACGTGTTCCTTCCACGCGCTACGTCCGGCCGGGGAAACTCACCCCTGTCAGGTGAAAAGAAGCATGGAAGGAAGCAGGAGGTCAGTCCGCTGCCCCCCCCCCCCCCCCCCAGGTTGGCAGAGGAAGTGTAGCGCCCTGGATTACATTAGATAATTGACACTTGGTGAAAAAAATGGGTTGCAAAATCGCGGGATAAAAATTATATGATACATGTGGATGTAATGATGCGTGTGGAGGAACACTCTGTTCCTCCCAGTTCCACACGCTCAATAGGCACCCTGGCCCAAAGCAACCTGTAGTAGTTGCTTGTGCGGTGACTCCCTGCCCGGCTTCCCACGGGTAATTGTGTTTGCTGGAACACCCGGGCCAAGCCGGAGAAACCCTGGTCTCCGTTGTGGTGGGAAGGAATTTGTTTTATCGCTTTGAGCCATGGCGACCCCATTTTGGGGCATGACATTTGAGTATTTATCACATAAAAGTCGTTTCAGACGGGGAGCGGGTGACGTAGGCGTTCTCACCTGGATCAGCGAAGCGTCTGCTCACGAGGGCCGTGGTACGCGCAGCAGGGGGGAAAAAACGCACCACAAACCAGGTCTAGTTGCCCGTGGGCACGTGCACAAATGAACATGCGGCGCGACAATTTCACGGGACCACACTTGCTTGCGTCAATGCCCCTAAACTTCTCTGCACGTCCAAAATAATCGCCCGCCTCTCATTGAAATTTAATTACCAAGGCCCGTCAGTCGCTTCCTCTCACAGCCACATCTATAAACCATAGTAAACTATAAAGGGCCGGGGTCGCAGATATTAATTTCTTTATCCTCAACTATGTGTTCAGAAGCTGAATTGTGCTGTCATGTCAGTACGCTAAGTTGGTTGGAGGCTGTGGTTCATGATTACGTCCGTACGGCTTAGCCGAAGGTCTTCTAGTTCTTCCAGTACAACAGGCAGACAGATAGACACACGTTTGACTATTGGAGGAGATGGAGCGTGTATTAAAGGAAGGAATGCTGTTGTGTTATACAGTATCCCAGGGAACAATCATTTCTTTCTCTGGAAAGTTGTCACAGATGCCAGAGCTAGAGAGCGAGAGAGAGAGAGATGAAATTAGGGCCTTTTTCGGAGCCTGCTCCAGAGCTGACATGTGTGCGCGTGGGCTGACGGCATCGCACCCACGCGACGCACTGAAAACTTTTAAACTCTCTACGCTGGTATTAATTACCACAGTCAGGGGCAGGAAGTGTAATTTGATGATCTTTCTTTCATTTATTTACTACCGAGGAGGCGCACCTGGTTCAGCTCGCAGCCTCTGCGGAAACGGTTATTGCGTCCCGATTTAGAACAAACACCACCCATCTTGATTTGAGTTAATAAGGCCCGTTTATACTTTGTCGTACGGCAGTGTCGCGTGGAAAATAGCCTTTGTGTGAGTGGTGTGAGCTTGTAGCGCCTAGCCTAGCCTAGGCTATATCTAAAGGTTAAAATGTATAATTTAGGGGCGTCCGCTGGCCTAGCGGTCCAGGCCCATGCCACATATAGTCTCTGGCCTGACAGTGTGTCGTGTGTCCGAGTCCCGTTCATGACGACCTTTGCTGCGTGTCTCTCCCCTTCTCTCACTCCCTCTTTCCTGTTTGTCTTCACTGTAACTATCAATAAAGGCACAAAAGCCAAAAAATAATAATAATAATCATTTATATTCATCTTTACCTGGTATCCTTTAGCAGTGGGTTTTCAACCCTTTCATATAAGGACCATTATTTATTTGCCATTTGAGCCACAGACCACCATGAGATTTAACTCTCAGACTCAATACTATATTTGTTGTCGTTTGATAAGACCTTTTTACCGTTGGATAAGATAACAATTATTCTGCATTCTCTAATTGTGTAGACTTATAGTAAAATAAGTAACGCAGAAGTGTAACAATAATTTAACTCACGAGAGCAAAACCTTTTACACGCTCAAGAGTTTAAAGATCTATATATTTGGTTACCAAGTCTTCCATTATTTAGCAGGGGACCACCTGGAACCCCCACAAGGACCAGTGGTGGTCTCCGGACCACTGGTGAAAACCACTATCCTATAGTTTATATAACCTACTGTAGTTTCAATTGACTCAATTTAGAGTTTAAACAACCAATAACCCACAGTATAGCATCAGTCTAAATGTTAGACTGATGCTAGGGTCTCGGTTTACCTGTGATCTAATTACTGAGGCATTATGTCTATGTATTTGATGTCTATGTATTTTTCTGTTTACCTTGTAAATCGGCTCTGGAAAAGAGCATCTGCTAAAGGCCTATTGTAGATTGTAGCTTGTCTATTTTCGGCAATTTAGAAAACGCATGAATTATGCTTTTCTCTCAGAACACATTTTTTGTCTCTGATCTCCCTTGTGTTTCTATTTACCCCTGTTGAAAAAGCTGATTCCGAAAACATTTTCTTTCTTTTTTTTTCTCTCGACTGAAGCATATCAACAGATTGTGCAGAGTGGCTGCACATTCTCCAACCGTGGAGTGGAAACTTGGCCTCTCCAATCACGTTTTGAATGAATTAACTGAAACCAGGCGCACACACGGGAGGCATTAAGTTAACGGTGTGGGGCGAGTGTGTTTGCCGCAGCTATATACTTTTTATAAGTGTTACATCACGTGCCTTTTAAAAAGATGCCTGTAGACATTCTTCTGCACAGTGAGCCCTGCTTTCCAAGAGCAGAGCAGACGCAAATTAATTGTTCTCATAATGTTCCAAGATTTGGTAATGGGTGGGATGGCATGGACCTCGACTGTTGTCGAGGAATCTTTTACCGCCATCTTGTGGTGTAACATGGGAATGCATTTGGATTGAAACGCTCATCCCATGGTTTTCTGTATTATGAAAGTACTTTGAAAGACTGAAATAAATATTGTATAAACCGGGAAAGCGTCTGTGTCATTTTAGCATTGTACAGTACATCAGCTATTTTTGAAAATTCATTAAATAATAATAATAATAATGAATTTTATTTACTAGTCCATACCCGGGGATATGCACACTCAAAGTATTTGCAGACTTTGGGTTATGTGCTGTGTATACTGTATGCATAATGTTTGAGAACCACTGCTCTGAAAGAACATTGGACAATGATGTTTGACAGTCAGCTATATTGTTGCTTATTGTAGAAGTGTTGACAGTTTAGCGTGCCTCTCACACGCGCGCACACATTTAGTACATAAATCGTCTGGAAACGTCATAAGGATTGGAACAGAGAGGTGCGTTCGTCTGTGGACGTCCTAGCGACGTCCAAACGACACGGGGCGAGATAAGAATATTCAGAATGATTCCTATTTGTTTTTTTGGCATTTCGCTTTTCGCTTGCCGTATGCTAACGCTCTGTGCAACTATTAGCTTGTCATTGACTCCCATGAATGACTCGTATCTCCTCATCCAGGGCGCTCTCCGTGGTGATAAATGGATCAATATGCTGGCGCTTCATTTCTGCTCCTCGTCCGTCTGTCCCGCAAAATATGAACGCTTTTTGGAAAGTAGCGGTCCATGTGTGGACAGGCTACCTGTCGCCGCGGTGCATGGTGAGATGTGTGCAAACCGTGTAGTTTATCAGGAGAAGACTACCAAACGATGCAACACGCACACACACAGTCAGCGGCGCCAAATTGTATAGGGCACAATTTGTTGTGTTGCAGCGCTAGCTAGAGGACGCATGCCAGTGGGGTAACGGTGAGAACGGTGGCCTGTGATGCAGGTGTCGCCAAGGGACGCAGGTGTGTGAGGGTGCGAGGTGAATTCACTAATAAATTAATGTTGCATCCTTTGGTATTCTTCTCCTGATAAACTACACGGTTTGCACACATCTCACCATGCCCAACGGCGACAGGTAGCCTGTCCACACATGGACCGCTACTTTGCATTCATATTCATGTCATATTGACAGTGCAAGACCCATTTGTGCATTTTTTAATCCACTAATAAATTCATTATAAATCAGTAATGTGTGAAAGTGGAAAAAGGGCTCCAGGAAGACCTCCATATAATTCTGGTCCATGCCTGTGTGTGAAAAGTGGGAGTGATTGGGCCAGGCAAGGTTGAGAGAAAGCGCTGTCAGGGACATTCAGACAGACAGACAGACATTTGCTGAATTTTAGTATGATATGATAATGCACCACTTTTCATTCACAGGGAATCTCAGAGTGCTAAAGTGTGAGAACTACTGATTTAGAAGGCATTTGTAGAATTGTACGGGAACCCCTTTTGGTGTTTTAAGCATTATATTATACTTTAAAAATAGCAGATCTACAAGCTCATAGCGCACTCGGTGCCGTGCTATGAGCTTGTAGATTTGCTATTTTTTTTAAATCGTGAAAATGTGGCGCAAATTTGGAATATATATTCTTTCAGAGCGAACATTTTTAGCTCAAATCTTTGCTTCTGGGGGAATAACCCCCAGGAATCCCTGGAATAACAACGATTTTGTCATGTAGTCGAACATGAGCGTGGTTATTAATACAATCATAATCTCTCTCTCTCTCTCTGCAGTACGTTGTCTCAGTGCTGCCACGCGGTGGTGGCCCTGCTGTACCCGTTCACCTGGCAGCACACCTACATCCCCGTCCTCCCGCCCTCCATGATTGACATCGTCTGCACCCCCACCCCGTTCATCGTGGGCCTGCTCTCCAGCTCTCTGCCACGGCTCAAAGAGCTGCCCATTGAAGAGGTGACACCTCATGCGCCCCTGCGTGTGTGTGTGTGTGTGTGTGTGTGTGTGTGTGTACTTGTATTGTAGTAGGATTTGAGAAAACATATTTGTGAGGGAAATAATAAATTGGGCATATTTTAACTTTTCGTGTTTTTACGGCGCAAAGCGACACATTTTTAGCTTGTCGATCTGACACTTTTGCTATGTTTTTATTTTAATCCTGAAAAGTGACAGTTTTGCACATAATGGTTTCTTTCCACGCGACAGAGACGGAATTTTCTTTATAAGGTCATCATTGTGGAGTAAAACTGGGCTGAGATAACAGGATTAAGAAAAAATCACACATACAGGATAATCTGCTAATATTCTCTTATCAGATTATTTAAGATTTTAAAACCATGGCCCATCACACACTACTACCAGATTTTATTGAAATTATCGTGCTTGCCCGGACGCGACATATCGCATCATATCAACTCAGGGGATCACATGCCAAAGTAACAGGTGTTAGTGACGGACAGAGCCGTTTACCCACTGTGAACTCCGGGACTCCGGTCAACCATATGGGTTTAAGTGGTTAAACCTAGTAGTGACAAGTGGTTGTTGTTCCACATATCTATAAGTAGCCTACTGTCCAACAAACCACAGTAGGATTCACATCTGTCTCCTTCTTAGGCTGTCTTTGCGATTCCTTCCGCACCGCTCGACTCAGACAATATTAATACCAAAACATTTGAAAATGACCATGACAGACAGCCCCGAACGTCCTGTGAACAAAACGGGAAGCTTAAGATTTGGATCTTTGAATCACGCACTCAGACGATCATCTTGTAGATCAGCTATTTTCGGCTTCAAGCTTAGAGGTAAAAATGGTCAAAATAGCCTTCAGAAAATCCCCCGTCCTAAGGTGTGTGTGTGTGTGTGTGTGTGTGTGTGTGTGTGTGTGTGTGTGTGTGTGTGTGTGTGTGTGTGTGTGTGTGTGTGTGTGTGTGTGTGTGTGTGTGTGTGTGTGTGTGTGTGTGTGTGTGTGTGTGTGTGTGTGTGTGTGTGTGTGTGTGTGTGTGTGTGTGTGTGTGCGCGCTTCATAGCACTACATGCTACTCTTGCCACTGGCTCTTTCCTCCATCAAACAATGGTTCCAGGAAATGACATTATTTTCCCTCTGCTCTTCAGGAAATGACATCATTATCCCTCTGCTCTTCCCTCAGGTCCTGGTGGTCGACCTCGGCAACAGCCGCTTCCTGCGACAGGTAGGCTACTGTACATAGTACTATAGGCTACTGTACTCTTTACATAGTAACTATAGGCTACTGTACGATCCCTACATAGTAACGTAATAGAGCGTCGCAGTCCCGCCCCATACCAGGGCCCAGGAAATCATTCCCCGTTCATTTTCCTCATAGACTTTTCAAAAAGTATTTTTTTACCTTTTAAGCCTCGTACTAAGCCAACTCGAGTTGTGACAAATCATGACAAACACAATTTTTTGGGCCGAACAAATAATTAGAAAGAAGAAACAGACGGCAGGTTACTACACTTTCTTTTGTTGTTTTTCTTCTTTGTAATTATTTGTTTGGTCCAAAATATTGTGTTTGTTGTCATGAGTTGTCACAACTCGAGTTGGCTTTGCCTGCGGCATAACTGTCTTTAAATAAATCGTTTTTGAAATGTCTATGTCTATGTCTAAGGCATATACTTTTGAATTCTTAGAATACTTTAAATTTAAAGCAAGTACTACAGTGCTTTAACTCAAGTGCAGTACAAAACTACAAATCTTCCAGACCAACTTTCACCTAGTAATATATTGGACCAGGAGTCTCTATACTTTGGGCACTGCATGCGGTGTCCATATTGTTGACATCTGTCTCTGTGTCTCTGCAGCTGGATGATGAAGACTCCATTCTGCCTCATAAGCTGCAGGCCGCCCTGGAACATGTGTTGGACAAGCGCAGGGAGCTGGCCAACGACAAAGGAGACATCATCCCTAATGGTGAGGAACCGTCGGCTGGAAACCTCATATTATGTCCAAAACTGTTTAGTCCGGGAATTTTGTCTGAACGTGGTTTCGTCAGATAACGTTTTTTTTCTCAACTGATTCTTGTAGCTTGGGGTCACCTCTTAAGAATTCAAGAGGGTGCCCAGTGATATCCCTTGAGCATGCATGCGTGCCTTTTGTTATAAACCCCTTAATGCCCGAAACATTAAAAATCCACCCAAAATAGAGTTCTATTTCGTCCCTGCTGACCGCCAGAGGCGGTGCTTTAAGCACTGAATACGTCCCTTCGCGCATGCGCAGTCGAGTATTTATACCAACAATGTCAATTTTGACCCCGTGATGACCCCCGGAGTAGTCTATAACTTCCGGCAGTCACCTGGGGCTCAGTCCCTAATTTCTTCTCGCTGCGCAAGTTGTACACAGTACAGAGTTCTACAGCAGAATTGAACTGCATTGTTACAGAACTATTGAGTTGCTGGTAGTCCCGTGACCATTATTGGTCGGAGTAGCGACGCGCGTTCGCCCTCCAGGAACTGCGACTCTTCTTTACATCTTCTTTTCCCCGTGGGAACGAACAAAAAAAAGGTAAGCAAACAACCCCTGTGCGCATAGGCTGCGTGCGCGCTGCTTCCCTGCCACACACACGGTTGCGTGCTACGATCGGTGACCTGATAGCGTCCCGTTCAGCACTAGTCAAAGCTGAACGGATAAGTTCGGGTCTCTTTGCCAGCTTACACTGTTTGATTCCCATGCATGCATTTAATTGAATTGTATGCTATGCTGCAGTGCTAGTGACGGCAAGCGTAGCGCTGCCCGCTCCCAGCACGTTAGCCGACATTGCTAAATTGCTATTGTTTATTGTTTAGTTTTCTGTTTAGCCCGTGTCTGCGACGCGGCACGCCGCAGCACGGTGCAACTCGAGTAACACTCATTCTGTGTACTGTAGTGTACTTATTTAATGATACTATTAAGCTTATAGTTTAAGTTTGGCGTATCTTGGAGGGTACTTCAGTAACCCCGGATATGTGAATTAGCTTGACTGATTTGGTCGTCACTGTTTTTCAAGAGTGTACTTTAATTTCGGCATAGAGTCACTGCCTCTTTATAGGTTGTTGTTTGTTAAATTAGATATATGTAACTATACGTTGTATTATTATTATTATTATATACTAATTAATAATATAATATTGATAGTATATATTAATATAATAATAATTATATATTATATATATTATATTATTATTATATACTGTATATAATTATATATTATATATATTGTATTATTGTTATATACTATATATAATTATATATTATATATACTGTTCTATCGCTGTTAAAGCACCCCTTAGCCGGCATAGGTGGCGTGCGCGCCCCCTTCCTCCAGCTAAGCGGCCTTTAGCACAGCCAACAGTAGCCTCTGCTGGCACAGGCAGCGTCTGCGCTCCCTCCCTCCAGCATACGGCTCCACCCCTAGCAACCACTAGCGTCCGCGCTCTGGGCTACATCTGTGGGTTACCGATGGACGAACCCTGCCACCACCTGTGCACCTCCTGTCAGGCTCCTCTGCGGCCAGAGGATGGGCATGACCTCTGCCCTGGGTGTCTTGGCCCCCAACATCTGAGGGAGGCACTCGGTGACAACCCATGCATGAACTGCACCATCATGCCCCGGGAGGTGAGGATAGCCAGGTTGGCACAGGTGGAGAAGGTGGACGGTGAGCTTCCCCCATTGGGCATGCTAACTCAACGCCAGACCAGGGCTTCCAAGCGTCGATCCACCACACCTGCTACCTCGACCCCTGCTTCCAAGAGAAGGGCGGGGCCTGACCATAGGCTAACATCTAAGGTCGACCAGATGTCTGCCGACCTGGCCCTAATGAGGGCCATGTTCATGGCCCGTCAGCCCGAGACCCAGCCGGAGGACGTAGAACCACCTACTCCGCCGATGCCACACCTGATCCCTGAGGGTCAGGACCCGGACACACTGTCCCTGGCGGCCTCAGCCACCCACTTCCACGACTATGACGAAAGTGAGGCGGATGGGGCAGAGGCGGCTTCCGAGGCCTCTGAGCAGGGCTCGTACTCATCAGCCCAGACCGGTCTGACTGAGACAGCTGGCGGCTCCATGAGGGCCGCCCTGTACATGGCTCTTGATCATCAGGGCCTGGCTGGACCGCAGCAGGCGGAGGCAGCCCCGTCAAGCCGTTTTTTCAAGAACAAGCCAGCCCCCTCTAGCTTTACCGTTCCTCACTCAGAGGACTTCCTGAAGGAGCTACACACTTGCTGGAGAGACTCGAAGGCTTGCTCTCGTCTCTCTGCCGATGGGCGTATGCTCGCGGCCATGGACAACCCGGAAGGAGTCGGCCTGCAGCGCATGCCGGCTGTGGAGCCCTGCATCGCTTCCTTAGTTGTCGACCCCGACGAGGCGCTACGGCAGGACACCAGGTGCCCCCGACCCCAGTGCAGGACCACCGACGACCTCCTCATAAGGGCTTATGATGCAGGAGCCCGTGCCGGGAGGATCTCCAACTCCCTGTCACACCTCATGCTCGCCCTCTCTGCATCTCTGCAGGCGAACAACGCGAGCGCAGAGCCCGCAGACGCCAACACCCTCTGCGACGCATCACTGGAGGCATTCGGCCTCATGTCAAGAGAGCTGGGACGGATGATGTCCACTCTCGTTCAGGCGCGGCGCCAAGTCTGGCTCTCTCAGGCCAACCTGACTGAGAAGACCAGGGCAACCCTGCGCGGTCTTCCAGTGGTGCCGGGAGCGATATTCGGCCCAGCTGCGCGGGAAGCGCTGGACCGCACAATCCGGGCCAGGGCGGACAAGGAGCAGCTGTCAAGCCTGAGGCGACAGCGCATGCCTCCCCCAGAGGGACCTCCCAACAGGAGCAGAGGACCCTCGGCCGCCACCCGAGCTCGCCTGCCACAGGCCCCCACTTGGGGCCAGCGCACTTCCCAGCGGACTGAACAGAGGCAGGGCCATAACCCTGGCCGGCCCTCTACTAGGCAGTTTCGTGCCCCGGGCCCTGGCGGACCCCCCCCCAGGGCCCCTAGGGGCCGGGGGGGCAGACGCTGAGACCACACGGCCGGCCGTCGGATACTTTACACCTCAGCAGCTCAGGTACTGGGCTGCTCAAGCTTCGGACACGTGGGTGATTGCCACCTTAACCCACGGGTACAAGCTTCAGTTCCGACGCCGGCCCCCCACAGCCGGCCGGGTCAGAATGACCACTATAGCCGACCCGGCAAAGGCCCTTGCCCTAGACCAGGAGCTGTCCACCCTCCTGGCCAAGGGCGCCATCGAAGCAGTAGACCCCCGGGAGCACCCCAGGGGGTTCTACTCAACATACTTCCTAGTGCCAAAGAAGACAGGCGGTTTTCGCCCCGTCTTAGACCTGAGGGTGCTAAACAAATACATGAAGGTCATTCCGTTCCACATGTTGACCTCAAGGGACGTCCTGCAATCCATCGCCCACAGGGAATGGTTCACATCAGTGGACCTAAAGGACGCATATTTTCATGTCCCCATTGCTCGGCAACACCGCCAGTTCCTGCGGTTTGCCTATCGAGGCCGCCACTGGCAGTTCAGAGTGCTGCCGTTCGGGCTCTCCCTCTCTCCGAGAGTATTCACGAGGTGTGTGGCAGCGGCGCTGGCGCCTCTCCAATCACAGGGCGTCAAGATCCTGCCATACCTCGACGACTGGCTGATCTGCGCGCCATCCCAGGCGCTGGTAGCCGAGGACACAGCACGTCTCCTGTCCCATGCAGCCCGGCTGGGGTTAAAGGTAAATGTGGGAAAAAGTTGCCTGATCCCATCCCAAACCACAACATTTATTGGTCTGGCGTTACACACCAGAACGATGAAAGCCTGTCCGTCCTCACGCCGGGCGGACGACATTATAAAGTTTCTTCCCATGTTCCGGAGAGGCAGTCGGCTGTCGTTCATCACATTCCTCCGCCTCTTGGGCAAACTGACGTCCGTGGCGGCCGTTGTCCCCCTGGGTTTGCTGCGACTGCGCCCCCTGCAGAGGTGGCTGAACAGTTTTCAGTTGGACGCCGAGCGACACAGACACAAGAAGATAACCGTGTCACAACAGTGTCTACTCGCCCTAGCCCCATGGAGAGACAGGGCGTACCTGTCGAGTGGGGTCCCTATGGGGTCCATTCCCTCTCGCAGGGAGATCGTCACCACCGACGCTTGCCCCCTGGGCTGGGGTGCGGTGTGGCAGAGCAGGACAGCTCGCAACCAGTGGTCGGCGGAAGATCGCCAAGACCACATAAACGTGCTGGAGCTACGTGCGGTGCACATGGCCCTACAACGCTTCCTGCCATACTTGAGAGGCAGGCACATACTCATACGGTCAGACAACACCTCAACCGTATTCCACATAAATCACCAGGGCGGAACCAAGTCTGCACGACTGCTAGAGGTGTCCACAGACCTGCTGACGTGGGCGGCCCCCCGTCTCACCAGCCTACGGGCGGTGCACATACCAGGGGAGCGGAACCACCTCGCAGACTTCCTCTCCCGCCAGAAGCCCCCGTCAGGGGAATGGCGCCTCCATCCAGAGGTGGTGCACACCATCTGGGCCCGCTTCGGGAGAGCACAGGTGGACCTCTCCGCTTCAGGGGAGTCAACCCACTGCCCTCGCTGGTTTTCCCTAGCGGAAACCGTCAGTCCTCTAGGCCTGGACGCACTGGCGCACCCCTGGCCACAGGAGCTGCTCTATGCATTTCCACCACTTCCTCTGGTACGTTCAGTTCTCCAGAGGGTCGTTCAGGAGGGTCACACCATCCTGCTGGTGGCCCCTTTCTGGCCAGGGAGGACATGGTTCCCCCTGCTCCACAGCCTCTGTCACGGAACGCCTTGGCGCCTCCCCGACAGGAGGGACCTACTGTCGCAGCTGGGAGGCCGGATCTGGCACCCATGCCCACAACGCCTCCAGCTGTGCGTCTGGCCGCTCAGGGGCCGGAGCCACTGCTGAGCAGCCCGGTGAGACACACCATACTGAACGCCAGAGCGCCGTCCACCAGGCTACAGTACGAGAACAGGTGGAAGCTGTTTTCCAGCTGGTGTAGGGATCTGGGCGAAGACCCAGTACACTGCCCTGTACCCAAAATCCTGGAGTTCCTACAATCTCTACTAGGTAAGGGCCGGTCCCCCTCTACCTTGAAGGTTTACGTGGCAGCAATATCCTGCCGCCATGTGGCAATTAACGACCGCACAGTAGGGAGCCACAACCTGGTGTCCCTCTTCCTGAGAGGGGCTCGGAGGTTGCATCCCCCGAGAGCTCCGAGGGCTCCGTTATGGGACCTTAACCGGGTACTGGACGCCCTGTGCGGGCCTCCCTTCGAACCCTTGGCACAGGCCGAGCTGAAGTGGGCGTCATACAAGACATCCCTTCTCCTGGCCATTACATCGGCAAAGCGCGTCAGTGAACTGCACGCTCTGTCAGTCAGTGAAACATGTCTGAGGTGGAACGCAGACGGCTCGGGGGTCACGCTGTGGCCAAACATAGCATTCCTCCCGAAGGTGCTGTCGCAGGCTCACCTCAACCAGCCTATCAGGCTGGCTCGATTTAACCCCCCACCTGGAGAGGGGACAGACAAACTGGAGCTGTTGTGCCCAGTCCGGGCTCTGAGAGCCTACATTGAAGCTACTGCACGCATCAGGCGGGCAGAGCAGCTATTCCTTTGCCATAGTGGCGTGAACAAAGGCGGCGCTCTCTCCAAGCAGCGCCTGTCCCACTGGATTGTAGACACAATCAGCCACGCCTATGAGGTAAGTAACCTCCCCGTACCATCGGGTGTACGGTGCCACTCTACAAGGAGCATTTCCACATCGTGGGCTGCCATGAGAGGGGTGCCCTTGGAGGACATTTGTGCCGCCGCCTCATGGGCTTCGGCAGGCACTTTCTCAAGATTCTACAGGGTGAATGTGGCCACTCCCCACCCATTGGACGTGGTCCTCTTCCCCGAATCCTCCGGTTCTACCCTTTGAGGTTTGTAATCAGGATTCCTCGTGACTTGTCTGGTATAAGTCATTCAGTGCTTAAAGCACCGCCTCTGGCGGTCAGCAGGGACGAAATAGAACGATAGTTACGTATGTAACTACGGTTCTATGAGTCCTGAATGACCGCCAGAGGCACTCTTGTCACTCAGAATCCTCGTGTTCTCGCGAGAAGATTCTGTAGGGACTGAGCCCCAGGTGACTGCCGGAAGTTATAGACTACTCCGGGGGTCATCACGGGGTCAAAATTGACATTGTTGGTATAAATACTCGACTGCGCATGCGTGAAGGGACGTATTCAGTGCTTAAAGCACCGCCTCTGGCGGTCATTCAGGACTCATAGAACCGTAGTTACATACGTAACTATCGTTTTATGGTTGCATCAAACTTGATGAATGAATTTACAATGTATTTGATTTATGAGTAATTTATGAGTAATGCATTGTTAATTAAATAATGTAAATTAACCCATTCATGCCCGAAAACCCCAACTTCTATCAAATATATTGTTTGATATTTTGTTTATGCACAATAATCACGTCCAATGTATCAAATCTGCTTTCTACAATCCGTGTTAGTGAAACTGTAGCATATTTCTACATATTTCACAAAAATAGGGTTGTGAGATTTCGTGCAAACCATCAAATTAAAAAATTAAAATGTTCATACATACATTAATGTACATAGGCCACATATGGCATACATGTGGTCCTGTTCAATGTTTTGAATTTATAGAATACTTTAAATAATACAGGTCTATAGAACACAAATATTATTCCACCAAAATTAATAAACATGGTCAGCTAAATAAAGCATTATTAACCCATTCTGACCTGAGATCAGATTCATACGAGGTTTCCACTGGACACACACTGGTACTGATCAACCCATTCTGACCTGAGATCAGATTCTAAAAAATGTCAGTCGTTCTTCGATTTTTCAAAAATAGCAGACCTACAAGCTCGTAGCGCGCCACTCGGTGGCGCGCTATGAGCTTGTAGATCTGCTATTTTTCAATAGCTAAAGCATAACATGATGCTAAACACCAAAATGGGTGCCCGGTCAGAATGGGTTAAATCATTACAGCTATGAATATTATCAATTCATCGCTGTAGGCTACAGATTATAACCACAATTCATACATTTGTAACTTTTTCCTGCCTCGATGATTTTGTTATATTGATATATTGTATATTACAGTAGGTTCACTATTAGCTGAAAGTTAGGTTTTCTGTGACTGTCTTTGCCAAGATGTTGAATGGGAAAGAAGTTCCTTCCAACGTGCCCTGCAGTTAATGGCTAAGCATGGAGGCGTGAATGTCATCCAAAGACTAGTACTATCATCTTCCAAATTAGGCATTTCTGCCTTTGAAGGAAAGAATATAGAATATAGAATTAAACATAAAGGTTTTCTACGGGTTTGTAGCTGTTCTTGGGTTTGTGATGTGTCCCCGACATGGCATGATAATTGCTGAAAGCTACAATCGGGTTCCGTGTTCTGGGCTAGTGTCGTTCACTGATTGGAGACGGGAGATGACTTCAGCTTTTTCTGTTATGCTGATTGGCTGAAGAGGTTGTCTGTTAACGCTGTAGTCCCGTAACCAGAGTCCAGAGTCTAGACTCCACTCGCATGAATGGAAATACGATTTTCATGAGTGGTTACAAGGCCACGAAATTCTTTGACGTCACTTGTTTGACGTTCGAAAAATAATTTCTCTCTCTCCCTCCACCTCAACTCCAACCCCCACACTGGGTCGGTTAGAGAGATTAGAGGGACATTGTTGAGAAATGAACCTTGACAGGGCTGCAATGTTGGATACAGCGTAAAACCAAGCAGCAGGTGCTTGACACCAGGTCTGTTATTAAGCTCAGCTGTCATTCAATATACTGAAATAACATACTTGACCATTGACCAAGCAGAATCACAATCAGAAGAATTTTCAGAAGCATTCAAATTTTGAATAGGTGTTCCATCATGCTCGTTCGAAGCACAGCTGGATGCCTACTTCAACTAATTGCTTCCCTGAAACGACCGGTTGTATAATGACTCACTCCTGCTGTAATGGGTTAAAAAATGGTTACATAATTACAATACTTAAACCTAGTCATCTTAATAAGGGTACATTTGAACCCCTGGTGGTCCTGGCTCCTGGGACCTGAGCTTGAGAGACAGTGGTTTAGAATTGAACAGTGAACGTGAGGACCACTGTTCCTCCATCTCTCCATAGTTGGGCAAGACTGTCATCGTCATCTACAATTCTACAGTATATCGTCTCTGTTGGTTGGAAACCTTAACTGTTACTTTTCATGATTCAAGCAGATCGACAAGCTCGAAACGTGTCGCTTGCAGATCTGCTACTTTTGATGCTTTTGTGTGACACTTGAATGTAGTATGATCAAGTAGGATGTTCATTTATGAAAGAAAACACAAAAAGTTAGAATATGGAGATAAAATGTTCCTGTCGCAACGATTATGATGACAGAGATCCAGCCGTGCTGCTATTGGACTCCATCATGTTTAATGTCAGAGATATGGCCTGGAACAAACTGGAACTTCAAGGCAGCAGGGACCAATAGCCCCCTCTAGTGTTGCAGATGCAGACACATAATAAATCCCAGGCAGAGGGTCTACACTGATTGTGACTGCATGGGACCACCATCCTCAATCAACCTGGGGAGGGTGCCACTGTTTTGTCGGGTGGACTGGGGATATGGATTAAGATTAGTTTTTGTTGTTCTTGAGTTGAGTCTAGGTGAGACATCACATGACCTTTGACCCGATCTAAATGTCTCAATAGAAGAGCAGGGAGACTAAATACAACCATTGTATTACTCTACCATACAGATTGATCAAGATTTTATTTTATTCATTTAAAAAGTATATTTGGAATCGACGCACAAGCCTCCTCAAATGACCACTGATAATGATGATATGTCTTCATATGATATCACACAAATACAGTACATTCACGGACCACCGGTTGAAAACCCCTGGGGTGTTTTAAGCTGAACCTGAGTATGTTTTGAATTGTCTTCACTGGGAGTGTCTTTACACTATGATGGAAACACCAGCAGCAACACGAGGCACTGAGGGTCCATTTTGCCGACGTGTCACATCTGGCATTTTATCTACTTTTGCTGGTTTTTAATTTGAATCCCAAAAAATTACTCTTTTGGACATACAAGGTTTCCAGAGATCGGGTGGGTGTGTGTATGTTGTAATAATCTGTGGGGTGTACGAATCGGTCATAATGTACACTTTCCTTTATAAGCAAATGTTATATATATATTAAAAAATCCCAGGGCCATAACCAAAACCGTGACTCTTTCACCCCTCCCTTCCAACCCAGACCTTTGCTCGATGAGCACAGTGGTGTCGGAGGCCTTCGTGCGATTCTTCGTGGAGATGGTGGGCCACTACTCGCTCTTCATGGGCGGAGGAGAACGAGAGGACGAGTCGACCACCTCGCCGTCCTCTCCCGTCCCCTCCTCCTCCTCCTCCTCCTCCTCCTCTCCCTCCTGCTCGTTCCAGCGAGAAGCCTTCCGCAAGGCGGTGACCTCCAAGTCACTGCGGAGGTTCCTGGAGGTGTTCATGGAGACCCAGATGTTCACCGGCTTCACCCACGAGAGGGAGCTACGCAAGCAGGGGCTCAGAGGTGCGTGGCGGTGGGAGGCCATGCGTGGTGGTGGTCCTATAGAGAAGTGGTTCTCAAACCTTTTCATGCCAAGGACCCCTAATTGAAAAACACAGACTATTAATTGTATTAAACATTAAACATCAAATTGGAACACTCTAAATTTTAAGTTGCTAAATGGGTTTTTCTCTGCTGATTGAAGAACGCTTCGCATCACAATGCAAAGCTTGTAGACTCAGTGTTTTGCGTGACACTGTAGTTGTAGTATGACAAAGTATGGCATTAATAAAAGTAACAACAACATTGCCCAGTATCCAAATATGGGGCGGGTTTATCACCAGTGGCATTTTTATTTTTATTCACCCATTGGAAATGCTCGTTCCACGCAGAGATTCCAGACTAATATCTATGCATATATTAGTCTGGCCATGCTAGGTTTAGTAAGCTGTGTTATTGTATGTTGTGTGCAGGTCTGTTCGAGGTGAGGGCACAGGAGTATCTGGACTCTTTACCTGGAAGTGAACAGCGAGGCGTCAACAAGTTTCTCAAGGGACTAGGTAAGGGTTATGCCTAAAATAATTAGCCTAATTGATGCTCACAAAGGTGTCGCTTGCTGATAATATGATTTTCATCATACTGTATATCATTATATTTATTGTATGTTTATTATATAATCAATTTTAGGGCCATTAAAGGCTCTCTAGTCAGTAGTAGATAGAATTGTATATAGCCTGTGTAGAATGGTCAATGAGAGACACAGGACACCATGAATATGTCATGTGTAGGGCTGGGTTTGCTGACCAGTCCTATATAACCCTTGAACTTACTACTGTAGCTCACATTAGATAACAACATTCTTAAAAGTATTATTTGAATTATTCCCTTTATTACATACACATCAATGTAGAACAACTGAACAACATCCTTATACTTGCCGACAGGTTTTGGGCACGCACATTTATTTATTTAAATATTTATTTGACAGGACAATACAAAGAAAACTATGTACTGTATCACAAGTTATGAAAACATGAAACCGTTGCATTGTCAATGCGGTTTGCAATTCACCAATCCCCTTGTGGTGACACTATTGGTGCTTGTCTTTGTCACATAAGGACAGAGTACAGCTGGGGCAAGATCACAAACACATTTAGAAGAAATCAATTTGATGAATGAAAAGTTAATAAAACATGTTGTAAAAGCATGTTGTATTTCCTGAGAATTATGCAATGGTGCCATTTAATTAATTTGATTTTATCCATTATTTTCAGTGCTTGATTGTAAGTGATGTGTAGATGACTGTGAAGCATGGTTCCAAATAGTAACAATAGACAGTATACGGTTTAACTGGCTCTTCTGTAAGCATGTCTTAATCGTACTTGATCCCCATGACTTTATTGTGTTCATTTCCAGGAAACAAGATGAAATTTCTGTCCAAAAAATGACTCTTTCGGCTAATGACCCCAATCATGCGAATGAAAAGCATGGGGCGGATGGTACCCTGCAAGAAGAGGACTTACACTTGACCTGGACGTCTAAAAAGTGGAGATGGAAGATGAGTGTGCATTCGTGCACACCGCATTGAGCGAGAAAACCCCTAAAAAGGAACTGGACTGGAGTGCTTATGTGAGCAGGAAGGACTTGGGGTCAGTGTTTAGGTGGATTAGCTCCCATGCAGCGATGATGCTAGCCGAGCGTTCTGGATGCATTCCATCAGGGTTGCGTGGGGTTTAAATGCAACTGGGACCAAACAACTCCTCTCACATGGAACAAAGACACCACAGAACCAACCGCAGTTTCTTCGTCATGGCCACACTTCATATCCTGACATGTGGCCCTGCGGAACTGTACTTAGCCCTGGTTGCTTTGTGAGAGGAGTGTGCGTTTGTTGTATAGTTTATGTCGGGCCCTAATGTGTACATTAATGTATAGCACGGTATGAGTCTGATGAACCTGGAACGATGTTCTCTGTTTCTGTCACTGACAAAATGACCTTTCACTGAAGATGTTGCCATGCAGCCAAACAACAGGTTCCACTTTTGTGTACAATACTCTTTAATACATTCCAAGTTTTTTCCATAGAAACTGTAGTACAACTTCTTCTTCAACAGGAGGCTTTTTAAGTTAATTTATATACTTTTAGATAAACGTAACCTCTTTTTCTCTCTTCCTCAAGTAAGCGCAAAGGAAATGTATAGTTTTTAATAGGCTTTATTTAACAGAGTCCTATTCAAACTTGTTTGTAGACCACTCTAGGTTGTCGGGTATATGTACCACTGTGATACGTATGTGCGTTTCCCTAAAATGAGAGGGAATGCCAAAAGTGAGGACATTGAATAAATGAATGGATAAGTAGAGAGCCTTAGCCACTTAAACCCTATATATACTTTGTTAACTGGGGTCCCTCAGGGTTCTATCTTTGTCACCCCCCCCCCCTCACACACACACACACACACACACACACGAAAAACAGCTGATCTACAAGCTCACAACACATTGTATTGCGACGCTTTCTGAGCGTGTAGATCTGCCGTTTATACGTTTATATTAAATATTTGCCTTATTACGACATGTCCAGAATAGGGATGCTAGGGTTGAAGTGGTTAACAGCAGTATCAGTGTGAATGCACGCTTCTCTTGGGTTGCTCTGTAAAGCCTCAGTTGTACGTAGTTGCGTGTTGGTTTCGTGCTCAGTAAATAGCAGATCTACGAGCTCAGCTCACAACTCGTCACGAATGAATGTGACACGCTGTGGGCTTGTAGATCTGCTATTCGCGGCATGCAACGCCAGCGTGCCGCTAAGTGTGAATCGAGCTTAAGAGTTTGGTCTGAGGAATGGAGGTGTTAAAGCATTTAAATATGTCAGGCCCAATCCTTATCAATGTGCTTCTAAAAGACACCACTAGTTTTTGCCTAAAACTTGATTGAGAATGCAATAAAACTGTATAAATAAAGTGATTTTTAATTAACTGTGTCTGAATTATTGCGCTTTGACTAGAATTTGAGTTCATGCTTTTGTTTTAGTTCAGTAAAATGACAAATGTGATACTTAGGACAGGATCATAGAACAGGGTCATATACATTGTGCAATACCGTTCATATCCACTAGAATGCTCTGTTACATAGTTCATTCCATCCAACACAGGGCTTGTATTGTCTACTATCACTCCGCATACACTTGACTACAGGCTTCTGTAATGAATTGCACAACAAGTCCAGGAATATCATTATTGCTTTCTGCAACAAACCATTGATAGGTTAAGCAATTTACGGACAAATTAAATTGAAACCTGCCTGGCAGGTGGATCTGAGAACTCTCACCAATAATGTTGAATCTAGTCTGGCAGACAAAACCTTATGATTGTTGGACTGTGGACACCTGCTCATTCAATGTGCTTCAACTTGGCAATGTCATTGTCGGCCACTTCCACAGTTTTGGGATGCATGTAAGTGGGCCATGTTATTCAGATGTATTAAATAATAAAACGATTCAAAAATGTTCTAAATAATTGAAAACTTTAAGTAATCGTTGATGATCTTACTGTGTTTTACACAAATCTACCAAAAATAAATATAAATAGACCTGAACTCAAGTTCAGTGCATACTGTATGATCTCCATATCTGTGGGAGAGGAGGACACAAAACTAAAGCTATTCTTAGCCCCTGCAGTACAAGGATGGTTTGTCTCTTGTCCCTCCTTCCAATGACAATCCCAACTCCCAAGCAGCTTCTTTTCCCTTTTTTTCCATTCTTCCCCACTTGATGTGATGTGATTTCCCTTTCCCCCACCTTCCCACCATGTCTCTGCATGGTTCTTTTCCTTTTCGGAGGTGGGTCCGCCTCCCCCCTCGGGCCCCCCTCCCCGCCCTTCATTACGTGTTGACCGGTCAGTCAGACGTGCCTCCCTGCTTGACCCCCCTCCCTCCCTCCCTCTCTCTCTCTCCCTCTCTCCCTCTCTCTCTCTCTCTCTCTCTCTCTCTCTCTCTCTCTCTCTCTCTCTTTCTCCCTCTCTCCCTCTCTCTCTCTTCCTCAGTGCCTGCATGTCATACCACGGGCTAATTCCTGAAATTCCAGCCTTCCTTGCTCGCGCTTCAAACGACTCGGTCAGAGAGAGGTGACCCAAAAAATAATAACGATACAAGATATTCTTTAATAAATTCATTTCTTCCTAGAGTTTTATTCCACCTGCAGTTCCAAAATAAAGCCCCCGGTGGTCCTTGACTGTGCAGTGTGTCAGCTAAAGCTTCTCAACACAGGTAAGTTTGCTGGACTTTTCTCACAATATTATGAAGTCATGACTCATGTTCATTGTGGAGGAAAAAAAAAGAAAAAGCGACGCGTCTTGCATGTAACTTTCAGTTTGAGGAAACTCTTGTCGACATTTTTTAACGCCGCTGGCCTGGCAGCAATATTTCAGAGTAATTTCTTACACGCGCGGATCGGAGGTAGAATTCTTGGAATATCTGGCATTTTGGGGGGAAATTCCTACATTTCTTTTTTTTTATTCCAGCGCTGCCTGCCTGTAATCAGACTTCCTGCGCTCCCAGCTGGGGAACTTTTCCCAAACTAATAACATGCAGTCGTTCATCTTCATGAGCGCTTCTATTATGAGTTATAGGCTAATAGGCTATGGTTTAATTCAGAAGACTGGGGATTATTATACCGACCTGACTGCTATCATTTAGTGTTTTCGGTGACGTTTTCTCGCAAGTGTATGCAACCTAGAAGTGATTTCGCACCATTGTGCGAGGAGCCAGCATTCACTGCCAAGAACAGTCAGTTTCACAAAATAAATTGTAATAGCCTATTTTGGGGACCGTTTTACTGTGAAAACAATTAGAGAACTGTCAAAACAAAACAGAACACTGATATGTATGACTAAAATGTTACAAATTATTTGAACTAATTAGCCTACTAATAAAATATTGTTGGTGTTATTGCTGGGATTCTGCATGACTGAACAGCTTACATTTGTTAGAGCAGAGTTTATACCAGGAATAGAAAGTGTGTGTGTGTGTGTGTGTGTGTGTGTGTGTTAGAGAGAGAGAGACCTATAGTTTTGCAAATTACCTTAATATTTTAGTAACACACTGACAGTGCCTGTCACAGAAGAGAGATGGTGCCCCAGCAACTTGAGGACCAGTTTTTAAATAAATGCTTGAACCCTTTTTCAAAGTTAGCTTTACAGAAATAGCCGATCTCCAAGCTCAGTCAGACAGTCATAAATCATATCCATATTTTTTAAATCATTTGTACACATCTTTATGGGGTACCTGGCACTGTGGCAAAAAGGTTTTCGGCTGGGGTTTTGCACCCACTGTGTGTGTGTGTGTGTGTGTGTGTGTGTGTGTGTGTGTGCGTGTGCGTGTGTGTGCGTGTGCGTGCGTGCGTGCGATGCAGCTGAGAGGGGTATGTATTCCCGAGGGGCAACAGGTGGAATGGGGAAGGGTCACAGAATGATATAGGGGTCAAACACACACACCTGTCGGTGGTCTCTCTCTCTCTCTCTCTCTCTCTCTCTCTCTCTCTCTCTCTCTCTCGCCTCAGTCTCTGTCTGACAGACAAAGGATATTGTTTCCCCTTCTTATGGTCGTCTTTGTCTTCCAGTCTGCAAGGCACTCTTATACCATGTTGTCGCTGTCGGACAGAAACTCCATCATCTAACTTTCCTAAATCAACGCCCTACTTAATCATGTTACAGCGTCATACGAAAGCATCAACAGTAGCAGATCCACAGCCTCGTGCTGCTTTTCCAGCTTGTCCATCTGCAGCTTTAGCTGTTTAGTTTCCACCCGACAGAGACGATACACATATATACCTCTGATACTGAATTCTCTATTCTATTGTCAAATCTGTGTGTGTGTGTGTGTGTGTGTGTGTGTGTGTGTGTGTGTGTGTGTGTGTGTGTGTGTGTGTGTGTCTGTGTCTGTGTCTGTGTGTTCGTGCATGCATGCGCGTGTGCATGTGTGCGTTGATGTATCCTGTTGTATAGACAAGTTTTGTGCTTGCAGCTGTATATGAGTGTGAATGTACAGTGTGTGTGTGTGTGCGCGCGCGCGCATGTGTGATGTAGCCTATTGTAGACAAGTCCTGTGCTTGCGCCTTGCAGCTGCATATGAGTGTGAATGTACAGTGTGTGTGTTTGTGTGTGTGTGTGATGATGATTTGAAAAATGAGGACAAGTGAAGTGTGTGTGTGTGTGTGTGTGTGTGTGTGACACAGGTCACACATTGTACTCACTGCCAGATCGTCCTGATATGAATATATCCAAAACACAATAGCCGATTTCAATAACATAAAAACAAATTCTATATCGAAATAGCAGATCAGCTATTTTTTAAAGAATATTTAAAGGGAAAAAAATCTGAACACACTGGCTTCATGAATGTCATACAAAACTCAAATAATGGATGATATTATTCAATGTGTGCGTGTGTGGACCGAGTGTGTGTGTGTGTGTGTGTGTGTGTGTGTGTGTGTGTGTGTGTGTGTGTGTTTGCTGGTGTCCATTGATGTCACTTGGTTTGATGGGTCTGTCTTTGACTTCTCCCCCCACTCCACCCCACCCTCTGTGGTTATATTTATTTTATCTTTAGTCCATGGAACTCTATCCCCGAATATTTTTCCAATGCATCAACGACAACTCTGCGTTATTTCTGTGAATGAATAACCTCACTGTCCCTCCAGAGTCCAGGCTATACGACTGGGTCTTGACGCCGTACGGAGACAGACACGTCATGTTAGGGCCAAACAATTACCAGGATATAATCGAGGCATTCGTGCCAAACGATGGTGATATGGATTTGAACTCATGGCCATAGTGTGATGCCTGTTGGAGCACTACATGCCCCTTCGGTAATGCAATATCCGCTGTACTCGCCAAAGTACTGGTATCCATTTATATCATAGTAGTGGGAGGCCAGTCTATGACATCATATTGCTGTCATCCATACTGTATATGAGGATTAGCGGATGTACTAATAGATTTTGTGGAGGACCACCGATCCAACCTACTGTACTTATCACGGGCCGTTGCACTCCCCTGGGTCCCTGGCCATAGACAATTTTGAAGTCGATTGGTTGGCCGGGCTCTCGAGATATGCAAATGACACATTATGCACTATGTACACAGAGCATTTGCATACTGTATTTTATGGAGGGTTATGATTTTTAGTTTTAGTTTAATTTAGAATATCCAATAGTTTTTTTTAGCCCTCTTTCTCCCCAATGTAGTAGTTTGCCAAATAATTCCTCCCCCACACGCCTTTCGCTTCTGTCACTGCTGTCGTGTCCTGCTGACTCACCAGTGAGGAGCCCCCACCAGGAGGACGTCTTAGAGCCTTGTCAGCCTTTGTCCTGCTCATCCCGCGCGACACTCCCCGCCCCAGCCGGTAGGAGGGTGACATGATTTGAGACATGATTTGAAGTATAGAGGTGGCGGGGTGAGGGTGGACAACAGCTCAGTTGTGTGTGTGTGTGACATCTATCTGTGTGTGTATGCTTGTGTACTCGCGCTGCCCAGGCAGTGGACCAGTGTGTCAGCCCTCAGTAAAAACAAACTGGCACTTTCCACGGCGGAGTCTTAACCACTACGGCCTCATTCTGAGACGCTGTTTCCCAGCTTTACATTCCCAACCTGATTACAGGAGATTGTAGCGCCCACACCACGCACACACACACAGTCACACACACACACACACGCACGCACGCACGACACACACACGCACGCACACACACACACACACACACACGCACGCTTGCGCGCGCGCACACACACACACACACACACACACACACACGGACACATACCAGTAGAGGTAGTCTGTTGCTGTCCCTGAGATTTAAACAATACAGTGACCCCCACCCACACTCACACACACACACACACACACACACACACACACACACACACACACTACTTTGTTCCAAGTATTGAGTGGGCCTCAGTGAAGAAATGCCCCCTGCAGTCTAGCCACCTACTGCACCCCACCTTGTAGGATCCGGGCCAGATCAAAGATGTGTGTGTGTGTGTGTGTGTGTGTGTGTGTGTGTGTGTGTGTGTGTGTGTGTGTGTGTGTGTGTGTGTGTGTGTGTGTGTGTGTTTGTGTGTGTGTGTGTGTGTGTGTGTGTGTTGTGTGTGTGTGCGTGTGTGTGCGTGCGTGCGCGTCAATCGCATTTGTGCCCTTGAACTTTAGTGTGTTTTCTCTCTTTGTTCTTGTGTTTTGTTTTTCCATTAGCTGTGTGCGTGTGCGGCGTGCGCGCATTGCTTCTCTGCTCGGTGCATATGTACAGGGAGGGATGTAAGGGGTGAAGCCAGGGTTCTGTGGCCCCTGAGCACAGCACCAGTAGGGGGATTATCCTGCTGAACCGGGAGAGGGGCCTGAGTGGGGGTAGAACATGGAGGAGGGCTGAAGGACGAGAGAGAGGGAGAGATTTGAATTATACTTGTGAGAGCATCAATATTTTTGGACAGTGGTTTTATTAATGGTATTTGTAATACATTTTCCTATTTTTAACCCGTAAACCTTAAGCAGAATATTAGCAGATGTTGAGCTTATAGATCAACTACTTTTCGCTGCATGACACTGGCATGCAACTATACCGCTAAATATAAGTCATGTTTCACTCTTGATTCCAACCCTCTAAACCTAACCTCTGCATATCTAGTCCTAACACTGACCACAAAACGGAATATTTTTCTAATTGTAAACGTAAATCAAAAAATATTTTTTTCTACCATAAAACAACCATTTATTTTTAGTGCAGGAAAAGGGTCCTCACAAATGTCTATTTCTCAAATTATTCTATGCTCGTGAGGACCAAGTGTAGTAACACACACACACACACACGCACACACACAGTCAGAGAGAGACGGAGAGAGAGGCCGCCTGCTTTAAGGGCTTAGGTCAATTAACCCTGCTGCCCACTCTTGGGCGAGGGGGCGAGCAGAACAATAATGGTTTATGGTCTCTCTCCATGGCTTGTTGAGTATCATAGTGTGGGATTAGCTGCAGAGAACCACTTCACATTTATACATTCAAAGGTCAGCTTTTAGGTTTGGTTGAGCATAGTTTATTGTAGTGCAGTTTACACAGCGTAATTTGTTTAGTCTTGATTCGTTTTTGTTTAAACAAAATTGCAGCTAAATATCTGAAAAACGATATATACGTGAGTGAGTATATTATTGTAAGTAATCATCTTAGATTGAACAGGTTAACGAGACAGAATAGAACTGAAAGAGCTTTTGTTTTAGAAATACCAAACAGATATATAACTATACTACTACTAGACTGTAACTGAAAAATAATTGTTTAAGGTCAGACAGGCAGCCCTATTGTACTCTTTATTGTGTCTGACACACACATATTGTACAGTAGAGTAGGTCATAACTTTGGGGGAAAGAAAACGACCAAAATGCATCACATTCCTGTCCAAAAATGAAAATTACATTTAGTCAACATATGCCTTGGCAGGCTGAAAGAGTCCATATAAAACTGTATAGCTCTAGCTGCAACATGATCTACCTTTCATATCATATATCCTTCCTCGCACAAAGAACAGACCACCCATCATACAGATCGATTGTGATAAACAAAGTCACAGTATACTTCAACGTTGTTGTGGTACATTTTGACTGCCGTCGCATCAAAGGGTGTGATGTGTATGTTTATCTGTGTTAATGAGCGCTGTTCCGACCATGGACATTATTTACATAATGTCTGATTATGAGAGGCTGCATGTCTTTGATGACGCTCTCTGTTTGGTCAGTCAGTCAGTGTACACAATGAACCCCGAACCAAGCTTTGTGTGTGTGTGCGTGTGCGGGTGCGTGTGTGTGTGAACTGATAGGCAGACAGATTTGAGCCGGCGCGTTACGGGAAGTCGTGAAAGATCGGGGGGCTCGGAGGAAGCCGGGTGGGGGTTGTTGTACTGGAGACTGTTAGTCATCTGTGTGACGGCCCGGGACTCTATGAAACACACTGAGTCATGAGGACACAGTCTGCTCACCTCTGACCCCTCCACACACACACACACACACACACACACACACACACACACACACACACTGTAGCTGATGTATGGGCTACTGCTCTGTCCATCAGAATGGCGTCGTACATTCCCGACATTCATGTCAACAGGAAAGTGATGATGATGACGGCCAATGAGGATTCTCAAGCGCTATTCAGAGAACAATAGATTAATAAAATAATAAATAAAAGTCATCTGGAATAAATAATATATGCGTGTGTGTGTGTGTGTGTGTGTGTGTGTGTGTGTGTGTGTGTGTGTGTGTGTGTGTGTGTGTGTGTGTGTGTGTGTGTGTGTGTGTGTGTGTGTGTGTGTGTGTGTGCATGCGTGCGCGTCCCACACAACTTGGTAAACACGTGAGTGACAAGAAGGGGAGGAGACTTTGATACAGTGTCACCTCTCTGACAGTTTGACAGTCTAAATTCCCCATGCTCATTAATGTCTCAAAGATAAAAGCATACTATGTAACTTTGCCCTGTGTTTGCATTGCAAAATAATATACAGTACATACAATATAATTTGTATACCTATCATTTCCCTCTATAGCAGCAGTTCTCAGCCCTCTCTCTGTATTTTGGTGCTTTCACTATTTGTTTTGGTTGCCTAAAAACATCCCTACGGCACTGTAATGAAATAAAAATAAGAAAACAAGATGGCAAACTATTAGTACTGTAGCCTATAATGCATGGCATACTGTACATACATCACATACTAACTAACTAATCCTGTTAGGTTTAGTTCTAATGAAAACGACTCCACAGAAACATTGGAATGAACTCGGCCTGGGTTCAGTCCTCCTCAGTACACACTACAGGGTGATTTAAGTCTAACAATATAATCAGCCCTCGTCGCCTTAATGAAACAAAATAATGTGTCCGTAAATAGCCGAGGCCCTCATATGACCCTCCTAGATGGCGGCTGCCTGTCACTTTCACTGGAAGTACTCAGACGTCTACAGTAGATATACTCTTGATCATTCCAAATTCTACCAAAGTATAATTATAATTATAATATTAAATACCAATGAAATGTATTAAAAATGTAAGACATTTCCTCCCAAAATGTTAAAGATTTCCCAGAAAATATCAATAATAAAAATAGCTAGATAGTAAGATCTGCTATTTTCACTATATTTGAAAATGGGCTTGTGGTTATTGTACTTTGTCCTTCCCTAGAAAAGTATATTGAATTAAAAAGTACAATGTTTATATTGTGCCCTGCTTCGTGTTTCCAGCTTGTGGATCTGCTACTTTTGATACTTTTGATCAAGTAGGACATTCATTTACGACAAAACACTAAAAGTTAGAATTGGAGATAAGAGGTTTCCACCCGAAGACTAACGATATACTTACAAGTGACTAGTCCACCACACTTTATACTTCATCACACGACACGCTGCTGCTCCCCACAGACCCCCCCCCATCATCATCATCATCATCATCATCATCATCATTCCCCCAACCCAAATGTTGTTGTTTGTTTTCCTGGCTGCACAAATCTAATTTCTGACCCGAGGTGCTTTTTTCAGAGTAAGGATTAGCAGGTGTGGAGGGGTGGTGGTGGTGGTGTGATCGTATAGCCTGCTGGAGGACCGCTGTTCGCCGCTTTTATTTCACTGCCAGAGTCTGTATAGCCGCTAAGTCGCTAACGCCACCAGATTGACGTCACGCGACCTCGAGAGCTTTGAGCGTTCAAAGTTAATTTCAAGGACCCCTGGTTTGATATGCATTAGGGGTGCCCCCATTTAAATTCCTCTGTTATTTGATTCTGAGAGTGTGCAAAGGTTCTATTTGTACACTCTCGGATTTACAGACCAGTAAGGGTCTATTTTCTATTTGGTTCCATTTCTTAGACTTAGACTTACAGAGACTAATCTATTCTTATCAATAATTTTGCTAGGCACCCATAGAACTGTCCGTGAGGACACTGAGAACCAGTGTTTAAGTTGTAGTTATCACAAAATGCCATTGCCATGCCAACATTTTCAGATTTATCAGCTAGCGTGATGGCAAGTCTCCAAACTTAATATCGCACATCCACACAAAAAAGGGTATGATGACATTATCCCATGGATATTGCATTAGAGAATATAGAGATACATGATACCTTCATTACCTTGTGATATTTTTATTCATAGGTTTGTTTACAATATTTGGGATAGTGTTGAGCTAAGCTATAAGAAGCGCTACCTCTGCTGTGAATCGCAGGGCCAATTAAGGACGTCTGCTCAGTAACATGCTCCTTTTATTAAGACCGTTAACCCTGTGAGACCCGGATATATTTCTACTTTGTACTACTAGGACTTATGTTAAAAAAAAAGTTAAAAAAATAAAAGTTTTATGGAGATTTTATGCACATTTATAACAATTATTAAAATAATAATAATAAATTAATAATTTAACTTTACTGATTTATTTCAACTTGAATCCCTTCCTTCTTGAATCTGACATAACTTTCTGTGCTCACTTTCAACCCTTTTCCCTTCCATATAGGCTAGTGGTGAACTGGTGATTCAGTGATGATTTTCTTTCTCCTTATTTGGTGCAAGAGGCTGTGTAATTCTGTCACACACTTTACTTTGCTAATCTACAATATCACAACACAACAGAATTTCACCCACACTCTTAAGGCCTGGGTGTGAACTTGTGTTGTGACTATAAACTGAAGTTGAGGTTTGGCAAGGAGGCACTAGCACTAAAGCTGTTCATGGGGAACCTCGGTCCAGCTTTGTGTGAATTTATAGAAACTGCTTGCGCCCGTGTCAGAAACACGAGGCTAGGGCAGCACAGCGAACTCAGCAAAAGAAAATCGTAAAAAAAGAAAACACCTTCCTTCCCCCCGCAGATAAATAAAGGTTAACAAAATAACGTGGCGCCACGGGGAAGCACAACTCGTCACCTCTGCAAATGTTAACGTTCCTTTTTTATCCGTTTGCTTTCCCCCCCAGGAGCACCCGGCTACACCCCGCTACATCCCCACCCATCATCGCCTCTTTGGACTTCACATACCCCCCACATACCCCCACATAACCCCCTCCACCGTGGGTCGCCACCCCCCCTCCCATAACTCTCTGGACTCTCGGCCCGGATCTCCCAGATCCCCCCTTTACCCCCTCCTCGACGCACCCCGCCCTCCCCCACCCCCACCCTCCGTTCTGTGGTCTCCTCCCCGGTCTCCCACCACGTCTGCGGAGTGGGTGTCGGCTCCCTCCCCCGGGGGAGGGAGCGAGGACATGGGGGAGTCGTCCCTGGGGGACAAGCCGCTGGAGAACGACGCGGAGGGCGTGTGGAGCCCGGACATCGAGCAGAGCTTCCAGGAGGCGCTGGCCATCTACCCGCCCTGCGGACGCAGGAAGATCATCCTCTCAGACGAGGGCAAGATGTACGGTACGCCCCACCCCTTTACCACCCCTTACCACCACCCCCCGTCTGTCACAAATGTTGGGATGTTTCATTTTGGTGTCAACACTTGTGGTTGTGCTTTAAAAGCTTGTTGCTTTCCTGATAACTTATACCCCTCTCACGGGGCGTTCACAGACCCCTAGAGAGGTTGAGTACACGCTGTGTCTCACGCAACTTTGTAAACACGTGTGTGACAAGGTTGAGGTTCCCAAACTTCTTTTTATAGCTCGAGGTGAAAAGTGAAATGTGGTGTCTCTCCCCACCAGGGCCCAAACATAATAAATAAATGGAGATATGGATCCTTTACGGGTCCATTTCGTTCCATTTGTAAATGTTGTACACACGTGCTCTAGTTTGGACATCTGGGGGTGATGTGTCCCTTTCCCTTTCTGAAAAATCGGTTTAGGGTCCGTTTGGTTCTATTTGTACACTCAGAGTTAACAGACCTGTAAGGGTCCATTTGGACCCCTGGTGGTCCTCGAACCCGATGTTGGGAACCAGTACCTTCTCCTTGCGGAAAGGTAGTCTATAGTCCATGATCCATCACTCACATGTCTTCTCTGTCGGATGGAAACCTCATATGACCTAAACTGTTACTTTTCAGGGTACAAAAATCACAGATCAAAAAGCTCAAAATGTGTCGCTTCGCACCTTTTGTGTGACACTGTAGTATGATCAAGTAGGGCGTTAATTTACAACACAAAAAGTTAAAATATGGAGATAAGAGGTTTCTGCCTGACAGAAATAACGATATATAGGTGCACACACACAATTCAATTCAATTCAATTTTATTATAGTGTCAAATCACAACAAGTTGTCTCAAGACACTTTACAACCAACAAAGATCCACCCAGAGCAAGCAACATTGCGACAATGGTAACGAAAAACTCCCCTTTAGGAAGAAACGTCAGGCAGAACCCGACTCTAGGGTGGGCGGCCATCTGCCTCGACCGTGTCGGGGGGGGGGGGGGGGGGGGGTAGAGGGAGAGAGAGAGAGAGAGATAGACAGAGAGAAAAGACAGAGAATAGGCAGGTGGGCTCCGTGGAGGGGTCTGGTCCACATCTGGTCCAGGTCGAGCTCTGTGAGGCCGGGTCCAGGTCACACTTCTGGTGGGCTCCATGAAGAGGCCTGATCCACGGTCACACTCGGCAGTCAGTTGGGGGTTAATATTAGAGGTCCACAGAACTGCGACGGGGAGGACGAAAAGAGACTCCGGGGAGAGATTCCCCGGATGCTGGATTAGTGGCAGGCCTTACTGGAGCCTATATAGTGTATATTACAAGTACTGCTGGGAGACAAACCCACACAACAATGTACGACCATGGTATCCAGCTAGACCCGGAGACAAGTCTGGCCATAGGCTTTGTCGTAGAGAAAGGTTTTCAACCTTGTCTTGAATGTGCAGAGCGTGTCAGCCCCACGGACCGAAGCCGGGAGAAGGTTCCACAGCTGCGGTGCCTGGGACCTAAACGCCCTGCCTCCTATTGTAACTTTTGATATTTTTGGAACAGTAAGCATGTTTGCATATTGCAAACGCACTGCTGTTCTATTTGGTTTGTAGGGATCAATGAGATCCTTGAGATATTGTGGTGCCTGACCATTGAGGGCTTTGTAAGTGAGAAGAAGAACTTTGAACTCTATTCTGTATTTGACCGGGAGCCAGTGTAGGGAGGCCAGTGAAGGAGTGATATGGTCTCTTCTTCTGGTACCTGTCAACACACGCGCCGCAGCATTTTGAACTAACTGTAGGCTTTTCAGAGACTTGCCTGGGCAGCCTGATAATAGCGAATTGCAGTAGTCCAGCCTTGAGGTGACGAAGGCGTGGACAAGTTTTTCTGCGTCATTTTTGGACAGGATGTGCCTGACCTTTGCAATATTTCGCAGGTGAAAGAAAGCATTCTTTGAGATTTGTTTGATATGAGATTTGAAAGACAAGTCTTGATCAAAGGTAACCCCCAGATTCCTCACAGTGGCCTTGGAGGCCAAAGTAATGCCATCTAGAGAAAAGTTCCCATCGACCAACTTGTCTCTCAGGGGCTTAGGGCCGATCACGATAACTTCCGTTTTGTTAGAGTTGAGGAGCAGGTAATTACGTGCCATCCAACTCTTTATGTCTTTAAGACATGCTTGAAGTTTGACTAGTTGGTCCGTTTCGTTCGGTTTCATCGATAGATATAGTTGAGTGTCGTCTGCGTAACAATGAAAATCTATTGAGTGTTCCCTGATGATGTTGCCCAGAGGGAGCATATATAAAGAGAAGAGTATTGGTCCAAGCACAGAGCCTTGTGGGACTCCGTATTTGACCTTTTCACGTGTAGAGGAGCCATTATTGACCTCTACAAACTGAAAACGATCAGACAGATAGGACTCGAACCATTTCAGTGCGGCACCCCTGATGCCAACCAGATGTTCCAGTCTCTGTAGCAGAATGTGGTGGTCAATAGTGTCGAATGCAGCACTAAGGTCCAGCAACACCAGTACGGAGAGGAGGTTATTATCTGCTGCAGTCAGGAGGTCATTTGTAACTCTCAGCAGGGCCGTCTCAGTGCTATGGTTAGCTCTGAAGCCCGACTGAAAGCCTTCTAATATATTGTTGTTTTGTAGAAAGTCACACAACTGTTTGGCGACCGCTTTCTCGAGAATTTTGGAGAGAAACGGAAGGTTCGATATAGGTCTATAGCTAGCTAGAATGCCTGCATCAAGAGTAGGCTTTTTGAGTAGAGGTTTGATTACCGCTACCTTGAAAGATTGTGGCACGTAGCCTGTCACCAAAGACATATTGATCATATTGAGTAGGCATGTACCAACCGGAGGCAGGACCTCTTTGAGTAATCTAGTCGGAACTGGATCCAGGGTACATGTTGTTGATTTTGAAGAAGATATCATTGAAGTGAACTCAGAGAGCTCGATTGGAGAGAGACTATCCATATATATATTTGGGTCTGCGGCCACCTCTGAGACCACCATATTTGGTGGCAGTCCAGTGGGAGTCGAGAGTAGTTGTAGATCAATTTGATCTCTGATAGTTTCTATTTTGCCATTGAAGAACCTCATGAAATCGCTACTATTGAGAGTCGTAGGAATCCGTGGGTCCGTGGAATCACGGCTTTTTGTCAGTTTTGCCAAAGTATCAAAAAGAAACTTTGGGTTACTTTTGTTTCCCTCTATTAGGGATGAATAATAAGTGGCTCTGGCCGTGTCGAGAGCCTTTTTGTATATTTTGAGGCTATTCTGCCAGTCTATACATGATTCTTTCTGTTTGGTTGAACGCCATTTCTTTTCGAGTTTGCGAGACGTTCGCTTGAGGTTTCTAGTTTCCGAGTTGTACCATGGGGCTAGCCTTTGTTGCTTTATTACCTTCCTTTTCAGGGGAGCAACAGAGTCTAGCGTAGTTTGAAATGAGCACACACACACACACACACACACACACACACACACATACACACACACACACACAGTCACACACAGTCACACACTTGCACACTGAACTTCATAATTGGCCTGTTTTACACCCACACACTCCCTCTCTCTCTGTGAGTGTGTGTGTGTGTGTGTGTGTGTGTGTGTGTGTGTGTGTGTGTGTGTGTGTGTGTGTGTGTGTGTGTGTGTGTGTGTGTGTTTGATTGAAGTATTTATTAACAGATTGGAGAATTACAGTACACCTCAAGCACAACTCAATACAAATGTTTTAACTGTGGACGACACCATAAGCATTACACTTGTTTACAACAGGGTCCACCATGTTGAATTCATCATAACATTTAGAGACATACAAATATACACTTCTATAGCCATAAACAGGAAATCATCATAAAGGAGGCAAAAAGGGGGGGAAAAAAACATACAGCGAGGGGAAAAAGGGGTGGGTGGGGGATTCAGATTTTACGGGGGCCAGTTTCGAATTGTAGCCGTGTGTGTGTGTGTGTGTGTGTGTGTGTGTGTGTGTGTGTGTGTGTGCGTGTGCGTGTGCGTGTGCGTGCGTGAGTGTTCATGGTGTTTCACACTAGTGCCGGCTTCCTGCACAGCTGTCAGTGTCACGTGGTCCCATAGCGTGTGATTGTGCAATGTGTGTGTGGGTCAGTGTCTCACACACACATTGCACAGATACACAGTACATGCACGCACGCACATACACTCTCTCTCTCTCTCTCTCTCTCTCTCTCTCTCTCTCTCTCTCTCTCCTGCCACAGAGAGCATCATTCTCTCATGCAGTATGTAGTCAGCTGCATGTTTGTCGCCACTAGAATGTCGTTGTTGTTAGGCAGAAAACCTCTTATCTCCATTTTTTCACTTTTTTTCACTTTAATTAACACTATTTCATAATACTGCAGCGTTGCACAAAAGCGAAAGCAAAAGTGTCAGATCCACAACGTTTTGAGCTTGTCGACCTTTACTTTTGATGCTCTTGAATTTGAATCCTGAATTATTTAACTGCTGATGTATATATATCTATTGTCTGCGTCTGACGTATGTATATATACAGTTTATATCACTTTATATGGATAATATGAAACGGTTTTGCTAAAAACTGAGCCGGTTGCTGTGCAACGCCTTGCTCCCCCCGCCCGCATGAAAACATGCACGCGCCTCCATAGAGCCCTATTATAGTGACCATCTAATGTCGCTAAGCACGGCAGTGCTTTTGAAGATTGAGAGAGTTGAGTTATTTGTATTACACACGTGCACGTGGTGGAAAGTAACTACTCAAGTGCTGTACAATTTGGAGGTACTGTATGTCCATTTTTCAATACTTTATACTTTTCACTATTATTTGCAAACTTTTATTACAAGTTGCTTTGTAGATTTACAGTAGATATATAATATGCAAAACGTACATTAACGAAATAAACTTTAATGTAAGTTGTTAGTAGATAATTAAAAAAAATATATATATATATATTTATATTTGTACTTCTACTCGAATAAATATAGGACTTTTACTTCTGCGTTACTTTTAGATCTCCATTGCGGTATTGCTTTGCTACTGATACTTGAGTAAATTCTTCGTACTTCCACTGTGCACTGTGTGTGTGTGTACATCCAGTGCATTGGTGTGGGACCGTGCACTGTGTGTGTGTGTGTGTGTGTGTGTGTGTGTGTGTGTGTGTGTGTGTGTGTGTGTGTGTGTGTGTACATCCAGTGCATTGGTGTGGGACCGTGCACTGTGTGTGTGTACATCCAGTGCATTGGTGTGGGACCGTGCACTGTGTGTGTGTGTGTGTGTGTGTACATCCAGTGCCTCAGTGTGGGACTGTGACATGAATGAGGGCTCTCTCCTGGCCTGACGTGTTGCTGATAGACGCTTGGTAACAGATGGTCTGCTGATGGCTGGTACTCTGTCTAAACCACTGCCTGCTAGTTTGATAGCCGCTCCAATGGGAGGGCAGGGGGAGGGAGGGAGGGGGAGGGGCAGGACAGAGGTGGCTGGCGCTTACCAGACGAGCTCTGTCATCGCCGCCCCTCTTGTCACCGCACCAGTCAGCACCTTTATCTGTTAGCTTTAGCCTAGCGTAGCCATCTAGCAGGGTCACGGGCGCTCTCATCCGATCAGCACTTAAACCCTTATAAAGCCTGAAATAATGGCTGGCTGGGGGGGGGGGGGGGGGCGGAGGGGGGCAAGGCAGGTGTCACATTCTGTGGCACAGGGACGGTAGATGCGGGTGTGAATGAGCACAGAGGGATGCGGTGGTGGTGGTGGTGGTGGGGGGGGGGTTGTGTCTAGGTTGGCAAGACGCGGGCACCGAGGTTGCCCCTTCCTCCCCATGGGGGTCAGGGGCAGGTGATGCGCGCCAGGGAGCGCGTTGGTGCGCCAGGAATGGCATGCACGCATGGGAGAACGGGGGAGGTTCAAGGCAACGCGGCTGTAACCCCAAACCAGAATAGACGTTTACCCTTTGAGCGCCTGAGGGGGAGGGGGGGGCAGAGGAAAGGGGGTGGGGGGTGGGCTTGGACAAATAAACACCAAGGTAAGGCAGTGGTGTCTTACATGACACCATGGCCCACCAGCGCTCAGTCCAGTGCACCTGTCCCCCTGTGTGTGTGTGTGTGTGTGTGTGTGTGTGTGTGTGTGTGTGTGTGTGTGTGTGTGTGTGTGTGCGTGTGTGTGTGTGTGTGTGTGTGCTTGCATGTGTGCGTGCGTGCACGAACGTGTGCATTCGTGTGTGTGTGTGTGTGTGTGTGTGTGTGTGTGTGTGTGTGTGTGTGTGTGTGTGTGTGTGTGTGTGTGTGTGTGTGTGTGTGTGTGTGTGTGTGAGAGAGAGAGAGCTTGCCTCCTCTGCTCTCTGCTATTTCTGTGATTTACCTCCCTAACCCCAGTTCTCTCTCTGCCTCTCTCTCACAGCCACTAACCACTAAGCCTCTGTCTGTGTGTCTGTGTGTCTGTGTGTCTGTCTGTCTGTCTGTCTGTCTGTCTGTCTGTCTGTCTGTCTGTCTGTCTGTCTGTCTGTCTGTCTGTCTGTCTGTCTGTCCGTCCGTCCGTCCGTCCGTCCGTCCGTCCGTCCGTCCGTCCGTCCGCCCGCCCGCCCGTCCGTCCGTCCGTCTGTCTTGTCCGTCCGTCTGTCTGTCTGTCTTGTCCGTCCGTCTGCCTTTCATTTCACCTACAGCTGCTCTCTACGTTTACCCCAGCGGCGCTACGACATCACAGATTTATGACTTGAGAAAGGAGTCAACACTAAGCCTTCTGCCCCCTCCACCCCCATCGCCCCTAAATGCTAAAACAGCCCCCCCCCCATGCACGCACGCACACACACACACACACACACACACACACACACACACACACACACACACACACACACACACACACACACGCACCCCCCTTCCCATCATTCTCAGGGTCAGCACTGCAGTTTACTCCACATGTTGCAGACAAGTCAAGTCATTCAAGGCTCCTCAATCAGTGCCAATTTGGACATCTGTGCAGTATTGCTCCAGCACTGTGGAAATGTATCGTTTGCATGTATTTAGTTTTTTTCACCTACAGTAATACCTTTGGGCATGTTATCATAAGCGAAAGGAAAAAATCTAAACATTTCAACATTTTCAATTGCAAAACTAACCGATTTAGAAGCTCGTCAGTTGCAGACACATGAGATTGTGGATTAGCTATGTAGGCTGTTCAGCGTACAGCAAAGTACAGTACTACATACAGTAGGCCATATATTACATCAAAGACAACATTCTGTCAAGGCATAATATCTGAATCCCTAAGACAATGACATCATAGGTTTAGACACATTACTTTGTCTTCTTTCATGGGCTAAAAATGGATGAAGAGACAAAACAAAATCCAGAAGAAATGCTTGTAATTCTGTCAGCTGAGATCGGCATTTTGGGGTGAATTCCCCTCGGCGGAATAAATGTAATTCCTTGAGAAACAATGCGATCTTGAGACTGGGAACAGGGCTAAACGCGGAATGCACGCTCATCCTCCTCTATCCATTGTAAATTCTCCAATTGCGATGGAATGTTTTCACCCCATATTCCTCGTACATTCACTGCATTTTTTCCCATAATATTTTGCATAGTGCCAGCTGGACCTTGTGCCGCATTGCTCAGTGGGAGCTATTAGCTCGCTTATTAGAGACGGTGTCTGGGATATTGTGGTGGAGATAATTTGAAATGTGTTGCCAAGGCAAATATTTCCAGCCATTCATGGATGTCTGTTGTATGATGACAGCAGCGAGTGACTCCTCACAGTGGCTCTTTACAGGGCCTTCGCTGTGCTTCCGTCACCATGTGCAGTGATGGAAGAAAGTACTAGTAAATACTAGTCTTGCATGACACCATGGCCCACCAGCGCTCAGTCCAGTGCACCTGTCCCCCTGTGTGTGTGTGCGTGTGTGTGTGTGTGCGTGCGTGCGTGCGTGCGTGCGTGCGTGCGTGCGTGCGCCCTGAAGTAGGGTAAATGAAAGGCAGAACAAATTATGATGTCTGTTTTGCATAGCTCAACTCAACTCACTCAAGGACCCCTAAATTAATATGTATTTAACTGCAGACCCCTTTCTGAAAAATATTTCGTGCCATTAGTGACATATTGTGTGCTTGTAGATTGGCTAATTTTCAAATATGCTGATGGACCTTGATTTGAAAAGGGTTGAAAAGCACTTCTGTATTGTGTCCAAGATGAAGTCACCCAAGAGCCTGTCACAGTCTCATAAATTGTTCAGACTAATTAAAAAACCTGTGAACATTCACACCTGCAGAACATCACACTAATTAAGGGCAGGTACATACATATAACCCACTTTCTGATGATGTGGAGCAGACATGAGTCATCTGCAGGATTGCCTGCAGACTAAACTTGCAGGCAATCAAAATGTGTGATCCTACGATATAATTATCTTCTATCTCAATGTTCACAAGATTCTCAAATAGTCTGAACCCTTACTGTAACTGTGACAGACTGTGGTATTTCAAATGACAGGTGAGAATGATCAGACTGGTGAAATTATTCAGACTGTGGACATAGTAAGTACACAAGTACTGTACTTTTGGAGTACTTTTTGGAGTATCTACAGCTGTACTATACTTCAGCCTCTGCACTGTAGGGGAGTCAAAAGTACAATATGTCTTGTAAAAAGAAAGAAAATAGTAAAGTGTGTGTGTGTGTGTGTGTGTGTGTGTGTGTGTGTGTGTGTGTGTGTGTGTGTGTGTGTGTGTGTGTGTGTGTGTGTGTGTGTGTGTGTGTGTGTGTGTGTGTGTGTGTGTGTGTGTGTGTGTGTGTGTGTGTGTGTTTGCGCGCGTGTGTGTGTTTGTGGCTGCAGTGGAAACCAGTTCACTGACAGCTCATAGCTGGAAATATGATGACCCATGTTTATTTATGGTCATGTAAATGCCATTGTAATTTATGCACCGCTTCTTAAAGCCTAATCTTAAAGATTCCTTTCTACTCGTCTATATATATATAGTTGGCCTAGTAGTGGCTGTAGGTTTCTTTCTTCGCACCTGCTTTTCAAAATCACTTTCCTCAGAATTCTTTGGAATTGTCTGCCTTCCTGTAAAATAATTGGCTCGTGACCGCAAAGCTTCCAGTAATAACCATAATTTTGCACAAATACCTATTAGGATACTTAACTATCAGGAGCCGTGAGTGCTACTAATACAGCACCTGGGGAGCAGTTAGGGGTTAAGTGTGTTGCTGTGTTGGGGGGGGGGGGGGGGGCTTCTAATAATAATAATTAGACATATTTCATCCCGTGGGAACTTCAGTTTTCAGCATCATTATGGCTTACATATCTTGCTCAGGGACACTTCGACACATTGCCGGGGTCGGGAATCAAACCTGGAACCTTCTGATTCCCAGACAGCCTGGCGCCTCTACCCATTCAGGTGTGACTGTCCGGTTGGTTTTTTTTGTCAATCAAAACTGAATAAAGACACACAAAAAAAGAATGCTACATTAATTCATTCTTGCACTAGGTTCCACTTGTGCATCGTTTTAGGCCAGTGTGGGGCGACACTGTCAACTCATTCGCATTAAAAACGTGATGCCTGCAGAGCTAATGGAAAGAAATGGCCAGTTCTCACCCACGTCTAAAGTATCACAGTCAAGTGAGACATTCGCTGGTGACTGTGGCTTGTTGACGTATGCTAAAGAACTGCACAGGCCTCTGTTTTAAGTGGCTTTACTTGGACTCTGTGGACCGGTGGAGTTCTTTTTTCCAATTTGGCACGGACATTATTGGTGGAAAATAGATGTATTAGTTAGAGGTCTTTTATATCACTTGTACCCCAGTGTCCTTATTCTGGGCATGTAATTATAAGTGAACATTCAGCCAAAATAGCTAATCTACAAGCTCACAATGGGCCACGACGCGTTGTTGTAATGCTTTGTCAGCATTTAGACCGGCTATTTTAGTATGCCAAGGATGGTGCCCTGGGGGACCCCTAGTCAGTGAAGTATATAGAGTTTCAGTGGTTAAACCAGCACCACTTGAACCCCAGCATCCCTATCTGGGGGAAACATTAACCAGAAATAGCAGATCTACAAGCTCACAGCGCATGTGGCAAATACATTTGGGGCCATATCTTACCCCTTATGCCTAAACATTATAGGCATGTTTCACTCTTTTGAAAAAAAAAAAACTCAGATCTACAAGCTCACAATGTGTCAATTGGCTATTTTGTAGATATAGATAGTCTACTTGATGTCTATAGACAATAAACTGGACCTCTGTTCTTTGCTCTATAAGCAAATCATAGATGCAGTCCGATTCCCGTCAGTGGCTCAAAGCTGTCCTCCATGTGGTTTGTGCATTTAGCGATGGTGGCTCAAAAAAGTGCAGTGGCATGCGGTTTGACCAGACAGCGGCGTGGGATGCCTGAGCCAGTCTGAGAAGGTGTTAAGGAGGAAGGGGGTCACATGGCGAGGACATTGAGCCTGACCCTCCAGTCGTAACCTTATAGCCCTGGGGCTAACCTTCAAGTTGTCATGCGATTGGATCCTCTCTGGAGGACCCCCCCCTCCCCCCCCCACCTCTGAGTTGTTCCTGGAATCTGGCCACTGCACCTTGTATGCTTTCTGTCTCTTTGTGTTCGTGTCATTTTAGATTGTAGCATTGTACTGTACTGTACTGTACATCTGCTATTTTTGAGACATAGTGGAAGTGTTGAGAACTACTGATTCAGAAGGCATTTGTAGAATTGTCGTAATTCATTAGGACGTGTACAGACATCTTGGGCACAAAATGGGATAACTCTCTGCCTATGTCTATTATCTCTCTCTCTCTCTCTCTCTCTCTCTCTCTCTCTCTCTCTCTCTCTCTCAGAATCAACTCTCAGCATCACACGATTACAGGTGTAAAATGAGTGTGTGAAATAGTGAGTTTTGTGCCAGCTCTAAGACATTGCAGTTACACAAAAACATCACAACCGGGAAGGAGAATGGAGGAGGAAGGAACACAGACCCAAGTTCTGACCTCACTTCTGTTGTTTTTTCCACATCCTAAATAGACCGTAGACTTTATTTTAAACTCACGTCATAATAATATGACGTGATTTTAAACTAAAGTCTATATTATAAGGACAAAGAGATAGGGACAAAAACATAAGAGAAAAAAATACTGTGTGTGTGTGTGTGTGTGTGTGTGTGTGTGTGTGTGTGTGTGTCTGTGTGAGAAAAGATTACAGTACTGTGATATAAAATACTGTAATATATTGCAGTTTTTCAAATGTATTTAACAGTACTTAATTATACTGTATGCTCCATTTGTAGTCTCTTCCTCTCTCTCTCTCTCTCTCTCTCTCTCTCTCTCTCTCTCTCTCTCTCTCTCTCTCTCGCAGTGTCATACTAGTAACTTAGTAAGCTGGACTCTTGGTGACAGCACTTTAATGGACATCTTAGATAAGCCCAGTCCCTCATAAGTTACCATGGCATAATGTGTAAACTGAAAACAGCTACCGTATTATGAAGCTTACGAAGGTCGTGAATAAGAGGTCCCTATAATAAGTCCCCGCTCGGGGCACGCTGGTTGCTCAGGTCCTGTGTGTCAACTCCTATGTCAGCCACCCTGTCTTTGACAACATTCAGCAATAATGTCTAATCTATAAGCTCACGTTAGCTTGCATATTGGCAATTTTCAGAAGAGAGGAAAGATGGGGGGAGGGAACCCTGGCCAAAATGTATCTAGGGTCAGTGGTTAAACCCCGTTTTATACTTTTTACATTTAATTAGTTTGAAAACTTTCACCTACTGTATGCCCAAAATAGCGTCGTCAGGGTTAATGTGGTTTACTGACATTGACACTTGCGGGTCAATTCACATTTCACACACAGCCCCCAGAAGTCACTTCCCAGCAGTAAAGTGAAGGGGACAGCCAGACGGGGGAACACACTTTCAAACAGAAATGAAATGGAGCCATGATTTTAGGTCAAACTTGAATGGGGTAGTGAAGTTGAAGTGCAGGAAGGTCAAAAGTACTACAGTACCATAAGAGTGCGCTCCATGTTACGCTGGCAGCATCACACACTGCAGAAGGGACGCGTCCAGATGGTTGCCCCATGGTGTGTACAAACACTGAGGGCTTTAGCGAGCCCAGACGGTATAGCCTGTAGAGTGTATAGAACGAGCAGCGTCGTCTGGCCAGCGGCCCAGTGGCCCAACATGTGATCGCCGTCACTTCCATCGCTGGTATCCTGGGCTGGACAGAGGGGCTCTCCACAGAGCTACTGTACAGAATTGTCGCTAGTATGTCCAACGGTTACTATATCAGGAAATGGGGGGGGGGGGCCGACAACCTTTTTTCCAATGGACTCAGTATTAAGTCACACGCTCTTAAATGCTTTTTGTTCGTTCAGTATTTATAGATCCCAAGCCAAGGACAGAATTAACAAAATAAAAAACACACAAATAGCAAAGTAGTTGCTCTACAATGCGTTTCTGTATGCGTTCTGAGCTTGTTAATTTAGTTTGCTGTTGCTTTCCTGCTTCTCACTGCTTTTGTGTGACACTCTTCAAGAAAAGCGGAAGCATGAAACAACATGTAGAATTATGGAAAACGCAAGGTTTATAGCCGACAGCGACGATGAGCTGTACCCATAGCCTTATATGTGAAGAGGGGAAATCACACCCAGCCAAGACATTCCTGCAGCCTAAATGTGACCTTTGTTCTGGGCTGAGCAGAGCAGACACACAGTACAGGGGAACCCGCATGGAGGGTACATGTGTGTTTTCAAGGAGGCCGTCAAGCCTCTTGCACGCACGCATGCACGCACACACGCACGTCCACCAATCCACTGATCTTTCATGTTGATGAATTATAATATACTGATACTCTAGGTTACATTTCAAATGTGCTCGCTGAATGAATGGCTCAGAATAGAGGATGTTGGCATTCATGAAAATCAGTCCACATTGCTGCACATGTTCAGCAGTGTTTGTCCATATGGCTCAGTGCTGTAGCCTACTCATTCACACGCACATATACGTACACAGTCACACTGTTGTGTGTTTGAGTGTGTGTACGCATATACACGTACTCTGTGTGTGTGTGTGTGTGTGTGTGTGTGTGTGTGTGTGTGTATATATATATATATATATATATTTATTTTTTTACACTGTATATTACAGTATCCAGTCATAAATAGAGCTCACTCACCCCATGGGGCAGTGTCAGAGCAGATGCAGCTCCTGTAGCATATTAGTCAGCTCATAGGAATGTTAGGAATGCACTGGAGAGAGAGAGAGAGAGAGAGAGAGAGAGACAGAGAGAGAGAGAGAGAGAGAGAGAGAGAGACGGTGATAGAGCGACAGAGAGAGAGAGGTGCAGGAGAGAGAAACCCTGAGAGACAAATTGAGAAACTGGGAGATATACTGTAGAGAGACCCTGAGACACACACACACACACACACACACACACACACACAGAGCAAGAGAGAGATCAGATTTATGGTGGTGTGGGTCTTAGTTTCTGGGGTGACACCTTGGCGTGATAGCGTCCATTCCCTCCACTGTGACCCCTGCCACCTCTCCCTGACCTCCAGTCACAGGCCCCTTGAAGCACCACAGGGGTCAAAGGTTAACGTCATGTTTGTTTGTGAGGTTCCGTTAAGCTCATCAAGCCCTGATGAGTCCAACACCTGGAACCTAATACACATTATACTACTGTTCTGGGAATAGTAGGAAAACATTGGAAAACATTCTGCAAAAATAGGAGAACATTTGTCTAAAAGGTGTTTTTTGCTATTTGACTTAGCTTTTTGAATTGCCAAACTACAAAGTAGAGTTCAAGCGATTAAGTTTGTGATTTTCCACCCTATCCAAGGAGGAAGATGATGATACAGACGTTTTATGAATCATGAACATTGTCACACAAAAGAAAATAGAGAATAGAAAAGCTCACAACACTCAAGTTTATCAGCTATTTTCACCATGAAAGAAATTGTGAAAGCGGTTAAGTTGTCTGTGGGTTTTACAGATATTGAAACACTGAAAAGCATTAACAAGAGCTTGTGACTAAATAATAACTGCATTGGATCAATTGGAACACACGTTATATTTGCCAATTCCTGAAAAGTTACAGTTTTGGACATACAAAGGTTACTACCCAACAGCGACGATAAGCATTCTGTTTGAACAGCCATTCAAAAAGAAGGAAAAATCTCTCTCTGTGTTTGTGAAATGTTTCATGAGTTGCACAACACCCCCCTGTCATATTTATCTGCTGCTGAACTCATGCTAGCGCCTGACTTGGCCGGCGTTGTGGTCACTTTTCGTGCCCTTAAGAACATTTTCCAGGCTCAGGTTTCTCCCGGGCAGGGACCAGGGACCCGGCAGGCCGTGACTGTACTCACGCAGTGTGATAAACAAGAACAAACTGTGGAAGTCACCGACCGAGCGGAGTGACAGGCATACGGTTTCTCCCTGGTGACTTTACTTACTTAACTGTCTGTCTGTCTGTCTGTCTGTCTGTCTGTCTGTCTGTCTGTCTGTCTGTCTGTCTGTCTGTCTGTCTGTCTGTCTGTCTGTCTGTCTCTGTCTCTGTCTCTGTCTCTGTCTCTGTCTCTGTCTCTGTCTCTGTCTCTGTCTCTGTCTCTGTCTCTGTCTCTGTCTCTGTCTCTGTCTCTGTCTCTGTCTCTCTCTCTGTCTCTCTCTCTCTCTCTCACAGCAGACACCATGACCCCATGCCTGCATCATGTCACTGATGCTGATCTCTGCTGGGGGGGGGGGGGGGTAGAGGGGTGTACTGCTCCCACACACGCGCGTGCGCTAATAATTTGTATTACCAAACTTGTGAGGACATCCACATTTCGTGATGGTCATTTTATAAATGCCATATTCTTAGAGCGGTCAGCGCTGAGACGAGCTGAGCTTGTACTGTGTTTATTTTGCGTTTGCGTTTATTACAAATATAAGGCATAACCCTATAACCATAACTCTAAACCTAAAGACATTTAATTACACGTCAAAATAAAGGCATCAAGCTTGTATATAAATGGGACATAAATTATGAATAGTTTCATGCAAAATATTCACTGACACATTTTTCGGATCGTTTATTCATCACACACACTGTGTAACGTCATTTGAACCATAAAAAAACAACCAATTTTCTTGTGAGGGCAAGGAAAATCATCTTCACAATATAAGTATTACTTTTACAGGTACTATAAGTATAGCAACATAAACACACACACACACACACACACACACGTGCACGTGCAAACACACACGCACATGTACCAGGTCATCTGATACAAGTGCATCCAGTGTCGTCTCTTGACAGCTCATTAATGAAGCTGTTGACTGCTAGCAAAGATGCAGGGATAATTTAGAATGAGGAGATGGCCGTGCTTGATGCTTGTTCAATCTGTTGAAGTTATGAACGTGTGTATCACATGGGACACAGCTGTTTGAGAAATCAAATCTAGCATTAGAGTCAGCCTGACCTGGTGACTCGGTTATACTGTGTAGTGTAGGGCGGCTGTCTTGGAATCCTAAGGTTCCAGGTTCCATCCCTATACTGTAGCTCCCCCTGGCTGCGTGTCCAAGTGCCCTTGAGCAAGCCACTGAAAGCCTAACTGCTCCTCATGAGCAGGTTGGTGCCTCACTGCCTTGCATGGTTTCCTCCACCATCGACGATGGTGCATGATTCAGATTCAAGACGTTATTGCCATGTCAACAGATTGGAATTTGTTTCAGTGCACTAAAAACAGACATACGAATAGACACGTAATCACAATTCACATCACATCATTCGGACAGTAGAAAAAGTACAAACATCATAGAAAAAGATACAGCAGTACACAAACATCATATGAGAGGGACCAATAAATAAGAATGCAGAATGTTACAATTCATTTCAAATAAATAGCAATTCATCAAGGTTCATCATTCTAATGAAGCAGCTGCACGCTGCAAAGTGCGAGTGAGAGAGAGGGTCAGCATTCAGGAGGCGAACAGCCTCGGGTAAGTGTATTGCACTTTAGAGACCGCGGTCTCATACCTGAGGGCAGGGGTGAAAAAAGAGAGCAGGCAGGGTGGGGGGGGGGGTCTGTGATCACCTTCTGCATCCTACGCTTAGTGTAGGATGGACATCATGTGTATGTGAATGGGTGAATGTGGAGTACATTGTAAAGCAGTTTGAACTAGAAACTAAAGGCACTCTATATAAATGCAGTCCATTCACCATGTACTGTACTTTGGCCTACTGGCACAGTGCACAAGAAATGGGTCCAGATCAGCGGTTTGCATTTACGATGACGCTTGTGCCAGAACCTAGAAGCAGTAGTAACTGGAAGAAGTTGCTGTACCTGAACCTGATACAGGCAACTTAATGGTATTTCATTCGAGGTCAAGTACTTCCAGGACTTTGACAAAGCTCTTGTTCTTCTTTTCAACATTGCAACTGCCACGGAAATGTGGAACACTTATTTTTTTAATCCCCCGGGGATTAAAGAAATATGCATTTAGGGACTCAAACAATCGGCGGGCGACTGCACCTCCTGATAAACACGGAACGCTTGAGGAGTTTCAGCCCCTGAAAGGAAAATAAGATAAAGACTGAATAAATGCTGTTACTGGGGGCTGCGGTGTGTGTGTGTGTGTGTGTGTGTGTGTGTGTGTGTGTGTGTGTGTGTGTGTGTGTGTGTGTGTGTGTGTGTGTGTGTGTGTGTGTGTGTGTGTGTGTGTGTGTGTGTGTGTGTGTGTGTGTGTGTGTGTGTGTGTGTGTGTGTGTGTGCGCGTGTGCGTGTGCATGTGTGTGTGTGTGTCAAACACATAAGGATGTGTGTGTGACAGCGTGTGTATACAAGAGTTAGCTGGCAGCGGAGAGAAGGGTTTAAGTCGACAAAAGCCGGACACAAAGGAACGGTCTGCAGCTGGGTGCTGTTGTACCTGTGTGTGCACGTGTTTATGCATGTCCGTGCGCGTGCGTGTGTGTGTGTGTTCTGTGTGCGTTTGTGTGCGTGTGTGTGCATGTACAGCCAAGCCTCATATGGACCACTTAATTTTCCCCCCACGTTGATTCACGGAACCATGCTTGGCATTAAATTGCCCTCAAATCTCTTTCATTTCCAGCTGTTGAGCTGTCTTCCTCGGTCACCATTTACCACATAATGAGCCATCTCTAACAGGCTGAACACATTGCAGCTCTTCTCCTTGGGGTGCAGTGGTAGTGTGGACAGGTTGCTCTTCTCTTCAGGGTGCAGTGGTAGTGTGGACAGGTTGCTCTTCTCTTCAGGGTGCAGTGGTAGTGTGGACAGGTTGCTCTTCTCTTCAGGGTGCAGTGGTAGTGTGGACAGGTTGCTCTTCTCTTCAGGGTGCAGTGGTAGTGTGGACAGGTTGCTCTTCTCTTCAGGGTGCAGTGGTAGTGTGGACAGGTTGCTCTTCTCTTCAGGGTGCAGTGGTAGTGTGGACAGGTTGCTCTTCTCTTGGGGGTGTAGTGGTAGTGTGGACAGGTTGCTCTTCTCTTGGGGGTGCAGTGGTAGTGTGGACAGGTTGCTCTTCTCTTCAGGGTGCAGTGGTAGTGTGGACAGGTTGCTCTTCTCTTCAGGGTGCAGTGGTAGTGTGGACAGGTTGCTCTTCTCTTCAGGGTGCAGTGGTAGTGTGGACAGGTTGCTCTTCTCTTCAGGGTGCAGTGGTAGTGTGGACAGGTTGCTCTTCTCCTTGGGGTGCAGTGGTAGTGTGGACAGGTTGCTCTTCTCTTGGGGGTGCAGTGGTAGTGTGGACAGGTTGCTCTTCTCCTCGGGGTGCAGTGGTAGTGTGTGGACAGGTTAAGTAGAGCTGGGCTTGTCACTGAAATGTTGACACTTTGTTGAAATGCGTGTCCGGTATGGGATGCATGATATAATCGCTAGCATAATCGGAATCGCCCATATTATCGTCCATAGAAATGCCATATCGGTATCGGAACGGTCTCAAAATAAGTTTTCAGCAGCATTGAGCAATGAAAATTCATCAATGAGTTCAATATACTGTAAATCAAAAGTGTCTAGTAGGCCTACCTCTAGTCTAGAACAAAAGCCAAATCAAATAATAAACTTTACATTTTTCTACATTTAATTTGTGTACTCATCTCATTCAGTTGTGAAAACAGACACTTGGAAAAGTGTAGGCTATATATTGATTGAATACTTTAACAGGCTTTGGGCCAGCCTAGGCTTGTTTCCATTGTGGTCCTCTGTATAATATCAGAATCGGTCAGAATCGGTATCGGCAGATATGACCCTGCAAATAATCGTAGATCGGATATCGGTCATAATTTAATATAATCGTGCACCCCTGGTGTCCGGACAAACGGGAAAATCTGGGTCATTCTATGTCAGTCGGGTCTTAAACATTTTAATTTACATTTGATTTAGAAGCCTTTTTTCTTATCGACCTCAGTCCAAAATGGGTTGAACCTCAGTGGCTGGCCGCGTGTCAAGTGTTACCGCTTGAAGCTCATGAGGGGCGACGTCATCCCTTAGGACAAGCGGAGGCCGGATTTGCCTCTCGGGAAGATATTTGGTCTCAAGGTTTCAAGTCCCAGTCGGGTCATAAAAGTCCCACTTAGAAAGAGCTTGATAAACGGAAACTCATGCCTGAGCAGACCGCATGCAGCTCGTATAAGCAGCCCGTCCATGAGGGCCAGGGCAGCTGACACAAAGCTTAGCATTCCTGACCAGAATCTGATCACTTTTATAGGTTGACAAGAGGGGGCTTCTCCAGTTGCTTCTCGCCCACCCATGGCAGCCGCACCCCGACGGAGGCCGCTTTGGGATAGCTGCGGGTTCTGACTCATGCATCACTATGCCACGGGGGGGAAAGAGTGACGGGGTTCGTTCCACGTTAAGCGGCGTGACGGATATGCATGTTAATTCACACAGAGATGTGGTGTCGAGGGAAAAATGACCGTGTTTAAGAGGTGGTGCAAAGCTGACCCTTGCGTGGCTCCCCCTGAGCGTGTGTGTGTGTGTGTGTGTGTGTGTGTGTGTGTGTGTGTGTGTGTGTGTGTGTGTGTGTGTGTGTGTGTGTGTGTGTGTGTGTGTGTGTGTGTGTGTGTGTGTGTGTGTGTGTGTGTGTGTGTGTGTGTGTGTGTGTGCGGTCATCTGTCTCTCTGCCATGTGAGTGTTAGGTGATTCACTTAAGTATATGTGTGTGTTTCGTGTGTGCATTAATGTGTGTTTATATGTCTTCCTCCCATGTGTTAATGGGTATATGTGTGCAGTTTACGTAGCATTTGTATTTTCTGTGTGTGTGTGTGTGTGTGTGTGTGTGTGCGTGCACACGTGCAGTCGTGCATGCGTGCGTGCATGCGTGCATGTGCGTGTCCGTGCATGTGTGCGTGCTTTCAGCACTAGATCTTGAAGTTGTTTTCAAACTCTGAGCAGATATGATTTATTTTGGCTACTAACATGATAGCATTTTTCAACTTTAGATGTTTTTTTTAACTTTATACGTTTAAAGAAATGTCAACTTTATATGTTTTTCTTGTGAATGAATGACCTACTAAGCCTACTTTGTCATACTGCAGTGTCACACATGTCAGTGACAGTGTGTAGCAAAAAATAGCAGATGCATTGTGAGCTCGTAGACAATGATTTAAGGTGATCAACTTCAAGTGAAAGTGGTTATTAAAGTGTCTGACTGTCTGTGGGTTTTATAAATATTGAACCAATGACAAGTATTAACAAGACTAATAATTACATTGGATCCATTTGTAATGCAGGTTCTCTTTCACATTTCCTAAAAAGCAACCGTTTTAGATACAAGGTTTCTGCCCGACATCTACAATAACCACTAGGTTTAATTCAGACTATTATCCACATTATTTAATATTTAACATTAATTTCTCAGTTAAAAACCAGAATGATTTGTGAACACATTGCACCAGACTGTTTATACAAAGTGTGTGTGTGTGTGTGTGTGTGTGTGTGTGTGTGTGTGTGTGTGTGTGTGTGTGTGTGTGTGTGTGTGTGTGTGTGTGTGTGTGTGTGTGTGTGTGTGTGTGTGTGTGTGTGTGTGTGTGTGTGTGTGTGTGTGTGTGTGTGTGTGTGTGTGTGTGCAGTCAGTTGACAAAGTACTCAACTCCAGTCAAAGTATAGATATACTCTTGGTCAAATTACAAGTGAACGCTGCTCACAAGTTTGTACTTGAGTTAAAGTACTGGAGTACTTGGATTTTTTAAGAATTCAAAATGACACGCTTAACAAAATTGTGAAAATAGCAGACAAGACATGTCGTGATGTGTTGTGAGCTCGTAGATCCGTAACAATATTTGTCTTTGAAATGCAGTGCGGAGTGAAAGTCATAATCTTAAATAATTAATATTAAATAATGTAATAATAAAAATAAAATAAATTGCAAAAACTCAAAGTACAGATACCTACATAAAACTGTATGTAAGTACATTAGTATTGAGTGTGTGTGTGACTGTGTGTGTGTGTGTGTGTGTGTGTGTCTCAGTTCATATCGTTCCCATTGCCGTGTGGGGGGGTGAAAGGCCATATGACCGTTGCCCCCCCGGTGTCATGGCCCCGTAACCAGACCCCCGTAGACGGGGGGCGGGGGCCGCGTTGGAACGAGCCTAAGATTTAGTGCGGGCGTAAAGACATATTCTATAAACATTGACACACACACCAGCTGCCTGGCAGCCAGGTCTGAGCCCTGACCCCCCCACCACACACACACACACACACACACACACACACACACACACACACACACTATTACTGTACTTGTGAGGACATCAACATTTTAGGACGACATTGAAAATATCTGAACATAGCCCATGAATACTACGTGACCTGTAAATCTTCATGTAGACATAGCACTATATAGTATACTGTATGCATAGTAGCATTATATAGATATTCTACTGTTATGGTTCTTAGCTTACGTATGATTCATGATGACTTCTACCATGCTTTTTGTTCTTGCTTACTGTAAATCGCTCTGGATTAAGAGCGTCTGCTAAATACCTAGATTGTAAATTGTAAAATAAGCATAAAATAGGGAAAACTCTGACCTTAAACCTAACCTCTAAATATCTTACCTGAATATTTTCCTAATTGTAAACGTATCTTCTTAAAAAAAAAAAAGTTTAGCAATGCAAGTACACACTCACGCATGCACGAACATACACACACACACGCGCACACACACACACACACACACACATGCACACGCGCGCGCACGCACACACACACTCCCAGCCATCGTCACCAGGCCTGTGGCGTGTCTGTGCCGTCCAGTGACCCGGGGATCGCATGGTGGCCTCACCCGCCACCTGCTCTGCCAATGTGACCTGTCTGTCAACGGGCATGCACTGTGGACCAAGTACTCTGACGGTTTACTCAAGTAACCAGTAAAGAAATATACCACAATGTGGAAGTACAAGTAAAAAGGCCTGTGTTAGTTAGTTTTTTTTAATTGTGTACACTTACAAAAGTGTTGGTAATCTAAGTATACTTACGGTACCATATACCGTTGCTGTCGGGCAGACTTTTGGTGTTTATCATTTACCATTCATCCTACAGCGTCACACAAAAGCATCAAACCTAGCAGATCCACAAGCTTGAAAGACTGCGCAAAGCGACACGTTTTCAGCTTGTAGATCTGCTACTTTTGATACTTTTGAATTTTAATCATGAAAAGTTACAGTTTGGGGCATATGGCGGTTCTACCCGACAGAGACGATACTGTGTGATTTCTCAATCTACAAGATCACAACGCAGCACTATACAAGCTCACTATACAAGCTCACTATACAAGCTCACTATACAAGCTCACTATACAAGCTCACTATACAAGCTCACTATACAAGCTCACTATACAAGCTCACTATACAAGCTCACTATACAAGCTCACTATACAAGCTCACAACACAGCACTATACAAGCTCACTATACAAGCTCACTATACAAGCTCACTATACAAGCTCACTATACAAGCTCACTATACAAGCTCACAACACAGCACTATACAAGCTCACTATACAAGCTCACTATACAAGCTCACTATACAAGCTCACTATACAAGCTCACTATACAAGCTCACTATACAAGCTCACTATACAAGCTCACAACACAGCACTATACAAGCTCACTATACAAGCTCACTATACAAGCTCACTATACAAGCTCACTATACAAGCTCACAACACAGCACTATACAAGCTCACTATACAAGCTCACTATACAAGCTCACTATACAAGCTCACTATACAAGCTCACTTGTACGTAGATTGGCTATTGTCGAATAAACCAGAGCTATTAAATATATATAATAAATGTACAAAGTCACTTATAATAAAGTTTAACTGTAGTGGAGAAAATGTACAATATTTAAACTACAGATGTAGTGGAGTAGAAGTGTAAAGTAGTGAAGGGGGGGAAAAAAAGTAAATGTACTGTATGTAGTACAGTAAGTTACTCTTGACCACTTGTCGACAGCGATGGCACACAGATATGCACGCGGTCGGCCACAGGACTGTGGCTGCTCTCAACGGGAGAATGATATCAGCACTTGAGACGTGCATGGATGTATGTACAGTATATACAGAACACTTGTGTGTAGGGATACTTATACTGGCCGCTCTGACCGCTGAAACACTCCACGCCTGGTGATATCACATGGACGGCCAGACGGACTCACATGCATGTGTGTATTTTTGCACATACGGTGAAAAAACACACACACACTTGAATTGAGACTCTGTATATAACAGGGCTGGGCAATATACTGTATCGATTCGATGTTATTATGCAGTAGGCAATATATCAATATTATATGGATATTGTGATATGAGACTCGATATCGTCTGGGATTTTGGACATGGTGTGAGTGCGGTGTCTGTTCCTGGTTTTAATCACATGAGCCTCATACAGCTCAAAATAGCTGATCTACAAGCTCACAATGCATCGCTATTTTATAATATTTTGGAAATATATATATATTCGTTTTATATATTATTGTCAACATTGTTATATTCATTATATTCACAATATTGATGAGGTATTTATTGGTTCAACCCAACCTATAAGTAACAGACACACAACCGTTGGCTGCCATGGACGGATATCTCCGTCTTTTGGTTGTTATTATGAATCCAGATTTGCCCCTTTTATATTTACTGTATCCTATAGTATAGCATTCCACATCGCTAGGCAACGCTCGGCTCGTTGTGTTTGACCTCACACATTGACCCGGCACTATGTAACTTTTTGAATGAAATGACATTGTAATTTTGTCCAATCTGTGTGGTAGAGTATAGTTGTATTGTGCCTCCCTGCTCCTCTACTGAAACCTTAGATCCATGTGTCTAGATGAGACATGACCTTTGACATGACCCTGTTTCTGGATTGACACAAATGTTAACCTGAAGATAAAGATACGATTCATCCCGCTGAGCAAGCATTAGCTCAATGTTAAAGATGTCAGTTCTTCAGTGCAGGAGCCCGCCCGGGTTCAAATCTAGGGGTAGCAGAGGAAAAGTATATGTAGGGCAGCTTTAAGGGCCTTGCAAAGGGGAGCGATAAAACGTGCCTATACCGGTAGTTCATTTTCAATGAGACCTGCGTTCTTGCTCGTATTTACGTGAGTGCGGCCCCCGCGCATTTGTTGCGCCCGTGCTCGTTACGTGCAGACGCCCGCGACTCACCAGACCTGGATTCAGTTTAGCTTTTTTTGTTTACGCTTGCGTTGTCGCGCCTCTTCTCTGGAGGAGACCTGTGTTGTTCCAGGCCTGCGTTCCTCACTTCACGTTTGCAAGGCCCTTTAAAGCATCTGTGTGACACTGTGCTTTGCCAGTGCCGCCACAGTGCTGCTCATGTAGATATGTGAAGTGTGCAATGTGTATAAATGCCATGTGCTTTACTGGTCGGACCAGACCAGCCAGCCTCGTAGAGCCAGCTGTTGAGTTATAGTACTTGGCTTCGTCATGGTAACACTGTGGTGCTCAGGAGAGGTGAGGAGACAGCCCAGGATTTATTTGCCAAATTATCCTTTGTATGATATAAATTAGTTAATTAAGTCTTCCACATTAACCAGACTCGTCTTGATGGAAAGCTCAGTTGGTGTGACAGCACGATGACCTCAGAGTCATCACTTGAGTCACAAGTCGTTCTCAAACCTTTTCATGTCAAGGAGCACCGCATAATTGGTGCCCATCTGAAAATATTCTGTGCCGTGGAAGAAAATTCCAATATTCCAAACAAAGTATTGAGTGCTCTCACCATGGCTTTCCCGCATGGCAGTGTGAAGTGTGTACTGTACGTCGTCCATGACGTGAATTTCAATCTATTGTCTCCCTTTTTTCTATCTTTACAGGACGGAACGAACTGATAGCACGGTACATCAAGCTCCGCACTGGGAAGACACGAACGAGAAAGCAGGTGAGTTCAGGTGAGAGGTGGAGGCAGGTGAGAGAAAGACTGTATATAAGTGATGGTTTTAGGTTAAAACAATAGGTTTTTATTGTATATGTAGCGATTCTCACAGAGAGGACTGATTGCTTTTACATACAACAGGGAATAAAAACCACCACATGAAGCATAGAAACAATTCAAATCGACGTCAACAGATGGCACTCGGGTGATGCAGTGGTAAAGTGCCTACTCCAACCTGGAGGTTGTGGATTTGAATCCACCACAGTGTATTTGGCTTTGTTGAGCGTCTATAAACTCTATGAACCCAATTGGCCCGTGTTCGGGAGAGGGAAGGTCTAAAGGCTGTCATCAGGGAGTGTTGTGTCGTGTTTGGCGGGAGGAGTGGGACAAAGGCCTCTACGTCCTCCCGGTGGGGGCTCCTTTACTGGCAGGTGTGTCAGTAGACAGTAGACACAACAGCAGTGATGTGTGTGGGGAGGAATCAATAGACACATTAGCACACCTGGAGGACAAACCCAAAGACAGTCCACACATACTTGCTTTAAACAGTAGTGTTTTTAGGTGGTTTGGCTTTTTTTTCCAGAGGCTGGGAGATACAGAGTGAAAGGGCTTTTTCACATTCAGCTATTCATTCAGGTCAGCTGACCCCTTATAGGGTCGTTGCTGGGCAACATAACGGGTCATTAAAATATCCAGGTGCGACGCGTTGAGAGCTTATAGATGGGCCTATCAAGACGCATGACCAGAATTGCGATGCTATACTGCAGCAGTGCTCCTGGGTGGTTATGAGCTCTGGAGACAGGCCACCTATCAGACGCAAAACGTCATGCTGTCCGACCGGGCTGTCGTCAACCGTCACATTATTGTCTATCAACGCCGGGAAAAAAGTCAGTGACAGAGAAGACATGATGACAGTATAGGAAATATTCCCCCCCCCCCCAACCTCCTCTCTCAAATACAGCACACGCACGCACGCACGCACCCACCCTGCACAGGCTACCGTACCGTTGCAATGTGCCCGGTTGGACGACTAAAGGGGCCTAAAACTGATTTAGGACCGGGGATCCAATGCACAGATGCCCTGAGATCGTATGTCGGTGTTGTTTGTTCACCACCTCACGGAGGGAGCCCGGCACGGGGGCTTGTTAGAAGAGGAGAGACGCCAGGGATGAGGGGAGCAGGGCTGGGGGTGGGGGGGCGTGAGCCCGGGATTTGGAACCTTATCCCCGGCTGTGGGGACCCGATACGGTTAGGTTGAGGTATGGACACTGAGAGATGAGGGTCCCCCTGGCTGGGATATAGGGTTAGACTGGGAATGTGTGTGTGTGACTGTGTGTGTGTGTGTGTGACTGTGTGTGTGTGTGTGTGTGTGTGTGTGTGTGTGTGTGTGTGTGTGTGTGTGTGTGTGTGTGTGTGTGTGTGTGTGTGTGTGTGTGTGTGTGTGCGTGCGTGTGCGTGTGTGCGTGGGGGGGGGGATTATCAGGCAGGGTTATTATAGTTAAAGAGGAATACCACTCATTACCAATCATTTTACCATGTCATTAATATACCTTAGACTGTGGAAATAATAAAAAAGTCTAGGTCTGAAAATAATCAGTAACATCGTGAAGTACATCTTTTCATGTCTCACTCTCAATAGAAGAGCAGGGAGACCAGATACAACCACCCCCAATTGTATAAGTTAACATGCTCTACCATACAGATTGGACACAATTGAATTGTATTTATTAAACAAGTTATATACATCTGCTGGCCTCGTCACCAGCAGCCATGAAGCCTCCTTCACCACCTCAGGAGGCACAGTAGCAGCACACATTAAATCACTATAAGCCCTGCTATATATACATATACATTGCAAATGGTGTGTTTATAGCACCTCTGTCCAAGGCTCTTCACAACGTTTTATCCATTCACTCACCCATCCACTCACCGGTGGGGGTGCCGACCTGCTCTTGGGGGTCCAGTGTCTTCCTTAAGGACACTTGGATGTTAACACAGGGGGCAGCTGGGGATCGAACCAGACCGTTCCCCCAAGTGGCCGCTATAACCCCTGAGCTACTTCCACTACTTATGGCGTGAATACGTTGACGAATGGTGGAAAATCACTGTATCACATATAGCATTTGTAGAGCTTGTCGAAATTGTCGAAATTCAAATAAACATCTTGGAAACTTTTGATATCATTTATCTTATATTGACAAAATTACAACTACTTAACTCCACAACCTCCTTCTTGCGTCATTCGTGGGCCTGTCACTCGTCACTGGCCCTGCCTTCAATAAAGCACAAATGGCATAGTCCAGTGCATGGTCAATAAACTTTTCCACTTCAGGGTCACTCTGGGGACCCCCAGGCAGGGTGTCCTTGTGGGATGTCCAGGGGGTTCCCACCATTACATGGACCCTTACAGGTCTTGTACAGTAACTCTGATATTGTACAAATGGAACTCTTAGTTCTACAGGTCCATTTGGTTCCACTCGCCATTTGCTTAGACTTGAATAAAAGCAAAACCTTGAGAAGCTCTCTCTTAGTGTGTGTAACTGTGTGTGTGTTCCAGGTGTCTAGTCACATCCAGGTGCTAGCACGAAGGAAGGCCCGGGAGATTCAGGTCAAGCTGAAGGTACGATACGTGAGTCACCATCATTTTATTCTTCTACTTACTGACCGTTGCGCTGGAATGAAAACAATGTGTCTGCGTGATTACAGAAACCTCTTAAAATCTTTTAATGCCCTACTTGATCATACTATACAGAGTCACACGCATCTAAAGTATAAAGTATATATAAACTTTCGATGTTTTTTACGTACGTTTAAGTATGTTTTCGGGTTTCTACCAGAGAAGATATTTGAAAAGACTTATTGCAGTGATTTTCTTTAAGTACTGTAAGTCCTACAGAATGCATGCATGCTACAACAAAAGTGTGATTATGGTGCATTAATACATTTTTAAGAAGTGTTTACTTGTAATGTTTGTAATGTGCAGAATGTCATATGGGGGGATTCATTCATGCAAACTTTAGTGCACTGTTTACCAATTTTTTGACTGTAAATATGCATGTGCTGAAATTGTTTGAAATGTTCGGAGAGAAAAAACAGAAACATTTTAAGAACGTCAGGGTGAACAAGGTTAAAATCCAAGGTTGAAGTGAGGTTACGTGCAGGGAAAGAAATTACATTCTATCATCTCTCTGCATAGTGCTGTTTTATCATTGCTGTTGAAGGTGATTCAGTGTGTGTGTGTGTGTGTGTGCATGCGTGCGTGCGTGCGTGCGTGCGTGCGTGCGTGCGTGTCGTGCGTGCGTGCGTGCGTGTCGTGCGTGTCGTGCGTGCGTGCGTGCGTGCGTGTCGTGCGTGCGTGCGTGCGTGCGTGCCAAAGCATTCAACTTCCATCACCACAAAGAGCTCATCATCGGCTTTTTAATTGCAGTCCCTTAATGGACGCTATGGTTGTGAATAGAAGGCTCATTGCTCGTGACACTTTTCAATGAAACCTTACCCGATACAATGCCGGCACAGCCCCGAGGCCTTGCTGTTGCATGATTACCAACAATATGAACCAGCAGCGCAATTTGTCCCTGAAACAAATTCATCTGTGGATTGTTCCTTCTAGGCATTTCATTTGGTAATATCTCAATGAAAAAGTTAGTTTTTTTCCCTTGTGGTAGGTGTACTACAGCAGGTAGGGTTAAGCTTATACATCCCTGTCCCCCCCCCCCCAGCATTTATCATCCAACACACACACACACACACACACACACACACACACACATACACACACGCACGGCACGCACACACACTTTCTCTCTGTCACCTTGGATGGTGGCCCGCCTGGGCTCAGCTGGCAGAGCGCGCGGCCTCGGTCACAGGGTTGGTCTCTCTGACAGGCCCTTTTAAAAATGTCTTTGGTGTAACTGAGCTCCATAGCACATGTACGGCCCCATATTTCAGCTATGCCCTTGTGTTGGCCACAGTTCTGGGAACAAGAATGCACTGTGTGGCCTTGCCCACATTAGGGCTGGGCCTGGCCGGGCAGCAAGTGCTTGTAGCCCCTCCCCCCCCCCCCTGGAGGGGGGGGGGGGGTATTTGGAAAGTGCTGAGGTGGTGCATTTTTAAAAGACAACGGAGAACATGAGAGGTGCATGTCTCCCTATATACGGTGGGAAGGGCATTGTTGTTTAAAACCATCTTCCATGATAACGTTCTATTTTTTGTATTATTATTTCTTTCTTCATATAGCGTTTCCCTTCCGTGTTAGTGCTGCATGCGTGAGACACTTAGCATCAGGCATTAACCTTCGGTTATTCGAAAATAGCTACCAAAGTCGCAGGGAAATCTACAACTTGCGCCGAGCCTTTAGATCGATAATATTTAAACAAATTGAAAAACATGTTAAGATATATATTGTGCCGACACCAGGGTTACCTAACATATTAGCGTGTGGGACCATGCGTTGCGTGCCCTGCCTTCCACTATGACCTCTAACAGAAGCCGGTTGTCAACACGGGTGCCCGGGCCTCTGCCAAGGCAATAAACTTAACTCCTGTCCTGACCCAAAGGCCCTTGACTGTAGTATCACCCTCCTGCCCTGGCACGCTCTTTGCCAGGCGGGGACCAACAAACACACATACCATGAATGATGCAAACTCCGCTTCGGTCTTTCCCTTTTGCCATTTTAGGGCTTTACTGATCATGTTGCCGGTGAAACGGAGCACTGATGTAGTACTAAACAGACCAGTGTTGCCAGATTTTGAAAGAGAAGTAAGCTACCAGTGCTGAGATGAAAACAAGCCAAAAAAGAAGCGACTAGACTCCGGCTATTGGAAAATTGCCGATCTACATAGAAGCTCATGCAACACGTTGAGAGCTATTTTAAAAAAAGGAAAAGGAAAACATCTTGAAACTGAACATTTGAACAACAACATAATTATTTTCAGATGGGGGAGGTCTGCGGACAAATACATAAATGTTTAATAACCATTGGTTTAAACAACATTAGCAAAGAAGCCCAAATAAGCAACTACAGTATATTAGAAACAAGCAAAAAAAAGAACACACACACACAACCCGCAACTACCAATATTTACAAGTGACTTTAAAGTCCAAAGTTGCTTCTAATAAGCATACCTGGTGGCAACACTGAACAGGTGTGCGAGCGAGGAGAGTGCAGTGCACCCTTCTGCCTTAGGGCCGATTCATACTCCTATTTTACCACTGTTTCGGCGCTGTAGTGCCGAAATGATTTCGGCTCGTCAGAAATTTTCAGTAGCACCGAAGAGCCGACTTTAGGACGGTACTACCCGCCCCCCCGAACCTCAAATGACGTCACATTGTAGGCTCTACAGCGCCGAACCGACTTTTATTGGGCTCTAAAATAGGAGTATGAATCGGCCCTTACACTCTCTCTCTCTCTCTCTCTGTCTTTGTGTGTTCCGTGTAGGACCAGGCCGCCAAGGACAAGGCCATGCAGAGTATGGCCAGCATGTCGTCAGCACAGATCCTCTCAGCCACGGCTTTCCAGAACAAAATGGCCCTCCAGGGCCTGTCGAGGCAGGCGTACCCCACTGCTGGTGGAGTGAGTCTAAACATGCAGACGTTATACACGGCAGTGCATGGTTCTTCTCAGTCCTTTTTTGGTTTTGATCTCTGAACCACACTGGCATACCTCACTATAGCTGTCGCCGGGGCAAGGGTGGGATATGTTCCTCAGCCTAGAAGGAAAGTCTGTGGAAGAGAAATTGCACGCTGCGTTCATCATTTGAGGCTGTTTGTTCCAAACGGGCCATTCCTGCAAACTTTGAAAGCCAATGTTAGCCAATTAGGATGGAATAATGAGATATTGGACAAATCCGTCTTGAACACATGACTATAGAGTCACGATTTGAGGGACAGAATCTGGAGGAGCAAAAGCAATATCAAAAAATGTGTTTTACAAAAGCCTCCTGGTGGCGCTATAACAGGCCATTCTGGAAAATGTGGGGCAGAGGTCCCCATTCATTGTTGGCATCCAGGGAGTGTGTGTGCAAAACTTTACATCGACCGGGTTTACGGTGCCGGAGATTAGCTGGTAACAGACGGACGGATGACGGACGGACGGACGGACACACACACACACGGACGGAGTGCAAAACATACTCTCTCCCCATGCCTTCGGCCTGGTGGAGACAACAAATACCAACCTGTCTGTCTGTCTGTCTGTCTGTCTAATATGATTCAGTGTTGAAACTCAATCCATTTCATTGGGTTAAGGGTTAACCCTATCAAAACTTTATCTGAAGTCGACCTCGACCATGATGTTTGATTGAATGTAGTTTTTGTGTCTTATGGGAAAAAAAATGTTTTATTTTTTTCACAGTTTTGGCATGGGGGACTCCCAGGACAGCCCAACGGTCCAGAAGAGTAAGTAACCATTTGATCTCTCATCTTTTTCTCTCCATAATTCAAATTCAGATCAGTAGCTGCTACTATAGATCTACAAGTGCAAAACGTGTTGCTTCACGCCCTGTTTGGAGCAGGCAGCTCACGCACCCCTAGGGGTGCAAGCATTCATTTACGAAAAAATACAAAAAGTTAAATTATGGAGGTAACTAGGTAAGAGGTTTCTGATGCACATAATTATGTGTTTTACGTCTTCCTGTAGGACTTCAAAGCTTCATGATACTGACATGCACTATATTGAATGCACTACATGTGATTTAAATGACATGATAATTCCCTTTTACTCCTGGAACTGGAAACTTGAAAGCCTGCATAAACAAGAGTTTCACCTCACTATTATACCTGTAACTGTGTTGCGATAATAACGTTGATTGATTGATTTGACCTCAAATTTACATAATACATTATCTATCCATTCCTTGGGTTCATGAGTAGACTGTACTGTACTGTACTGTACTGTACTGTACTGTACTGTACTGTACTGTACTGTACTGTACTGTACTGTACTGTACTGTACTGTACTGTACTGTACACTGTACTGTACTGTACTGTACTGTACTGTACACTGTACTGTACTGTACTGTACTGTACTGTACTGTACTGTACTGTACTGTACTGTACTGTACTGTACTGTACTGTACTGTACACTGTACTGTACACTGTACTGTACACTGTACTGTACTGTACACTGTACTGTACTGTACTGTACACTGTACTGTACTGTACTGTACTGTACTGTACTGTACTGTACTGTACTGTACTGTACACTGTACTGTACTGTACTGTACTGTACTGTACTGTACTGTACTGTACTGTACTGTACTGTACTGTACACTGTACTGTACTGTACTGTACTGTACTGTACTGTACACTGTACTGTACTGTACTGTACTGTACTGTACTGTACTGTACACTGTACTGTACTGTACTGTACTGTACTGTACTGTACTGTACTGTACTGTACTGTACACTGTACTGTACTGTACTGTACTGTACTGTACTGGTGCTCAAATTGTGGTCCGGGAACCCCTATGGGATTAGGTTCCAGAGGGTCATCAGCCAAATTTGGCTGATCAAAAATAGCAGATATACAAGCTCATAAGTGCATCACTTCGTGCCACACTACAAGCTTGTACATCTGCTGTCTTGAAAGTGTTGTAAACTTTTGCATTAAGTTGACACTTTTAACACTAATCTTCTCTTCTGGGGGTTCCTGGTCAAATTCACATCAATGTGGGGGTCCTTGACATTGATTTGAGAACCTCTGCTGCACTATTACTGTACCCATCCAATCGCAAAGATTTTCCCAAGAACCGAACGAATATGAACCGAAAATAAATGCTTCAGCTGTTTGCCATTCTGTCGAGGGTCACAGATTCCACTCTAGCCATGCAACAACACCCCCATCGTCTTTAGAGGTCAGGTGGCCCAATTAGTGTGAGTGGGAGGGGGGGTCACGGGGGTGAGAGGGGGTCTAATGTGTCTCTTCTCTTCCCCAGCATTAAGCCCTTCTCCCAGCAGAGTTACGCCATGCAGGCGTCCGGCCCGCCCCCCATAACAGGTGGGTTCTCCTCATTTCTTACCCACTTGGCGTGTTGACAGACCTGCATTAACCACTTGAACCCTAGCATCCCTATTCTGGGGGAGGGGGGGAGGGGGGTGGGAATATTTGGCTGATCTACAAGCTTGTGATGCATCACGTTGCTATATGCATTGCCATCTTGTAGATCTTGGGTTTTTTTCCGCGAAGAGATTTGATGTCGCAGGAAATACTTGCGGACCTAGTACAGAGCCATGGGGGACCCCAGTCAACTAAGTATAGTAGGATGTAAGTGTTATGAGATGTTGGCTGTTGGGAATGACAATTGTCGTCGCATCCCTTCAGGGTATGGGACGTAACTCTGCTACATGCGCAAGTCACAGAGAGACGGGCAGCAAAGCTCGTGGCTTATTTCGAACCTATAATGTTTTCAGATACATATTTTAGCGTGATGATTACGTTTAAAACGAGTAATACACTACAATGTCTGGATGTCATCTTGAATGAGATTAAAAACGGAGTAGTTCTGTAATCAAAACCAGCTGTGTTGGAGGAACGCGCAGCGATGGGAATCAACCAGGTGAATGAAATCAAGATTCATTTATATTCACTCGACACGTTCACTTGACACGTCATCGCGCATCACGATTTTGTTCAAAGGAAGTAATTAAATTTGTATGGACTATTTTTAAATAGGCCTACACAAAGATGGAAATCTTCCCATTGTTTTGGCATAGACTGTTAGGTATGCCCATATGATGACCACCTCTAAAAGTGTGAAAAACTTATTTTTCATTTCCCTGCGTATTTAAGGTTAAAAGGATAACACAAAAAAAGTCCTGGGTACTTCCATTGTGGTCCTATGTATTAAATTACATTATTAATGTGTTCAAATATAAATTGAATACATCAATACTTGTAATCAACAAAAACAAACAACTATATGTACACAAGGAAAAGGAAAGAACGGCTGTGAATGACACCGTTCAATGGGAATTCAAATCTATCTCTTCTTGGTCTTTTGGTAGATATTTCTTTAGGCCAGTTTTTGAAAGACACCGGTGATTAAAACCCTTTAATGGCGAAATGATATCGCACATACGTTTTTGACAAATACGCTTCTTGCACACGCAGGATACGAAAGCACGGCGGGGCTGTCCATGTCCCCCGGCGCCCCCCCATGGCAGGGTAGAAGTATTGCCAGCTCCAAGCTCCGTATGCTGGAGTTCTCTGCCTTCCTGGAGCAGCCTCAGGACCCAGAGACTGTGAGTATAGTAGTATACACACCGTGACCCAAACTAGTGAAAAGACCAGATCTACAAGCTCACAATGCGTTGCAATGCAGCACCATGTGAGCTTGTAGACCGGTTATTTTCACTACTTCTCTGCCAGACTCAGACTCTATAATGCTAATGCATAGAAACCGTCTCCCCCAATGCATACTGTCCTGTGTTGGCCCTGGTCGTGTGTGTTTTTGTCCACCTGTCTCTGTTGTTTCCATATAGTCCATATATCTTTAGTTTAATTTAGGTGTCACATTTTGCTGTTCTCTCAATTTCGATTTGGGGATTAATAAAGTATATCTCGTCTCATCTCATCTTCTACAACTTTCTTTACTTGGAATTTCTTTGATTTGTTTGTTTTTAAATTACTAAATATTTTGAAATTTGTTATGTAGGACACGAAAACTGGACAGATGATGCTATGAATCAGAATGAATAAATGATATCAGGCAGCCGAAATCTGATTGGTTATATCAAGTCATTTAACCGCAAAAAACTAACAAAACAAACTGATATTTAGGGAATCACATTTGAACCACATTCCTATAGTAGCTTAAAATTGATTAATCTTGTCATAATGCGTCGTGAGCTTGTAGATCTGCTATTGTTCTGTATTCAGTGAGTCACTTATAAAGTGTGGACAGTCAGACAGTCCTAAAGATCAGACTTGACAAACAAATCGTCACTGTCGGATGACAACTTCATATGTAAAAGAAATTGCAAAAATTACAGATCTACGTACAAGCTTAAAGCATGCTACTTCGTGCCACGTTTCGAGCTTGCATATCTGCTGCTTTTGATGTTGTTGTGTGACGCTGTAGGGCCAAGTAGGGCATTAATTAATGAAAAAGAAAAACGCAAAAAGTTAAACTATGGAGAGATGAGAGGTTTCTGCCTGACAGCAACGATATCAGTCAGATGTGTCCGAACAACGAGGCCTAATCAGTATCCGTGTGTGTGTGTCACCCTGCAGTTCAACAAGCACCTCTTTGTGCACATCGGTCAGTCCAACCCCAGCTACAGTGACCCGTACCTGGAGGCGGTGGACATCCGGCAGATCTACGACAAGTTCCCCGAGAAGAAGGGAGGCTTGAAGGAGCTGTTTGACAAAGGGCCGCACAACTCCTTCTTCCTCGTCAAGTTCTGGGTGAGCAGGAACCCTCCGTCTGGTTAGACCTTTCTGACCTGAGATCAGATTCTAAAAATGTCTTCTACATCCTGACAGGTTTATGAAAAAGCTATGTTTCTATATGTCAACCGATTTTTCAAAAATAGCAGACCTACAAGCTCGTAGCGCGCCACTCGGTGGCGCGCTATGAGCTTGTAGATCTGCTATTTTTCAATAGCTAAAGCATATCATGATGCTGACACCAAAAGGGGTTCTCGCCCCAAAATGGGTTAAATGGGGACCCCCTCCCCCCCACCCTGACGAGCACTTGGAATTGTAGGCGTCACATTTAGTTTGAGTCGGCTCCACAGATAAATGTTGTGGAAACAGACAAACTACAAGCTCACAACACCTGCCACTGAAAGGTGTTTTTAGAAAAAAAGAAAGAAAAAATGTGGGAAAAAAAGAATATATATATATGTTGGCACAAAATCTATCCACAGGGTCAAGTAGGCTATACATATCAATTTGGCCGTCCTTGACATGGAAACCATGTGAGAACTAGTGCATTAAACGTAGTTCAGCTGAGGTTCACACATGCATACTGTCTCCAAGTCATGAAGGCAGGGTGAGAGAGTACAGTTTATGTTGTCGTTAATGTTTTTTGGCACCTGTTGCCCGTTAATGGCCTGGCGGTGTTATCTCACTGGTGGCAGCTAAGCGTCAGGAGTTAAAGGAACTTACAGGTGATTTAGTGATAAAATGAATGGAAAGTCACTGATCCACAGACGTGAATGTGGTGGTATTCACTGGCGCAGAGGGCATCACAGTGTGTGTGTGTGTGTGTGTGTGTGTGTGTGTGTGTGTGTGTGTGTGTGTGTGTGTGTGTACGTACCGCATTCGTGCTTGTCTACGTGTGTGTACGCGTGTGTCCATTTGTTAGTGCCCCCCGTGTCTGTTTGTGTGTGCATTTTACAATTTCCTTAGTGTGTGTGTGTGTGTGTGTGTGTGTGTGTGTGTGTGTGTGTGTGTGTGTGTGTGTGTGTGTGTGTGTGTGTGTGTGTGTGTGTGTGACGGCAGCCTTGGGGAGAGTGGCAGGTCTGATCTTTCACTTGGGAAATGTGAGACAGGGCACCTGTCCCCTCGCTATTAGGCTGAACCCAGCCCACACGCACTACGCTTATTTATAGACCACACACGCACACACATACACACACACACACACACACACACACACACACACACACACACACACACACACACACACACACACACACACACACCACGTGTACACGCCTACATCAGCACAATCTTACACATACAGAACACACGCACTCGTCTCGTCGTTGCGTCGTTCTACAAACAATCCTTTCGATGGACATTTTGATCCAAAATTGCACGATCATGTGCGGTATTAGTAATACAGAAAGGCGGGCGGCCCTTAGTAGTGGCGAGCGGGTAGAGAGGGACGGATGTCTGGGGACCCCTAAATGGTCTCTGTCGGGTGGAAACCTCATATGATCAAAAGGGTTACTTTTCAGGATTCAAATTAGCTCTTACAATAAATGCACCCCGTTGTGTACATACAGTGCCCCACCAACTACAACTTTGAAACACTACCAGTTCCACACCACCACAGGGAGTGCAGTGCGGATACACTGTTGTCCAGAAATGCCACAGAAGCCTCTGGCCAGGCTCTGCCAGTAGTGGACCTAATGAGCCTAAGTCCTCTCACCTGTAGAAGTCCCGGCCTCTGCCTCAGCCAATTGATTGCCTTGGCAACCCCACACCTGCCATTTGATTACTTAACCACTCCTACCTTTCACAGTCAGTTTGCCCTCTTCAGACACATGCGTAGACAGAGATCTATATTGTCACAAAAGGGACACACGGTTAAAACGGGTATTGCATACTAGGTTCCCAACTTACATCGTTCCCAAGTAGGCCGGTGGCCGACGGGCACATGGGTCTAGACTCTAGTGATTAAAAATGCAGTAAACATTTATTTTTGTTTCACTAATGCAGGTAAAATGTTAAACCACTTAAGCCCTATTTCATGCCATGCAATGTATGGTGATGTCGGTATTTTGCATTAATATTTTACTACGGTATATAATTTCCCTCTAGGTGTACGTACAGTATATTAGGGATATTTCACTTTCAAACACCAGGGTCATTTGGGGTCTTCTGTGAGCACCCCGGGACAGTTTTTAAGTTGCTTGGTTTAGATATTTGTGACCAGGTTTGACTGAGAGACTGCCATCGCGCAAATTCCAGCTTTTCACCAGAGGAGAAAAACTTATTTTTTTGTTGAATGAGTTATTAGCACAGTTAGAGACCATAGACGTGAACCTTTCAAGGCTGTTTTCTCAGCTCGCTGTTTTTTGCAAGACATTACTCTATATAAGCCATATCTCCAAAACTGGTGGGACAAACTGAACAACCAATATGTCAATTTGAAGCTACGATTCCCTGCTTTCATATATTATGACACGGAAAAACGAAAATAAAAATAAAATCCAATGGCAGTCCCTCAGTCAAATTTGGTAACATTTGATATCCAATTTCATCAGGCTTCATATACAAACTCTGACTGACTGATATTGTCATTCAGATTTATTTTGTCATTCATTACTTTTTAACATTATTACAATTAAAAGTTCTAATAGAAACAAAACAATGGTTTTGTATAGGAAAGGGGGCATGTCTGACCGTTTAGGCAGCACTGCCCTCAGATTGACGTGGGTGGCATCGGGGGCCGTGTTGTTGCTGCGCTGACTTGAACAAGGCCTTGCCATGCAACGGCCCTGCTCTCATCTGCACCCGGCCTGCCATTCCACAAGGCCATTGAATGTCACTTTCACGGCAGCGCCCGGACGCTATCTCATGCCACCAGTTGGCCTGGCGTTCTGTATGCGTGAGACTTCAGCCTTCTCACATGGAAACCGACCCGCCACCTTATTTATTGTGGGGAGATAAAAGGCATTGGTGAGTGACACCCCTATTGGACACATACGGCGGCCATCTCTCTCCCTGTGTCCTCCCGGAGAGAGAGAGAAGCAGCAGCTGCTGCTGCTGCTGGGGGAGCCGTGGCATTTGATGAAGGGGGTTAGGGCTGTATATCACTACAACACACAGAGAGTACAGGGGGGGGGGGGGGGGGGGAGAAAGGTGGTGAGATGGAGAGAGAGAGAGAGAGAGGGAGGGGGGGAGAGAGAGATAGAGAGAGAGAGGTGGTGAGATGGAGAGAGAGAGAGAGGGGGGGGTGAGATGGAGAGAGAGAAAGAGAGGTGGTGAGATGGAGAGAGAAAGAGAGAGAGAGAGAGAGAGAGAGAGAGGTGGTGAGAGGAAGAGATAGTGGGGTAGGGTAGAGATAGGGATAGTGTTAAGGTTTTGAGAAAAGAGAAAGGGGGGTTGGAGTAGGATATGGGGATTCTTTTAAGCGATCGAGAGAGAGAGAGAGAGACAGAGAGAGAGAGATAAAGAGAGAGACGAAGACAGAGACACACAGAGAGACTGCATGGGGATAGAGAGACAGAGCGGGGGAGACAGACAGAGAGACAGAGCGGGGGAGACAGACAGAGAGACAGAGCGGGGGAGACAGACAGAGAGACAGAGAGGTGGGGGACAGACGGAGACACAGAGAGACACCGGGGACATGGAGGCATTACGGATGCAACCAGTCATCAGTCAGTGGGACGTGATGTCTCCTCCTGTCCAGCCCGACGGCCTCCAGCAGCCATGATGACACACACACAGCTCTCCTCCTATCTGCCTCCCAGAGGGGGGTCTTGTCTTCCCATTCTGATGGCATGCGCCACAAAATAACACAAATTCTGCCGCAGCAAAACCCCCCCCCCACCAGGCCACCACCACCACCCAAACTCTGGGGGAGGGTTCCAGGGGGTCCCCATCCCAGTAAAATGTGTTAATACAGCATCATTTTAATCACTTCAACGATTATTTTATATGTTGGCTATTCAGAAATAGGAGTTTCATGCCACGCTGCGAACTCGTACTGTACATCTGCTCTTTTTTTTATATTCTTGAAAGTATTAGAAGTAGAAGAATAGATGTATTTTTTAACAGAAATCTTCTCTTCTGGAGGATCCCTGTCACAAAACATTTTCAGTCAAATACATCAATTTGTGTCTCTTTGACATGAAAAAGTTTGAGAACCACTGTGAGGATAACGGAGAGAGGATTGAAACACCGGGAGACGGAGCTGCTCGCGGCCATACAAATAAGCAAAATGAAATCCTCAACACATCTGAAGATATGATAACCTTGTTAACGCCGCCATAAAGTCCCAGAGGAGAGGGGGGAAAAAAGCAATGTGTTTGATGTTGTTGCCGGGGCGACGCAGGTTGTCAGGCGCGGGTCATGACTCGGGGGTGTCCTGAGGCACAGGGGTTGGCATGGCGACCGCTGACAGGCGGCTGGCCTGCCTCCAAAGCTATGGCATTCTGGATTGAATTTCCAAGCCAGCAAATCCACCACCCCCCCACCCCCCTTTCCACATCCCCCTCCCCACCTAGACAGCAGTGGTGTGGAAGTAACGCTTACTTACTTAAAGTACTTTACTCCCAAGTACAATGGGATACTTGTATTATGTCCTTTTCTTTTCCAATATTTCGTTGCTGTTGGGCTGAAAACTCTTATTTCCATATACTGTAGGCCCTATAAAGCCCCTATACTTGATCACACAGTATCAAAAGTAGCAATGTTTTGAGCTTGTAGATTTTTGAAAAGCTACAGTATCTTGAAAATGAACAGTTTTGGACATTTTGCTGTCCATCTGACAGAGACGATGTCATACTTCATACCCCACCACATCTCGCAGGCAGATATTGTACGTTTGACTATAGCACCGCAAATATTTGAAACCTTTACAAGTAACTATGTAGATTTAAGATTATTAATACAAATCATACATTCAATAATTGAGCCCTATTTTATACGACACATTGTGAGCTCGGGTATTGTTGGAAGATTTTGACACATTTTCTTTAAGCTTTTGAAGCAGTTGTGAAATAGCAGGACATTCTGCATATAGACTGCTTTTACTTTTAAGTGTATTTTGAGGCAGTACTGTTTTGCATTTTCACTACAGCATTTCTGTAACAGAGGCTTTCGACAATGTGGTACTGCTTTTTACTCAAGTAAAGAAAATAGATTACATCTCTTACACCCCCTCTAATAGACGGCCACTGGCTGCCCTGCGTTGTACCCCCTCCCCACCCACACACACACACACACACACACACACACACACACACACACACACACACACACACACACACACACACACGCACGCACACACACACACAGTGCCCGACTGCCCGTGGCCCTGTCCTAACGGATTGTCTAGCGCCTTTGAAGTGCTGAGGGAATCCGATTTGGGCCAGCGCTGCTAAATTGTTACACAGCCAGCCGGCCCACCGTGATCTAATCAGCCAATTGCGCGCTGTTGATTGTAATTGGATGAATTCCCTCGCAGGCCGTTAGGGGAGCGGGCAAACGGCGGTGCGGTGGGGGTCAGCGGGCCCCGGGGATGAAGACAAATAGAGGAATTAGGGGGAAGGGGGGTCCGGGGCGATGAGGAGAGGTTGAACGGCGGCTCAATGGCCCATTAGGAGACAAGGGCCTGAGAGGGGAATAGGTAAAGTATCGCTGTCTGTTGATGTAGATGGCACCTCGCCCTAATCTGAGATCAGATTACAGCAGCACCCATATTCTGATGTCTGACCTATCGGGAGGATTTGAGATGGAGCAGAAACCTGGATAAATGGGGGACCTGAGGTGTGTGTGTGTGTGTGTGTGTGTGTGTGTGTGTGTGTGTGTGTGTGTGTTCTGTGTGTGTGTGTGTGTGTGTGTGTGTGTGTGTGTGTGTGTGTGTGTGATGTGTGTGTGTGTGTGTGTGCGCGCGTGCATGCATGCGCGCTTGTGTGCGTGCGGTGTCTCTCTCTGTGTGTCTCTCGCTGTGTGTCTCTCCCTCTTTTTCCCTCTCTCTGTCTCTCTCTCTCTCACACACGCACACACACGCACACACACGCACACACACACACACACACACACACACACACACACACACACACACACACACACACACACACACACACACACACGTGCACACACACACACACACACACACACATGCGCTGCATCTTGGGAATGCTTGGAGCCGGATTGACAGCCTAATGCTAAGTCAACAGGGGCCATGGATGGGCCACGGGATGCTCCTTGGCTTTGCAGAGAATCCCTCTCAGGCTTTGTGGAGCTGTCAGAGTTAGTGACACAGCTTCATTAAGCTCAGCACACACGTGTTCACACCCTCCACTCCACTCCTCTCGCCATCCGCCCCGTGCGCCCATGTGTCCTATGCTTCCTTCAAGAAAACACACCTCACAAAGGTGCTTTTGTGATGTGCGCTTTTGTCATGATCAAGTAGGTAGTTAATTTACGAAGGGAAAAAAAAGTTTAAATATGGAGCTTTCTGCCCGACAGCAATGATATGTGATGTTTTGAAAAATTAAAGTACTTTTGCTCTTAAGAACACATTAACTGCCAGGTATCTGCCACTGCCAGTGTTTTTTTCTTCTTCATTGAAGGCCCTAATTTTGTGTGAGATGTGACAAACGCTGAGTGGAGTTTCTTTCACCTGGAAAATAAATGTTTTAACCGCGATCATCAGCTCTTTAGTCATGGGCCGTAAGAATACGACTTCTGCTTGTTTTGAACCAAAAGCACAGACGGGGAAAAGAATCCTGAGATAAATGGATTTTTGTAAAATCTGTTTCCATGAACTGCCAGGTGTTTTTGACCAGTATACTGTGTCCCTCCCTCCTCCATGCAGGCGGACCTGAGTGTGTTTTTGACCAGTATACTGTGTCCCTCCCTCCTCCATGCAGGCGGACCTGAGTGTGTTTTTGACCAGTATACTGTGTCCCTCCCTCCTCCTCCATGCAGGCGGACCTGAGTGTGTTTTTGACCAGTATACTGTGTCCCTCCCTCCTCCTCCATGCAGGCGGACCTGAGTGTGTTTTTGACCAGTATACTGTGTCCCTCCCTCCTCCATGCAGGCGGACCTGAGTGTGTTTTTGACCAGTATACTGTGTCCCTCCCTCCTCCATGCAGGCGGACCTGAGTGTGTTTTTGACCAGTATACTGTGTCCCTCCCTCCTCCTCCAGGCGGACCTGAGTGCCAACCTGCAGGACGACAGTGGCTTCTTCTACGGCGTGTCCAGTCAGTACGAGAGCTCCGACAACATGATCATCACCTCCTCCACCAAGGTCTGCTCCTTCGGCAAGCAGGTG